>NW_024871189.1:1225000-1718054 GCF_019054845.1 Dipodomys spectabilis | reverse complement strand
TGGTTCCACGGGCTCTGCCCGCCCCGCCCCCGCCCCTGCCCCGCCCCCTGCCCCCTCCCCCCTCTGCCTGCCCCGCCCCGCCCCCCTGCCCCTCCCCCCTCTGCCTGCCCCGCCCCCCCTGCCTGCCCCGCCCCGCCCCCTGCCCCCTCCCCCCTCTGCCTGCCCCGCCCCCTGCCCCTCCCCCCTCTGCCCGCCCCGCCCCCTGCCCCCTCCCCCCCTCTGCCCGCCCCGCCCCCTGCCCCCTCCCCCCCTCTGCCTGCCCGCCCCGCTGCCTGCCCCGCCCCCTGCCTGCCCCGCCCCGCCCCCTGCCCCCTCCCCCCTCTGCCTGCCCCGCCCCCTGCCCCCCTCCCCCTCTCTGCCTGCCCCGCCCCCTGCCCCCTCCCCCCTCTGCCTGCCCCCGCCCCCCTACCCCCTACCCCCCTCTGCCTGCCCCGCCCCGCTGCTGCCCCGCCCCCCTGCCTGCCCCGCCCCGCCCCCTGCCCCCTCCCCCCTCTGCCTGCCCCGCCCCCCTGCCCCCTCCCCCTCTCTGCCTGCCCCGCCCCCTGCCCCCTCCCCCCTCTGCCTGCCCCGCCCCCTACCCCCTACCCCCTCTGCCTGCCCCGCCCCCGCCCCCTGCCCCCTCCCCCCTCTGCCTGCCCCGCCCCGCCCCTGCCCCCTCCCCCCTCTGCCTGCCCCGCCCAGCTCTGGCAGCAGAGGGCGCTGCGGCGCAGAGCAAGGCCTGGCGGCCTGCGGACAGGCTGGAGACCTGGTGCCCTCAGGACTCACCTAAGGCACTTTCTTTCTCTTTTGTAAAATAAAGAAAATGGAGGCGTATTCGGGGTGAGCTGGCTGGCCTGTTGGGGTGTTTGGACTTCTAGCCATGATGGTGAAATGGCAGTTCAATATTTGACGGTTGCGCAACTTTGGATACTAAGGACGCAGAACACCGCACTCACTGGGAGTGCCCAGCCCCTGGCCCTCGGTCCAGCCTGTCTTGGACACCGCGGTTGGTCAGGTGGAGGAGTGCCAGCCTAAACAGCAAACCCCAGGCCACTAAAAGAGAAGACGGGGAGGAGGTAGAAAAGAGAAGGAAGCGGCTAGGTGCCCGCAGCTCAGGCCTGTGGAGCTGAGATCTGAGCCTGCAGGAAAAGCCATGGAACCACTCCAATTACCAGAAAACTGGCAGGGGCGCTGTACTCAGAGGTAGATGCTCCCCTTTGGGAAAAAAGCTTGCAGATGGCGCTGGGAAGGTGGCTCAGTGGTAGAGCGCTTGCCTTGCATGCATGAGGCCCTGGGTTCGATTTCTCAGCACCACATAAGCAAAGCAGATAAAGCCAGAAGTGGTGCTGTGGCTCAAGTGGTAGAGCGCCAGCCTTGAGTTAAAGAGCTGAGGGACAGCGCCCAGGCCCAGAGTTCAGCACCACACAGTGAGGGAAGTACCTGTCCTCTCTGGGACCCAGAGGCCCAGCCTGCAAGGAGACCACTGCTCACCCTGTTCCCCTGAGCCCTCCTCACCCGCCCCTGCTCACCCCTGAGCCCTCCTCACATCCGAGCCTTCCTCACTCACCCCTGCTCAACCCTTACCCCTGAGCCCTCCTCACCCCCCCTCACCCCTCACCTCCCACCCCTGAGCCCTCCTCACCCTCCCCCGCTCACCCCTCACCTCCACCCTGAGCCCTCCTCACCCCCCCCCGCTCACCCCTCACCTCCCACCCCTGAGCCCTCCTCACCCCCCCCACTCACCCCTCACCTCCCACCCCTGAGCCCTCCTCACCCCCCCCCGCTCACCCCCCTCACCTCCCCACCCCTGAGCCCTCCTCACCCCCCCACTCACCCCTCACCTCCCACCCCCTGAGCCCTCCTCACCCCCCCCCCCGCTCACCCCCTCACCTCCCACCCCTGAGCCCTCCTCACCCCCCCCACTCACCCCTCACCTCCCACCCCCTGAGCCCTCCTCACCCCTCCCCCGCTCACACCCCTCACCTCCCACCCCTGAGCCCTCCTCACCCCCCCCTCACCCCTCACCTCCCACCCCTGAGCCCTCCTCACCCCCCCTCACCCCTCACCTCCCACCCCTGAGCCCTCCTCACCCTCCCCCGCTCACCCCTCACCTCCCACCCCTGAGCCCTCCTCACCCCCACCCCCCCCCGCTCACCCCTCACCTCCCACCCCTGAGACCCTCCTCACCCTCCCCCGCTCACCCCTCACCCCTGAGCCCTCCTCACCCCTCCCCCAGCTAACCCTTGAGCCCTGCTCACCCCCCCCCACCCCTGGGCTCTCCTCATCCCCCCCCATCCCCCTGCAGCCCAGCAGCAGGGCCTGAGCTCGGCTTCATGGATGCACAGGGCCTGGGCCCCTTGGAGGCCCTGGGCTGGGCCCCTCTCCCTCTCTCTGACCGAGGGCTCTGAGGAGGGGCCACGGGTCTGGGCTGGGAACCGGGGGAGCCTGCCACCCCCCAGGCTCCGCGCCCTGAGAAGTGGAGAGGCCAGTGGCATTTCCCAGAAGTATCTCCTTACCTCACCAGCCGCCCGCCGCACCTGGCCAGCCTCCTGCACAAGGTCCTGTGCCATCTCCTTGGGTGTGGGTTTCTGAGGGCTGACACTGCCCTGCCCCCCAGCAAGCGTGGGGTGTGGGGCCTGTGCCAGGCAGGGCTGCCCCGGGCCTGAAGCCACAGCCCCGTGTCCTCCACACCCCTTTGCTGTCCAGAGCAGCGCAGGCGGCTTCGGTGGCCAGGGCTGCCTCACCTGGGAGGACCCGCCCATCCCCCCCAGGGCTGAGGCCGGCCCTGCTCCACACCCAGGGCCACCTCTGCACCCGCACGAGGACCTCCCCGAGACCAGCCGGGTATGCCCAGCGTGGGAGTGCCGGGCTGGCCCTGCGTGGCCTGTGCCTAGTGTGGCCGAGACCCTGCGAAGCCCCCCGTCAAACACAAAGCTGCAGCTCCACGCTGTGGGCCACACGCAGTTCTGCCCACCTGTATTTTCTTTTTCTTATTCTTTTTCTTTTTGTTGGTCCTGGGGCTCAAACTCTGGGCCTGGGCGCTGTCCCTCAGCTCTTGGTGAACGTTCTACCACTTAAGCCACAGCGCCACATGCAGTTTTCTAGTGGTTTATTGGAGATAAGAGTCTCAAGGGACTTTCCTGTCCGGGCTGGCTTTGAACCGTGATCCTCAGATCTCAGCCTCCTGAGTAGCTAGGATGACAGGTTCCTGCTCCTTCCTTCCTTTCTTCCTTCCTTCGTTCTTTTTCCTTCTCTTTCAGGCTAGCGCTCCACCACTTGAGCGCAGCTTCTTTGGCTTTGGTGGCTAATAGGGACTAACAGTCAAAGATGTCTGCCTAGGCTTCAGCCATGATCCTCAGCCTCAGCTCAGCCAGTGAGACACGGGCCCAGTTTTCACGTGTGCTTCTGTGTGCCTGTGGCATGTGTGCATGCCTGTGTGTCCACACAGGTGCAAGTCTGCACGGTCAGGTCCTACAGGCGTGCACACGCATGTGGCATCTCCACGATCATGTGTGTCTGTGTCCCCATGTGCTGGTACATGTGTGCAGGCACGAGGCAAAGGGGAAACGTAGCCTGAGCAGGCCGCCCCGTCCTGCGGCTGCCCTGTCCTGCGGCCAGGTATGTGAGGGTGGAGGTCAGGGGTCATGAGCCGACAGCCCAACCCTCAGGAAGGAGCACGGAGACCCCGAATCTCCCCAAGGCCAGGGGGGTGAATGAGGAACCTGGAGCCAGAGGAACTGGGGGCTGAGCAACGAGGGACAGCGGCAGGGCCAGGGCCAAGGTGGCGGGAGCTAGAGGGCAGCACAGCTGTGAGGGAGGGGGCAGGAGGGGGGAGGGGGGATGACGGGGGGGAGGGGGCAGGGGGGGCAGAGGGGGGGAGGAGAGGAGAGGGGGCCTGTCCTGCCCTCCCACCTGCTCAGGTGGATGGTGGCTTGGCTTTGGGTACCTGGCCCCTGGCAGAGCTCACAAGAGCCAATCCTCCCCCCCCCCCCCCCCCACGCCACCTGCCCAGGCTGCAGAGCATGCGCACTTGCTCGTGCTTCTCGTTTTAGCATCTTCCTGATGTAGAAGGAGTCAGGGTAGGACAGGAGGGGGCAGGGGGGCAGAGGGGGGGGGAGGAGAGGAGAGGGGCCTGTCCTGCCCTCACCACCTGCTCAGGTGGATGGTGGCTTGGCTTTGGGTACCTGGCCCCTGGCAGAGCTCACAAGAGCCAATCCTCCCCCCCCCCCACGCCACCTGCCCAGGCTGCAGAGCATGCGCACTTGCTCGTGCTTCTCGTTTTAGCATCTTCCTGATGTAGAAGGAGTCAGGGTAGGACAGGGCCCGAGCCTGCCCTCCCACACAGCCTTCCCTAAGGCCCCTGAGCCTGTCCCTCCCTCCCTCCCTCCCTCCCTCCCTCCGTGCCCCCTTCCCTCCTTCCTTCTCCCTGCCCCCCCCAAGTCAAGTTGCCTTCCTCGCAGGTAGCCCTCACCTGGCTCAGGTGTCCCCTTGCGAATTCGGGGTCCAGTTTCAGGTGGCTTGTCAAGGAGTATCCACACCCTGAAAAGCAAATCCTACCTACCTCTTAAGGAGCCTCACATAAGGAATCTGAGAGGGAAGTTTCTGGAAGGACTGTGTCAAAGTCTAGCTCAGCCCCTGCATTCCCAGAGTGGTACTCACCCTACCCCACACCTACCCATAGCCCGAACCCAAACCCGCACCCTTTGGTGGCTGTAGCTCTGGGGTCCCAGGCCTCCCGATGGGGCTCTGCCTGCAGCTCCTCAGCTCTCCCCGTGTAGGAAGGGCGTACGCATGTGCACATGGATGTTCATGACACCTGTGCGATGTGTGCCTGTGGACATGCTCCCTGAAGCCCCTTCCAGGGGGGCCCGGCCCCCGCTGACCGCCCAGCCTCCACACAGCTTCCCTGAGGAGGTCCCAGGCCAGCCGGGCCAGGTCTGCTCTGCAGCAGCCGCACTGGGCTGCAGCTGACCCGTCCGAAGCAGGGGTGCGTCCACCGACTAGCTGTGTGACGGCGGCCGCACACCGGCCAGCTCCGCACCGTGTTCTCTCCAGGAGGAGGGCGTCTCCCTGGAGGCCGCAACAGTGCTGCCCCCAGGTGCGAAGCGGGCAGCTGGCCGAGGGGGGTCTGGCGGGCTGCTGACCATCAGCAACAAACACCTGGCGGTCGCGGGCGAGGCCTGGGGGGCTCCAGACAGTGACGGTCCTCCTTTTGATCTGATGTGTGCGCACCATGTGCATGTGCACATGCTCCTCCTCTGCTCTGATGTGTGTGCGTGCACGTGCACATGCACTCACTGTTCCTGGGCTTGAACTCAGGGTCCGGGTGATGTCCTTGAGCTTCTTTTGCTCAAGGTGAGCACTCTACCACTGAGCCACAGCACCACTAATAGTTTTCTGGAGGTTTATTGGAGATAAGTCTCACGGACACTTCCCTGCCTGGACTGGCTGTGAACCGTGACCCTCAGGTCTCAGCCTCCTGAGTAGCTAGGATGACAGGCGTGAGCCGCCAGTGCCCAGTGGCTCCCACTTACAAAGCTAAACCAACAAATGTGAAGAGAAGGCCAGCTGGATGCTGCCGCCCATTTCCTACCCGGGCAATGGCTTCCTCGTGAGGGTCACAGGTCAAGGTCAGTGCTCTCCTGACCTGTCCTGGGGGTCTGAGGGTAGGGCTCACCTGGGAGGGCAGGGGCCACAGCCTGCTGGATGGGTACCCCAGAGGAAGCTGGTGGCTCCTACCCGCCCTGTCCAGCCTGCCCCCCCCCGCAGTGACGTTAGCCTATGAAGCCATCTGTCCTACGTGGCAGGGGAGGGCTCAGGATTCACTCTTAGACAAATCCCCAGAACTGGACTGGGTGTCCTGTCCCCCACCCCCCGAGTGAGGAGCCGTGGGCAGAGCCTGGGTGTGACGCTGGACAGGACCTGGGCGCTGACACTTAGGTTTGCCGGTGTCTGAGCCTGGTGGTGTTAGAAGGAGCCAGGCCGGGCTGGACCTTCACAGGGGAGGCTGTTGACGGAGATGAGCAGCGAGGGACACAGCCTTCCGAAGGCTTGGAGGCTGCAAAGCAGCCGGGACAGGAGCTGGGTTTTCATGAGGCCTGAGCAAGGGGAATGCAGAAGCCGCTAGGTCTTGGGAGTCGGGGCTTTTCGGTTGGGTGCGAGATGAGTGATCGCAGCTGGGCTGGGGATTGCACAGCGCGCATGCGTGGCCTTCTGCCTGGCGATGTGGGCGCCTGGGAGAATAGGGCGGGGCTCGGTCCTTCCCTTCCATCTGGAGATTGATGGAAGGAAGGGACGGGCCGAGAGGGGAGAGGCAAGTCCTTCCTGAATCGCCTGGTGGGGTCTTCAGTGTCCAGGTCCGTGCTGGGCAGGGCAGCGTAAGCGAGGCCTCCAGTGAGACCAGGCAAAGGCTGACAGGTGGCAGGACCTGTTGAGACAATGAGGAAGGACAGGAAAACACACCCTGGCACAAGCCAGAAAAGGTGCATTTAGAGTATAACTCCACTTTTGACCTAGTACAGGGAAGGGGGACTTGCCCTAGAACTGGGTTATAGGTGTCCGGGCTGTATAGTATGGACGGGAAGCAGAAATAGCAGCAAACAAAGGCAAGCATGTAAAGTCCTGTCCAGTGAGAAGGTGGGCAGGGATGGGTACTCGGTGCTTTAGAATGACTTTCTCTTGACCTCCTGGCTCTGGTTCATGCTCAAAGAGATGCTGTGAGTCTAAGTGCTATGTAGGGTCAGATCTATAATCCAGATTCTGAAGAGTAGACTCAGAAAAGAGAAAAGCATTGGATTATTGTTTGAGTCCCACAGACAGAAATGACTGGTTGATTTTTATTATGGAGTTTTGGGTGGGGAAGAGCGAGCAGTCAGCGAAGCTGGCCGGCGTAAGCCAGCCCCTGTCAGTGACAGGTGAGCTACGAGCCACAGCAGAGGCCCGTTTGTTTAGGGTCTAGAAGGGAAAATGGTGTATTAGCTAGAGAAGGGGGTTGGGAGATGCGTATGTTTGAAAGGGCTGCAGTGAGAGCCCAAAAACCAAGCTGTGAGACCCAGAAAGGATCGCAAGTCGCAATACAAGCTCAGAATGCCCAGAGTTTTCCTCAAAAGGTCCATCAGTCCAGTCTTAAGGGGAACTCACATTCCACCCTAAACTGTGTGAGGGTCTAAGGGTAGAGCTAGGTTTGTGCAAATCGAAGGCTGTTTACTGTTTAGCTCTCCTTCCCAGAATAAGATCACCTAGCACTTGTAATACAAAATGTTGGCACAGGTTGAAGTTTGTACCTTACTTCCTCCCACGAGACCAATAAAATCCTCAGTTAATGGAACCCTGGGGTCAGTTGATGGCAGGCTACAGGTCCCCTGGTGCCCTAGGTCTCAGTTGCAAGATCCAGTCTCCATTCTTGTCATTGTGTTGCTCCTGGGTGTGTCGGATTAAGGAGCACTCGGTGGGTTGAGACAGGCGTCAGCTGGTTGCTTCACCTTTGGAGGCTTACACCCACCCCAGCTAGTGCCAGCAATGTAGGCAGGCAGGCACCGGGACAGAGGTCAGCAGAAGGAGTTTGCTTGGAGAAGACAGTTTTGGCTTAGAGAATCTGGATCAACTGCACATAGCAAGAATGTAGTTACAAGAGCAAGGAAGGGGAAAAGGACCTCTGGTCTGGAGGTCGTGAAAGAAAGAAGAAAAGAGAGAAAGGGGGATGAGAGACAGATTGAGCTGCTACAAGACAAGGAAGTTTGCCTTTCTAGAGGAGGTGGTTGGGAGGTTTACAGCAGAGAAGGATGAGCGGGGGTCCGGAGTGGAGGAAGAGGAGGGTTTGGGTGTAGGGACCTGGACCTGAAGCAGATAGACTAGGAAAAGTGAGGTGTGGTCAGCTAACAGCAAATACAGGAGATCCTCCTTCATGTGCTTCCCTTAAGATTAAGGGAACAGGGCTGGGAAGGTGGCTCAGTGGTAGAGCGCTTGCCTTGCATGCCTGAGGCCCTGGGTTCGATTCCTCAGCACCACTTAAGCAAAAAAGAAAAAAGCCAGAAGTGGCGCTGTGGCTCAAGTGGTAGAGCGCTAGCCTTGAGCTGAAGAGCTGAGGGACAGCGCCCAGGCCCAGAGTTCAGGCCCCACGACCAGACTCAAAAAAAAAGTCTCAAGGACTTTCCTGCCCAGGCTGGCTTTGAACCATGATCCTCAGATCTCAGCCTCCTGAGTAGCTAGGATTACAGGCATGAGCCACCAGCACCGGGCTGAATTTTTTTTTTTTTTCCCTGTTGGTTGTGGGGCTTGAACCAGGGCCTGGGCACTCTCCCTGAGCTCTTCAGCTCAAAGTGAGTGCTCTACCACTTGAGCCACAGTGCTACTTCCTGTTTTCTGAGTGGTTTATTGGAGTTTCACGGCCTTTCTTGCCCAGGCTGGCTTTGAACCATGGTCATCAGATCTCAGCCTCCTGAGTAGCTAGGATGACAGGCGTGAGCCACCAGCACCCAGCTGTCCAGAAATTCTTATTCTGCAATGGAAGTCAAGAACCCTAAGTGAAGAGCCCCTGCATTTAAAGGGGGGCTTCACTAAACCTCGCCTCTGTCTGGTGACCCCTGTCATTTCCTTGGGAAATTTAAATGAGTAAAACTGAAGACTGAAGGTTCGGAATTTAGGCCATTGGTGACCACAATAGTCCAGATTTCAGTAGACAAACAAGTCAGTTTTCTTTGACTGTAAATCAGTCAGCCCAAGAGTCTTAAGACCGCCGGCAAGTCCAGGGAGGTCTCTGGGAGACAATCTGGAAAATTCAGAAGGACTCTGGGGCCTGTCCCGCTGCTCCAGGCATCCCTGGATGGATCCCAATAATTAGGAGAGGGCATTCCCAAAGTCCTAATTAAAGGGGGGCCAGGGAGTCAGGAAGGGAGGGACAGGCTCCTGGAGTCTCTGGGGACCCCACAGACAGGAAGGGGGATGTCTGCAGTCCTGAGACTTGGTTCAGGGCGACTCCACCACGGACTGGCCAGCACCTCCAGATGGAGAAAGGCCTGGGAAAGAAGGTGAAAGGCTGAATGAGAGGCCGCCGGAGGCAGGCAGAGGGAACCCCGTTTCTCCTGGTGCTTCTCTCCCGGGTTTTGGCACCACGTGTTAGGAAAATAGAGGAGAAAGGAAGGAAACAGGCTGGACTTAATTCTCCACAAGTGAGGACTGTTTATTGAGATAGAACAGCAAGGGACACAGCCTTCCCGTGGGCCGGGAGACCGTGAAAGGAGCTGGGACAGGAGCTGGGATTTTACGAGGCCTGCGCAAGGATGCACAGGTGAATGAAAAAGCCGTTAGTGCCGGGCGCCGGTGGCTCACGCCCATGACCCTAGCTACTCAGGAGGCTGAGATCTGAGGATCAAGGCTCAAAGCCAGCCCCGGCAGGAAAGTCCAAGAGACTCTTAAGAATCTCCACTAAAGCACCAGAAAACCAGAAGTGGTGCTGTGGCTCAAATGGTAGAGCACTCGCCTTGAGCTGAAGAACTGAGGGACAGTGCCCAGGCCCAGAGTTCAAGGCCCACGACTGACAAAAAAAAAGGAAAAAAGGAAAAGCCATGGTCCAGGGGTAGGGCCCGCGATGGGATGCTTGCCACTGGCTCAGGTGGACGGCCCTGCCGGCACTGCACACAAGTTAGCCCATCTCTGGGGTTTTGCCTGGCGTTGGTATGTGGCTGGGACACTAGGGTGGGAGTCAGTCCTTCAGGTGGGGGAAATGGTGCCTCAGGCCGCCGGCTGGGGTCACCTCAGGGAAGAGCAGCCCAGAGGGCTCCTTGCCCCAAGGCTGGCGGCGTGATGGGTTGGCGCCTGGCGTGCAGGGCCTTGCGTGGGGTGTGCTCCTGGCATCGCCCGGTGTCCAGCCTCTCTGGCCTCGTTTGCTCAGGAGGGCTTGGGACCACCTGCTCCCCGAGTGTCTGTCCTCAGAGCCCAAGGCGGATTCTCGGAGCCTGGCCAGGGCTGGCATGCTAACCACACCCCATGTGCACAGGGCACAACTGTCCTGACCTGCCCTTCAGCCGGGCTAGAACCCCCACCAGCTGATCGTCCCACGTTCCCACTTCTCTCCCGGTAAAAGCAATGGTACAACACTTTGTCAGGCTAAAACCTCTGTCCACACAGAACAGATGAAGGAATCGCCAGGCCGGCTGACCTCCAGGGCGCCCAGGACAGGCAGATGCAAGGGACTCGCTACTCAGCACTAGACTGCAAGGAAAAAGAACATTCCTTTCCTCTGTGTGCTGCTCCCCTCCCTCCCTCCCTCCCTCCCTCCCTCCCCCCTCCTCCCTTCCCCAGTGCCTCTCACAGGAACACAGGCAAGCACTTGCTTCATTTCCTGGCCAAACCCCAGTGTGAAGTGTTGGGCAGGCACCTGTTGAGACCGGTGACCCCTCCCTCCCCCAGAGGCCAGCAGGCCCAGGCCCGGCGGCCCCCCCCTGCCCGCCCAGGCCCGGCGGCCCCCCCCCCCCCGCCTGCCCAGGCCTGGCTCGGCCCCCCCTGCCCTGCCCACCCAGGCCTATAAAACCCAGAGCTACTTCCTCCCGCAACCAGGCGGGAGGCGACACCATGCAGTTCAATTTCAGTGGCCTTCGCGCCTTGGTGACAGGTGCAGGGAAAGGTGAGTGTCCCAGCGGCGCCTCGCACTCGCAGCTCAGCCCCGCACCCAGCCAGCCCAGCCACCGGAGCGGGCACTGCCGGAGACGGAGCCCGTCCAGACACGATAGACAGACACTGGCCCCTTCCCACTGACACAGCCCCACACCCAAAGGCGGCACGCCCTGCCTCTCACGGGTGCCTGCCTGGTTCCCGGGACTCACCCCTGCTGCCCTGACCCCCACCCTGGGCCTGCAGGGTCACCTCCACGGCTCCTCCTCTGCAGGGATAGGGCGGGACACGGTGAAGGCCCTGCACGCGTCCGGAGCCCGCGTGGTGGCTGTGAGCCGCACCCATGCCGACCTGGTCAGCCTCTCGGGAGAGGTGAGGTGCCCTGCGCCCTGTGGGGGCCTCAGAAGCCTGCCAGAGCCGGCACCGGATCCCCACCCAATGTCTCCCACAGTGTCCTGGGGTGGAGCCGGTGTGCGTGGACCTGGGAGACTGGGAGGCCACCGGCCAGGCGCTGGGCAGCGTGGGCCCCGTGGACCTGCTGGTGAACAATGCGGCCGTGGCCCTGAGACAGCCCTTCCTGGAGGTCACCAAGGACTTCTTCGACAGGTGGGGACCGGGAGGGCGGGCCTGCGGGGGGCCGGGAGGGGGCCAAGCCAGACAGGGGGCAGCAGCAGAGCTCCTCTCTCCCACCAGGTCCATCAATGTGAATGTGCGCTCTGTGATCCAGGTGTCCCAGGTGAGCGGGGGAGGGGGCTCAGCACCAGACCCTCCGGCCTGTGCCAGCCCAGAACCCCACGCGCTCCTGGTTTCCAGATCGTAGCCCAGGGCATGATTGACCGCGGAGTGCCAGGCTCCATCGTGAACATTTCCAGCATGTTGGCCTTAATCCCCTTCCCCAACCTGACAAGTTACTGTGAGTGCACCCTGCTGCCCCCATGTCCCTGCCCCTTTCCAGAAAGGGGGGCTTGGCTCCCAAGGGGTGCTCAGTGCTGTGCTCTCCTAGGCGGGGTGGGGGGTGGGGGGGCGCTCAGTGCTGTGCTCTCCTAGGCGGGGTGGGGGGTGGGGGGGCGCTCAGTGCTGTGCTCTCCTGTGGTGGGGTGTGGGGGGGCGCTCAGTGCTGTGCTCTCCTGTGGTGGGGTGTGGGGGGGCGCTCAGTGCTGTGTTCTCCTGGGGTGGGGGGTGTGGGGGGGAGCTCAGTGCTGTGTTCTCCTGGGGTGGGGGGTGTGGGGGGGAGCTCAGTGCTGTGCTCTCCTGGGGTGGGGTGTGGGGGGGGCGCTCAGTGCTGTGTTCTCCTGGGGTGGGGGGGCGCTCAGTGCTGTGTTCTCCTGGGGTGGGGGGGAGCTCAGTGCTGTGCTCTCCTGGGGTGGGGGGTGGGGGGGCGCTCAGTGCTGTGCTCTCCTGGGGTGGGGGGTGGGGTGGGGGGTGGGGTGGGGGGTAGGGTGGGGGGGCCCTCAGTGCTGTGCTCTCCTAGGCTGCAGCAAAGGCGCGATGACCATGCTGACCAAAGCCATGGCTCTGGAATTGGGGCCGCACAAGGTGATGATGGCCGGGCCGGGCCGCAGGGGCCCCAAGCTCGGCAAGGTCAGGAGTCGGGGGAGGGGTCGGAGGAGGGGTCGGGGGAGGGTTCCCCAGCCGGGACACGGGGCGGGCTGGCTGATCGCAGCAGGCGGGCTCTGGGGGGCACAGGGCAGGGCGGGGCCCCTCGAGCTGAGCCCCCTCCCGGCCGCTGGCCCTAGATCCGGGTGAACACCGTGAACCCGACCCTGGTGATGACAGACATGGGTAAGGGTGTTTCAGCCGACCCCGAGTTCGTCCGAAAGCTGAAGGAGCGGCACCCCTTGAGAAAGTTCGCAGGTCCGGGACGGGGGCCGGTGCGGGACGCGCAGAGGGGGCCCCGGGCCTGCGCCCTGACCGGACCGTTGCCCAGCAGAGGTGGAAGACGTGGTCAACAGCATTCTCTTCCTGCTCAGCGACCGCAGCGCCTCCACCAGCGGCTCAGGGATCTTCGTGGACGCCGGCTACCTGGTCACCTAGAGGGGGCGTCGTCCAGGCCCCGCGATGGGGCGGCGGCTCCGCGCGCCCCGCCCCTGGGTCCCGCCCCAACGCCAGGCCCACAGCCCAACGCCGCCACGCCCACAGCCCAACCACGCCAGCAAGGCCACGCCCCCACCCGAGGTCACGCCCACAGCCCAACCACGCCAGCAAGGCCACGCCCCCACCCGAGGTCACGCCCACAGCCCAACCCACGCCAGCAAGGCCACGCCCCAACTCAGGCCACGCCCACGCCAAAGCTGTCCGATCCCCACCTGGACCCGCCCACTTCTCGCCCCTCCCATACCCGCTCCTCCCCCGCATCAGGCCCCGCCCACTCCCCCTTCCGCTCACAGGTCTGCCCCAGGCTCGCCTCGCACCCAGCCCCACCCTGATCCTAGCTCCAGGCCCCGCCCCCAACCACGGCCCCGCCTCCGCACCGGGCCCCGCCGTAGCCCCACCCACTTTCCCCGGCCGCCTCCGGTCCGGCCTGGCGCGGCTCCAAGTCTGGCTACCGGTTTCCGGGCACCGCAATCCCGTTTCCCCGGTATCTACTTCCTGAGCCCCTGCTCCTTCCCCGGCCACGGTACCCTTCGTGCAGGGGCCGGTTTGCCCAAATAAAGCGACTCTGTAGGTCGGGAACGCGGAACCCACGTCCTGACTGGGCTCGCCGGGGCGGGGCTCTCCGGGCAGCGTGGCGGGGCCGGGCTCGCCGGGGCGGGGCTCTCCGGGCAGCGGGGCGGGGCCGGGCTCGTCGGGGCGGGGCTCTCCGGGCAGAGGGGCGGGGCCGGGCTCGTCGGGGCGGGGCTCTCTGGGCAGCGGGGCGGGGCCGGGCTAGTCGGGGCGGGGCTCTCCGGACAGAGGGGCGGGGCTCTCTGGGCAGCGGGGCGGGGCCGGGCTCGCCGGGGGCGGGGCCGGGTCCTTGGGGCGGCCAGGCGGCCGTCTCCCCGCCGATCATCTCACCTGGTCAGCGGGCTCCGCCCTCGCCTCTGCCGGAGCCGACCGCGGTCCGGGGCAGGGGAGACGGGAGCCGGCGGAGAGAGGCCTGTGGCTCCCGCCCGGGCTGGGCCGGCCCTGCGCTTCCTGCCGCGGCCGCGCGTGGGCCGGGCGTCCGCCTCGGGGGTCGGGCGGAGGAGGAGAGGCTGGGCCGGACCAGCACTGGAGCCTGGGCGGGGCGGGAGGGTCCGAGGGTCCATCTGCGGCCAGCAGGCCCGGGAGGAGCGTCTGAGCGGAAACGCGATTGCCGGCGACCCCCGCTTGCGCGCGGGGCCTGGGGGCCTCGCGGTGGGGACACGCCTGGCCGCCGTGAGGGCTTCCGCTCCGTCCCGCCGCGGCGCGCCCCCAGCCCCGCCGTCCTGCCCACCGGACCTGCGCAGCACGCCAGCCCCCGCGCGGCTCTACGGCCTGGAAGCACTGCTGGTCTCTGCTGGCCCCGGCTCCCCTCACCCCGTCCCAGGCTGCTGGCCTCTGCTGGCCGCCCCGGCTCCCCTCACCCCAACCCAGGCTGCTGGCCTCTGCTGGCCGCCCCGGCTCCCCTCACCCCGTCCCAGGCTGCTGGCCGCCCCGGCTCCCCTCACCCCGTCCCAGGCTGCTGGCCGCCCCGGCTCCCCTCACCCCGTCCCAGGCTGCTGGCCTCTGCTGGCTGCCCCGGCTCCCCTCACCCCTTCCCAGGCTGCTGGCCTCTGCTGGCCGCCCTGGCTTCCCTCACCGCCCCCTCCCCCCCCAGGCTGCTCATTGGTTTTGTCTCTGCAGTCCTGAGGATTAACAGGACAAATTCAGGTAACACTTCAGCCATAGCCCCACTTCTGCTTCGGGAGTGGTTAACCGTAGATGAGAGTTTCATGGCCTCCCTGCCTGTAGTGGCTTCAGTCTGCAGTGCTCAGATCGCAGCCTCCTGAGCAGCTGGGTTGCGGGTGTGAGCCACCAAGCCGGGTACTGCACTTAGCTTTGTTTGTTGTTTTTCCTGGCTGTGGGGCTGGAATTCTGGGCGCGGGCCCTGCCCCTCAGCTTTTGCGCTCAAAGCTGGCGCTTGCTCCATTACACTGAGCCACAGCTCCACTCGCAGCTTCCTGGTGGTTAGTTAGAAATAATAGTCACACTTTCCTGTCGGGGCTGTTTTTGAACCACCATCCTCCAATCTCAGGCTCCTGAGTAGTGCGGTTCGCAGGTCTGAGCCTCTAGTGCCCTGCTTGTATTTAGGTTTTGGGTTTTTTTTCTTGTAGCGATGCTGCTCAGAAAGGTTACCGTTACATCAGTTATTTACTTGCTTGCTTTTCCAGGTCCTCCTATCTCTGCTTCTGAGTCACTAGGACTAAGACATGCACCGCCAGGCCTGGGCCGGTTGTCCAAATTCTATCTTCTCAGCAGTCGCGATCCATGCCCAGGCCTGGAGAAGGGGAGCTTGAGAAACTTCTAGGATGTGTCAAAGAAAGGCGTTCTCCATTCAAAAGTCCTTGCAAGGCCGGGAGGCGTGGCTCACGTCTGTCATCCTACTCAGGAGGCTGGGATCTGACGAGCACGGTTCAAAGCCAGCCCGGGCAGGAAAGACCGTGAGACTCCCTTCTCCAATAAACCACTAGAAAACTGGAAGTGGCGCTGTGGCTCAAGTGGCAGAGCGCTAGCCTTGAGCCAAAAAGCTCAGGGAGGGGCTGGGAAGGTGGCTCCGTGGTAGAGCGCTTGCCTAGAGTGCATGAAGCCCTGGGTTCCATTCCTCAGTACCACAGACACAGAAATGGCTGGAAGAGGTGCTGTGCCTCAAGTGGTAGAGTGCCAGCCTTGAGCAAAACAAGCTCAAGGACAGCGCCCAGGCCCTGAGCTCGAGCCCCAGGACTGGGGGAAGAAAAATAAAAACCAGAAGTCCTGGAAAGTTCTTTCCACTTGCCCTTGTCCGCGAGCCCGGCCCACCGGGCCACGCCCACTCCCAGTTGACCAATCCCCACCACAGTAGGAGACTTAATTTGAATGTACCCGCCCCTTCCGGAAGTCGCCCTGCGATTGGCCTCGCTGCACCCCCAGTCTGGACCGCAGTCGGGGCCTGGACGCTGGACTCTGACGGCGCCACCATGGATCTGGGGCTCCGGGGGCGCCGGGCGCTGGTCACCGGCGCAGGCAAAGGTGCGCGGGCGCGGGGAAGGTGGGCGGGCGCGGGGCCGGGCGCGGAGCAGCGCTGAGCCGCGGTCCCCGCAGGCATCGGGCGCAGCACCGTCCACGCCCTGCACGCGCAGGGCGCGCGCGTGGTGGCGGTGAGCCGGACGCAGGCGGACCTGGACGCCCTGGTCGCCGAGGTAGGCGCGGGGCGGGCGGCCGCCGCTCTCTCCCGGGTCGGGCGCCCCTGGCGGGTGCGGGCCGGGGCCCCGAAGGAGGCGGCGTGCCTGCTGACCGTGGCCGGGCGCGGGGCGGGGCGGGGCGGGGCGGAGGGGCGGGGCGGGGCGGAGGGGCGGGGCGGGGCGCAGGGCGGGGCGGGGCGGGGCGGAGGGCGGCAGAGGGGCGGGGCGCGGGAAGGGGCGGGGCGGAGGGCGGCGGCGGGGCGGAGGGCGGCGGCGGGGCGGAGGGCGGCGGCGGGGCGGAGGGCGGCGGCGGGGCGGTCGCTGAGCCTCACCCCGCGCCAGTGTCCTGGGGTGGAGCCCGTGTGCGTGGACCTGTCGAGCTGGGAGGACACGGAGCGGGCGCTGGGGCGCGTGGGCCCCGTGGACCTGCTGGTGAACAATGCGGCCGTGGCCCTCATACAGCCCTTCCTGGAGGTCACCAAGGAGGCGTTGGACGCGTGAGTGGGGCAGGGGGGGGGGCGCCCGCCAGGCACGGGGCGGGTGCGGGAGGATACCCGCTCCTGCTGACCGTCTGTCCCCAGGTCCTTCGGGGTGAACCTGCGAGCCGTCATCCAGGTCTCCCAGGTGAGCCGCCGCCCACGGGCCGGGCCGCAGACCGGGGCAGAACGGTTCTGCCCGGTTCTGCCCGCGCCCCTCTGCAATTTCAGATCGTGTCCAAGGGCATGATCGCCCGGGGTGCCGGCGGGGCCATCGTGAACGTGTCCAGCCAGGCCTCCCAGCGCGCGCTGGCCAACCACAGTGTCTACTGTGAGAGACTCACCCTCCCCCCTGCCCCCATCCCTAGCCCCCCTCCACACCCCATCTTCCACCCCAGCCCGGGCTCCACACCCTTGCTCCTCACAGGCTCCACGAAGAGCGCCCTGGACATGCTGACCAAGGCAATGGCCCTAGAGCTTGGGCCTCACAAGGTCAGCTGGGCTGGGTGACTCCGGCCTCCCAGGACTCACGCACAGAGGACGGACCCTGCCCACCCCGCTGACCCCCGCCTGTCCCCATGCAGATCCGGGTGAACGCGGTCAACCCCACAGTGGTCATGACAGCGATGGGCCGGGCCAACTGGAGTGACCCTCAGAAGGCCCAGGGTATGCTGAGCCGCATCCCACTGGGCAGGTTTGCTGGTGAGTCTCAGGCTAGCCCCCTGTGGCCAGGGTGGAGCAGGGAGGAGAGCAGCCTCCCATCTGCTCCTGGTCTCTCCCCTGCCCACAGAGGTGGAGAACGTAGTGGACGCCATCCTCTTCCTGCTGAGTGACAGAAGCAGCATGACCACGGGGTCCACGCTGCCGGTAGACGGGGGTTTCCTAGCCAGCTGAGCCTCTCAGCTCCATGCTGAGACCACCCCTCGACCTCCCAGTACACCTGACTTCCCTGCTAGCATCTGGCCGGCAAGCAGACAGACACCCACCCAATCCGCAATCCAGGTGACCTGAGAGCTACAGGCCTGGCAGGAACTGGATAGGACCTCCCAGAAAGAAAGATGGTCCCTAAAGGGAGTGCTGAATTTGACCCAAGATGACCTTTGGCCTTATAGAGCTGCAGATTGCTTATAAACTAGTTGTGTGATTCTGATGTTAAGGTTCATCTTCCTTCCAGTTAATAAGTAACATAAATTAAGCAAGAACGAAATATATCAAACTTTACTAGTTTGCCAATGACCCAAGCAACATCTGTGTGTGTGTCTGTGTGTGTGTACTGGAGCTTGAGCTATGTTCTGGTGCTTTGCCAGTGCAGTATGAGTATCTCAGATTTGTCTGCTTAGGCTGGTTTCAAAAGGCAATGTGTCCTGGTGGTGGTAGAGTGCTTGCCTAGCATGCATGAAACCCTGGGTTCCATTCCTCAATACCACATACACAGAAAAAGCCAGAAGTGGTGCTGTGCAAGTGGTAGAGTGGTAGCCTTGAGCAAAAGAAGCTCTGGGACAGTACCCAAACCTTGCCCCAGGACTGGCAAACAACAACAACAAAACAATCTTCAGATTTCAGTCTCCTGGGTAGCTAGAAATTAAAGGCCCGATGCTTGATTGGGGTGGGGAAGGTGGCACAGTGGTAGTGTGCTTGCTTTATATGCATGAGGTCCTGGGTTCCATTCCTCAGCACCATATAAACAGAAAAAGTTGGTGGTGGCTGTGGCTCAAGTGGTAGAGCGCTAGCCTTGAGCTGAAGAGCTGAGGGACAGCGCCCAGGCCCAGAGTTCAGGCCCCACGACCACCACTACCACCACCACCACCACCAAAAAGAGGTTACCTTTTTCCGTGGAGTAAAACTCCCCTCACACACCATGGCTCATTTCAGTGCCTTTAGAAGCGGAGGAGGATAGCACTGCCCCCCCCCCCCTGCTTTAGTTAGATACAATGAATGAGAGTAACAAGGGCACAGATGATGATACAAAAAAAATTGGAACTGATTTGTTAACTTTGCTTTTAAAAAAAGTTATGTTTGTATGATTTGTGCTAATAATATCTATTGAACAACTGGGAAAATTCCTGAAAATTGGACAGCTTTCCTGAGCCAGTCTGCACCATCTGCCCACCACCTGTGGAGGGCCAGTGTGACTCTGCCAGGCACCTCGGACCCGGTCTGCCTCAGGGAAGGCTGTGGCCTCTGGATTGTCCAGGGGACTGTGAATTGCTGGCTCTCATTCTCACGGCAGCAACACTGACCTTCATAGTCAATGCCTTTTTTTTTTTTTGGGTCCGGCCATGGGGCTGAACTCAGGGCCTGGGCGCTGTCCCTCAGCTCTTCAGCTCAAGGCTAGCGCTCTACCACTTGAGCCACAGCGCCACTTCCCCCTTTTTTCTTATGTGGTGCTGGGGAATCGACCCCAGGACCTCATGCATGCAAGGCAAGCGCTCTACCACTTGAGCCACTGGGCCACTTCTAGTTTTCTGGTGGTTCATTGAAGAGTCTCAGGGAGGTTCCTGCCCAGGCTGGCTTTGAACCGCGATCCTCAGATCTCAGCCTCGTGGGTAGCTAGGATGACAGACGTGAGCCACTGGTGGCCACCTTTCACACCTTTTTTGGGGGTGCTGTTACTTTGACTTGAACTTGGGGCCTTCAGCTTGCTCCTCTTTTTCACTCAAGGCTGGAACTCTACTACTCGAACCACACCTCCACTTCCTGTTTTTTCCTGGTTAATTGGAGGGTTTTTCTGCCTGTTTGGCTCCTCAGATGTCTGCCTCCTGAGTGGCGAGGATGATTACAGGCATGAGCCACTGAGGCCCAGCTCAGAAATCTTTCTGCTTCTTTCTGCTGGCCTCTCTTCCTGACACTTCCTCTTAATACTAAAGGAAGTGGGGGACATGGGCACTGTCCTGGGACGTCCTGAGGACTCCAAGAGGCCCGACCTAGCGTCAGCGGTTGACTGCCTTGCCCGTTCGGGCGCTGCGATGGCCTCCGCCTGCAGGCCTGTCTCTTCGCAGTGGGCGTGGCCAGGCTCTGGGACCCATGTCCCAGGGTGCACCTCTTCGCAGTGGGCGTGGCCAGGCCCTGGGACCCGTGTCCCAGGGTGCGCCTCTTCGCAGTGGGCGTGGCCAGGCCCAGGGCCCCTCTCTGGACCCGTGTCCCAGGGTGCGCCTCTTCGCAGTGGGCGTGGCCAGGCCCAGGGACCCTCTCTGGACCCGTGTCTCAGGGTGCACCTCTTCGCAGTGGGCGTGGCCAGGCCCTGGGACCCGTGTCCCAGGGTGCGCCTCTTCGCAGTGGGCGTGGCCAGGCCCAGGGCTCCTCTCTGGGACCCGTGTCCCAGGGTGCACCTCTCCGCAGTGGGCGTGGCCAGGCTCTGGGACCCGTGTCCCAGGGTGCGCCTCTTCGCAGTGGGCGTGGCCAGGCCCTGGGACCCTCTCTGGGACCCGTGTCCCAGGGTGCACCTCTTCGCAGTGGGCGTGGCCAGGCCCTGGGACCCTCTCTGGGACCCGTGTCCCAGGGTGCGCCTCTTCGCAGTGGGCGTGGCCAGGCCCAGGGCTCCTCTCTGGGACCCGTGTCCCAGGGTGCACCTCTCCGCAGTGGGCGTGGCCAGGCTCTGGGACCCGTGTCCCAGGGTGCGCCTCTTCGCAGTGGGCGTGGCCAGGCCCTGGGACCCTCTCTGGGACCCGTGTCCCAGGGTGCACCTCTTCGCAGTGGGCGTGGCCAGGCCCTGGGACCCTCTCTGGGACCCGTGTCCCAGGGTGCGCCTCTTCGCAGTGGGCGTGGCCAGGCCCAGGGCTCCTCTCTGGACCCGTGTGCCAAGGGTGCTATGGATGGCACAGACCCCTGTGCATATGTCGGGGGTGGGGAATTAGGCGCCAGTAAAGACAAGACGAGTAGTGAGAGGTAGGAGGTGTTGAAGAACGTTTATTGTATAAAATAAGAAGGGACTGCCCCCTCCTGGGACACAATGGACAGACCTCCCTTCCACCCTCCCTACCGCCCCCCTCCACCCTCCCTACCAGGGAAGCCCATCCTGGGGCTTCCCTGTGCCTACCCCTGCAGCCCTGAGGGAGACCCCGCTCCCTCCTGGCTCCCATGGGGGAAGGCTGGAGGAGCACCCAGAAAGGAGGCGGAGGAGGCGGAGCCCTCACCCAGCCTCGTCCCCATGCTTCCCCTCCCCGCCCACACCACTCCCCACAGCAGACTCAGGGACACCAGACAGCAACACAAGGGCACACAGGGGCCGGGGCCGCCCCGCGGGCGGGCTCTAGAAGACCGTGCACTTCTTGCCAGGCTTCTTCACTGGAGGCGGGCAGAGCACCGCCCGGATGGCCTCGTCGAACACCGTCTTCAGACCTCTCTGTGTCAGGGCTGAACACTCCAAGTACTTGACAGACCCTGAGGACAGAGCAGGGGCGGGCGTGGGGGGAGGGCCAGGGAGAGGCCATCCCTCACCCGGCCAGTGCGGCCTCCCAGCCTGGCTGCTCACCGATCTCCCGAGCCATGGCCAGGCCCTGTGGGTAGGTGATGGGAGCCAGCTTCTTGTCCCGAAGCCGCTCAATGGTGTCTTTGTCATCTCGAAGGTCCAGCTTGGTGCCCACCAGGAGGATGGGCGTGTGTGGGCAGTGATGCCGCACCTCTGGGTACCACTGTGAAGACGGGGCTCTGACCTTGTGGCCCGCCTCTGGGTGGTGGTGGGTGGGGGGGATCCCAGCTCTGCCTGGAGCTGGCCACTGCATCAGGACATAGTGGGGGCTGGTGGGCATGGAGGTGGACTAGGGGCAGAATGCCCAGTGGGAAGCTTCGGGGCCCCTCAGAAGGCCCACTGTGGCAGAGAGCTGCTGTCCCTCCTGATGTGCTGGCCTGCCACTCATGCCTCCCATGCCACATACCCTCCCCCAGCGCCGGGCCACACTGCTTTCAGGCAAGGGACCCCGTCTTGCCCAGGCCAGCCCTACCTTGGCACGGACGTTCTCAAAGGAGGCTGGGCTCACAAGGGAGAAGCAGATCAGAAAAACGTCCTGGGGAGAGATAGAGGGGGCGGTGGGGAGGGAGGTCAGAATGGCCCATCCCTTCAGCTGGACTGCCCGGCCCCCTACCCTGGTCACCTACAGTTTGAGGATAGGAGAGTGGCCGCAGCCGGTCGTAGTCTTCCTGCCCAGCGGTGTCCCACAGCCCCAGGTTCACGGGCTTCCCGTCCACCATCACGTTGGCTGAGTAGTTATCGAAACTGCAGAGTGGGAAAGGCCAGGGCTGTCCATGGGTTCTAGGCCACAGGAGTCAGGGCCCGGGCTCAGGGTGTCTCCAGCCCTGACCAGCTCCTCAGCCCCCAGAGACGGCACAGAACCAGGGCCACTGGGCCGTACCTGGTATCTGAAGAAGGTCCTGCAGGACAGGGGCTGCCTGCAGGCCTGGCTCAGCCCTGGCCCAGTCCCTGGCCCAGCCCCTGCTTCTCCCTGGTCCTCAGTCGCTCACACGGTGGGGATGTACCCCCCCTCTCCCCGTCACTCACACGGTGGGGATGTACATCCCCCCTCCCCCCGTCACTCACACGGTGGGGTGCACCCCCCCCCCCCGTCACTCACACAGTGGGGTGCACCCCCGTCACTCACATGGTGGGGGTGGGGTGCACCCCCCCATCCCCCCTGTCACTCACACGGTGGGGTGCACCCCCCCCCCCCCCCCCCCCCCCCCCGTCACTCACACGGTGGGGATGTACATCCCTCCCCCCCTCCCCCCCCCCCCCTCACTCACACGGTGGGGATGCACCCCCCGTCCCCCCCATCACTCACACGGTGGGATGCACCCCCCCCCCCCCCTGTCACTCACACGGTGGGGATGTACTCCCCCGGGAAGGCGTTGGTCGTGTAGCTGATCAGCAGGCACGTCTTCCCCACGGCGCTGCGGACAGAGGTGCGGCCCACGGCCCACGTGGCTCCTGGGCCTGGGCGCCTCCGCCCCGCGGGAGGTGCGGACAGGTCCGGGCCGGGTCCCAGCCCCGGAGCCCCGGGGCCGAGGGGGGGCGACCGGGCCCAGGGGCGGGGCCGACCCAGGTGAGGCCTCGGGGCGGGGCCGCGCCTCGAGGGCCGGAGCCCCGCCCGCCCGCCCGCCCCGCCCGCCCGTCCCGCAGCCCGGCCTCCGCCCCGCCGCCCGCCCGCCCCGCCGCCCCGCCGCCCGCCCGCCCCGCCCGCCCGTCCCGCAGCCCGGCCTCCGCCCCGCCGCCCGCCCGCCCCGCCGCCCGCCCGCCCGTCCCGCGGCCCGGCCTCCGCCCCGCCCGCCCCGCCGCCCGCCCGCCGGCCGCGCACTCACCCGTCGCCGACCACCACGCACTTGATGGCCTGCATGGGCGCGGGGCCGGGCGGCGGCGGGCGCGGCCGCGACCGAGCTGCGGAGAAATGCCCGGCGCCGCAGCGGCCGCGGACCCGAGCGCCGAGCGCCGAGCGACGGCGGAGACGGCCGAGCGCCGCCGAGCCGGGGCGGAGGCGGCCGAGCCCCGAGCGCGGGGCGGGGAGCGGCGGGCGGGGTCTGCAGGGCTGGGGCGGGGCGGGCGGGCCGGGCGTGCATGGCAGGGCTGGGGAGGGCGGGGCGTGCAGGGCTGGGGAGGGCGGGGCGTGCAGGGCTGGGGAGGGCGGAGCGTGCATGGCAGGGCTGGGCGGGACGTGCAGGGCTGGGGAGGGCGGGACGTGCAGGGCTGGGGAGGGCGGGACGTGCAGGGCTGGGGAGGGCGGGGTGTGCAGGGCAGGGCAGGGCAGGGTGTGCAGGGCAGGGCTGGGGAGGGCGGGGTGTGCAGGGCAGGGCTGGGGAGGGCGGGGCATGCATGGCAGGGCTGGGCGGGGTGTGCAGGGCTGGGGAGGGTGGGGTGTGCAGAGCTGGGCGGGGCGTGCATGGCAGGGCTGGGCGGGGTGTGCAGGGCTGGGGAGGGCGGGGTGTGCAGAGCAGGGCTGGGGAGGGCGGGGTCTGCAGGGCTGGGAGGGAGGTGCCTACAGGGCTGGGTGGGGAGGGCCGGGTGTGCAGGGCCAGGTTGGGGTGGGCGGGGCCTGCAGGGCTGAGGGCGGGGCCTGCAGGGCCATGGTGGGCGGGGTTTACAGGGCCGGGCAAGCAGGGCTGAGGGCGGGGCGTGCAGGGCCGGAGAGGGAGGAGTCTGCAGGGCTGGGAGGGAGGTGCCTGCAGGGCGGGGAGGGCAGGGTCTGCAGGGCCAGGGCTGCATCCGGCCTGTCCAGGACGAGGGTGGAGGTGTGGCCTGGGGTCGGCGCCTAAGCTGGAGGTGGCAGATGGACAGGACCCCGAGGACGGAGTGGGGATGGGACCCCGAGGACGGAGTGTGAACGGGACCCCAGGATGGAGTGGGGACAGGACCCTGAGGACGGAGTGTGAACGGGACCCCAGGATGGACGGGACCCCAGGACTGAGTGTGAACGGGACCCCAGGATGGAGTGGGGTCGAGACCCCAGGATGGACGGGACCCCAGGATGGACGGGACCCTAGGATGGAGTGGGGACGGGACCCCAGGATGGACGGGACCCGAGGATGGACGGGACCCCAGGACCGAGTGTGAACGGGACCCCAGGATGGAGTGTGGACGGGACCCGAGGATGGAGTGTGGACGGGACCCGAGGATGGAGTGTGGACGGGACCCCGAGGATGGACGGGACCCGAGGATGGAGTGTGGACGGGACCCAGTGCATACGGGATCCAGAGGGTGCAGGGGCGGGACCCGAGGGCTCCCGTGGTCAGGACCGACCCACCCCACCTAACGCCCTTCCCCTGCTGGGAAAGAAGGCTCTAGAACAATTAGTGTCACTGAGGGCCTAAGTTCTGTATTTGCGGCTGCACCGGCCAGTGTTCTGGGGGGACGAAGCCCTTCCTGAGGGCAGTGTCCTCCTGGTGGGGCGGCCGGCTGCCCGGGCACTGCCCTGTGTGAGGCCTGGCCGGGCCCCCTGACCCCTGCTCATTTTGGGGGGCTCAAGGCTCTCAGGGGGGACCCCTGCACATAGGCCAGGACTGCATTTTGCAGGAAGCTCGCCCTCTGGGCCTCCTCTTCCCGAATGCGCGTGATCTCTGCCTCCTTGAGCCGGAGCTTCTCCCGGAGGGAAGCATTCTCGCTCTCGCGGTCCAGCAGTGCCGCCCGGTGCTCACTGGAGATCACTACGGGTGGGCCGGTGGGTGAGCAGGGTGTTGGTGGAGAGGCTCGGCCGGCCTGCCCTGGCCCCGCCCCGGGCAGGCTCACCTTTCAGCTGGCGCTCCAAGGCCATCACCTTCTCCCTCAGCACCTCCTGGGCCACCAGGTCAGCCTGCAGGCGGCCCATCTGCTCCTGCAGCTCCACCCGTACCCTGGTCACCTCTGCCACTTTCTCCTGCTCCTTGTTGTTCAACTCCTGGTGGGCACAGCGGGTGAGACCCTGGCCCTGCCATGGACCCCAGCAGCCCCAGGCCCTTCAGGCTCAACTACCTGCTGCAGCTCCTCCAGGCGCCGCCGCTGCCCCTCGGCCTGCAGGCTGAGCTGGCCGGCCCGGGCCTGTGCCTCGGCCACAGCCTGCTTCTGCTGCAGGCAGGCGCTCTGGGCCTCATCCCTGGCCTGCGCCAGCAGCCGCATCTTCTCCTCCAGGTGCACCAGGTTCTCTTGCTGTAGGCACAGGGCACAGGGCTGAGTGCTCCCTGGGGACTGGAAGGGCCCTCTGCAAGCAGAGTGACCCCGCCCCTTTCCAAGTGCAGAGGGGGAGTCCCAGTGCCAAACAAGCCCTGACACAGGCCAACTCCCCGCCCCCCGCCCCCTCCTGGGTCTTCTGCAGCATGGGGCGTGCCTGACAGCTGAAGGCCAGAGCAGCACCCTCCACCCGCAGGCCGACTCCAGCCCTGTTGGCACCTCAGTGTCGTCTGCTCCCAGCGGCTGTGCATACAAGCGTGGGGGCTCACCTCCTCCAGGCGGGCCTGGCTCCGGGCCTTGATGAGCTCCTCCTCTGCCTGGCTGCGCTCGCTGACCACTGCTGCCTTCGCTTGGCTCAGCTCCTGCACAGCAGGGAGTGACCGCCAGCCTGCAGCCCTGTGCCCCCTCGAGGGTGACCGCCAGCCGCATCCCTGCGCCCCCTCAAGGGTGACCGTCAGCCGCATCCCTGCGCCCCAAGAGTGACCGCCAGCCTGCAGCCCTGCGCCCCCTCGAGAGTGACTGCCAGCCACATCCCTGCGCCCCCTCGAGGGTGACCGCCAGCCCGCAGCCCACTCCCAGTGTGGTCGGCTGCTCGGGGGCGGGCGGGAGCGGCCGGCCCCGGGGCTGAGCCAGCGGGGGCCGCGCCCCTTGCGCATCTTGGCAAACCCAGCCCCGGCCTTGCAGCCTCACCTCCTCCAGAGACAGCCGCAGGGCCTCCAGCCTCCGCAGCCTCTCCTGCATGGCTCTCTCGCTCTCTTCCAGGTGGCGAGTCATGTGATCTACCTGCCCAGGCACGGGAGTCAGAGGACAGGGCTAGCAGGCCTGGGCCCGCCTCTCATGCAATCCACGTTGTTACTAGGGCCTGGCAGGGCAGGGCTGGAGGGCACGGCCAGCTCCGGTGCCCCAGGGTGCCTGCCAGCGATGCAGGGAGCTGGAGCGCCTCCCAGGGGAATACACAGCAGCCTGAGACAGCCATTGTGCTGTGTCCCACCAGCCCTGATACACTAGACCAGAGGCCATGAGGGGTCCCCTTAGGGGCAGGGCTCGGGAAACCCCACCACACCCAGGCCAGCCTGCCAGCACAAGGGGAAGACGGGGGAGCCGGGGCATCACGACAATGGCACCTCCTTGGCATGCAGTTTCTCCAAGTCCTCCAGGCTCTGTTTGGCTCTTCTCTTCTCCATGTCAAGGCGCTCTGTGGGGAAGAGCCCAGTGAGTCCCTCTGCAGATCTCCACGCCCCCGTGCGGGCCCGCCTGTGCCTACCCTCAGCCTGGATGGCGCGCATCTTCAGCTCGGCTGAAGTGTTGGTTAGCTCCTGCCTGGTCAGAAACAGCTGCTCCTGCTGAGACTTCACCTTTCGCTCCAACTCATCCACCTGGATAGCAGGCAGCATGGAAGGTAGCTGTGCCCGGCTCTGGGTCTCCAGCACCCTGGCTCCCAGGGGGAAGCTGTGCCCGGCTCTGGGTCTCCCGCACCCTGGCTCCCAGGAGGACGCTGTGCCCGGGCCCAGTCTCCCGCACCCTGGCTCCCAGGAGGAAGCTGTGCCGGGCCCGGTCTCCCCCACCCTGGCTCCCAGGAGGACACTGTGCCCGGGCCCAGTCTCCCGCACCCTGGCTCCCAGGAGGACGCTGTGCCCGGGCCCAGTCTCCCGCACCCTGGCTCCCAGGAGGAAGCTGTGCCGGGCCCGGTCTCCCCCACCCTGGCTCCCAGGAGGAAGCTGTGCCGGGCCCGGTCTCCCGCACCCTGGCTCCCAGGAGGAAGCTGTGCCGGGCCCGGTCTCCCGCACCCTGGCTCCCAGGAGGAAGCTGTGCCGGGCTCTGGGTCTCCCGCACCCTGGCTCCCAGGATGAAGCTGTGCCCGGGCCCGGTCTCCCGCACCCTGGCTCCCAGGATGAAGCTGTGCCGGGCTCTGGGTCTCCCGCACCCTGGCTCCCAGGATGAAGCTGTGCCCGGGCCCGGTCTCCCGCACCCTGGCTCCCTGGAGGCCCGCAGTCCCATACCTGGTTTCGGAGCATCAGGTTCTTTTCATTGGCAGCAGACAAGTCTCTGAGGAGCTTAGACTCGCGCTCTGCAGCTTCCTGAGGAGGGGAGGCGAGGCGTCACGGGCAGCCGCGCCCACCCCTGCCCGCCCCTCACCTCCCGCCCCCACCTGCTGCTCCAGCCTGTGCGCCTTCTCCTGCTTCTGCGACAGACTCTGCCGCTCCTGCTCCGAGGCGGCCAGCCGCTCCCCCAGGTCCTGGACCTTCTGCTCCGACAGAGCCAAGGCTGCCTCGGTCATCTGCAGCCTGCAAAGAAGGCCCGCCTGGCTCTGACCAAAGCCCTGTGGCCTTCGCTCTGTGCCGGCCGGGCCGCTGCCTGCCCTGCCCGGCCTCCACCCGCTGGGGCATCCTCTCCCGCTTACTTGGCCTTTAGGGAGTTGACGATGGAGAGCCTCTCGCTCAGCGCCTCCTGAAGCTGCCCCACACGCGCAGCTGCCGCCCTGCGGGGAGACCAGGCTCGGGAGACCAAGCCCCAGCGCGGCCCTGCCCCCACCCCCCGGCTGGGCAGCCACGGCCACCCCAACACACCTGCGCCCCCACGTGAGGGCACGCCCCCACGGAAGGACACACTGCAGCATCTGTGCCGCAGCACCCTGGTTCCAGGGCTGATGATGGACGGGCTCGGCTCCACCCAGACCCCCGGGCCCCAGCCTCACTAGGCTCTCCTGTCCCCCTGTGTCTGGCCGCTTACCGGCTGCTCTTGGCCATCTCTTCCCTCTGCTTATCAATCGTCTCCATCAAGCTGAGATACTGAAGACAGAGCCGGTCAGCACAGTCAGGGCTGGGCCTGCTCCCCTGCCCTGGTCAGGGGAGGAGCAGAGACCCACCAAGGCAGCAGAGAGGAGGCCTGGGGGCTGGACTGTGGCTGCGGGAAGCGGGGGGGGGGGGTGCCCCAAGAGTGACGGCGGCTGACCTCCGCAGCAGCCAGGGCGCCCAGAATGCTCCAGGGCACCGTGGCACCTCGCTCACCTGCCTGGACTTCTCCTCCTGGAGGTGCTGGACTTCCTTGCTGAGGATGTGGGTGCGCGCTGTATTCTCCTGGAAGGCCGTGTGCCGGTCCTGGTTGTGGTCCATGGCTTGCTCTGCCAGAAGAAACAGTGTTCGCCACAGGCTGAGGGTGCTCAAGCTCAGGAGGGTCAGGGTCAGAGGGCTCAGCTCTGCACCTCCTCCCTGGAAGCCAGTGACTGGGGACCCTGGGGGAGCCAGCCCCGGGGGGGGCGGGGGGGGAAGCATTTCTGTGGGGCCAAGCGGAACATCATGGCAGGGCAGCTTTTGTCTTCTGCACAGGTGGAGAAGTGATAGCCTGGGAAAGATATGACCTGGGCGCCGGTGGCTCATGCCTATAATCCTAGCTACCCAGGAGGTTGAGACATGAGAATTGTGGTTAGAAGCCAGCCTCTGCAAAAATTGTAAGACTCATATTTCCAGCTTGGTGCCAGTGGCTTACACCTGTAATCCTAGCTACTCAGGAGGAAGATCAGAGGATCACAGTTCAAAGCCAGCCCAGGCAGGAAAGTCCACAAGACTTTCTTTTCTTTGTCGGTCGTGGGGCTTGAACTCTGGGCCTGGGCGCTGTCCCTCAGCTCTTCAGCTCAAGGCCAGCACTCTACCGCTTAAGCCACAGCGCCACTTCCGGTTTTCTGGTGGTTTATTGGAGATAGGAGTCTCACGGTCTCTCCTGCCCAGGCTGGCTTTGAACCGCGATCCTCAGATCTCAGCCTCCTGAGTAGCTAGGATTACAGGCATGAGCCACTGGCACCCAGCTCTTCATGAGACTCTCTCTCTCTTTTTTTTTTTGGTTGGTCGTGGGGCTTGAACTCTGGGCCTGGGCGCTGTCCCTCAGCTCTTCAGCTCAAGGCCAGCACTCTACCGCTTAAGCCACAGCGCCACTTCCGGTTTTCTAGTGGTTTATTGGAGATAAGAGTCTCACAGACTTTCCTACCTGGGCTGGCTTTGAGCTGCGATCCTCAGATCTCAGCCTGCTGAGTAACTAGGATTACAGGCGTGAGCCACCCGGTGCCTGGCTTCATGAGACTCTTATCTCCAATTAATCACCAAAAAACCGAAGTGGCATTGTGGCTCAAGTTGTAGAGTACTTGCTTTGAACTGATAAGCTCAGGGACAGTGCCCAGGTCGAGTTCAAGCCCTATGACCAACCCCCCCCCCCAAAAAAAAAAAAAAAAACAGCTGGAAGTGGAGTTTTGGCTCACAAGGTAAGAGTGCTAGCCTTGAGCAAAAAGCTCAGGGGCAGCAACCAGGCCCTGAGTTCAGCCTCATGGAAACCGCCCCCCCCCCCAAAAAAAAACCTTTCAATTAACCAAAAAGCTAGAAGTGGTAGAGTGCTGGCCTTGAATAAAAAGGCTAAGGGATAGTGCCCAGGCCCTGAGTTCAAGGCCCAGCACACACAGAGACACACAGCAGACACACAGCAGACACATGGTAGACACACACACACACACACAGTTATGGCAGTTATCACAGTACAGAATCAGGGCGTAACAGTGAGGAGCTAGAGACTGCAGAGGGGTGGGTCGGGAGGGCCAGGGGAGGTAGTGACCCTGCAGCACAGGGTGTAGGGTGGGGCCTGGAGTGCAGGACTCCAGGCCGATCCAGAAGCTTTAGTAGCTGGTACTGTGTGATGGAGGAGGAACAGGAAGAGTGGCTCTGCTGAGCCCGAGGCCAAGATGTCACTCATGGGGACCAGATCTGAGCTCTGGTGTTGTTCAGGGGTGGCAGGGCAAATACCGGGAACTCCTCTCAAGTTGTGATGTGGCCTCCGGGGGCAGTGGCATTGAAAGGGTGTACACCCCGGGGCCTACCCCTTCCCACCAGCTAGATGACCAGTTACACATCCTAAGAGCCAAGGGTGCATTCAGGGAGCCCCTAGAGCAGGTGCACAGTGAGCCTTGAGCCAGGCTGTGGCCAGCTGGCTGCCTGCCACCCTCCTCTCAGCTCTTAGCCTAGGCTAGCTACTCACACTCCCCTTTGGTGGCTTTTTTGTCCACGTGAACCACAGCGCCACTTCTGACTTTTCACAGAAGGTGACTCTCATGGACTTCTCTGCCTGGGCTGGCGGCTTCAGACAGACCTCAGATCTGGGACTCCCTGGCCATAGGTGCCTGGCTGGCCCCTCTCATCTGTTTGGGGCTTTGAGCCACCCCCTTGCCTTGGCCTCTGTCAGAAAGCTTCATGTTTCACTCCAAACTGAGCAGCTGTCAGCACTGTGCCGTCCGTACCCACGGCTCTCAGAACGTCTCCGGGGATGTTGTTCCCAGCCAGGTCCAGGCGGCACAGGGCTCTGTTGCTGGGGAGACAGCTCACCAGGGCCCGGCCCCCCAGGAGGCCGATGTTATTCCAGCGCAGGTCTGGAAGGAAACCCCTCGTCACTAGGTGGCCAGCACCAGTGACCCGGCAGCCCAGCGACGTGGCAGGGATTGGGGTCTAGCCTAGGACTCTTCCCTTCTGGGGCACCATCTGTGGCTGCCGGCAAAGCAGGAGCCCAAGCCAGATTTTCCAGCAGCAGAGCAATGGAAGGGCAATGGGATGGAGCGCGGGGCCCGTGGTGGATGCAGAGTGCAGTGGGCCTCACCTAACTGCTGGAGAGTGGTGTTGCCCCTCAGGGCCAGGGCTAGCTCCTCCGCCCCCCTGTGACTGATCTGGTTGTTGCGGAGGTCAAGCTGCCGTAGGGCACTGTTGGCTGCCAGGCCCCCACAGAAGATGGCGAAGGCATCTTCCCACGTGCCCAGGCTGTTCCATTCCAGGGTGAGGCTACAGGAGGAGTGGACACAAGGCATCTCTTGGGGCTCAGGGGCTGCAGGGAACTGCAGGCTCAAGGGTCTCTGGAAGAGGTGGGACTTCCTTGAGTGATTTACTGCCTACTCCTCACCAACAGGTGTGGAACATGACACTGGGTCTGAAGGAGGGAATGAGTTCCAGGACCATGTCCTGGGAGGCCAACGCTGAGCCACACACACAGAGGTGGCTGGGAGGTGCAGGAAGGGATGGGACGGCGGCCCTACCTCTGGATGGACTGGTTCTGACGGAGGAGTTTCCCCAGAGCCTCGGCCCCTGCAGCTCGAAGGTTATTGCCCTAGGGTAGAACGCCTGGCTGGTCACTCAGTGTGGCCTTGGCTGGGCTTTAAAGACCACATCCAAGTTCCACAGGTTCCGGTCAGGCAAGGGGCAGAGCTGGTTTTCCTGACGTCCCTAGGCAGCCAGGGGACTTCTGCCTTCACACTGGATTCCCAGAGCAGGGCCGAGGGTCTGGGTGTCCACTTGCAGGGACACCCTTCTCCCGCACCTCCCGCTCTACCGCCCAGGCACGGCCTGCTCACCTTCAGATCCAGAACCTGCACGACAGAGTTAGCACAGAGCCCTTGGAACAGCAGGACGGCCCCTGCGTAAGGGGAAGGAGGTCACTGGCCGGCTCGGAGCCCCGGGCCGGCCCAGGGCAGAGGCGGGAGGAGCGGCGGCTCCGCTGGAAAGGACCTGCAGCCGGTCAGGCCAGGGCGTGTGGAACCGCACAATCGGGGTGCGCTAAGGCTTTCCCGCCATGACAGAGGGGGCCCGTGGTGGATGCAGAGTGCAGTGGGCCTCCCTGCTGCCCACCTTCCTCGCTCAGCATGCAGTCGCTGAGGACCAGCTCGGTGCACACGGTCTGGCCGGGCAGCAGCGCGCCCAGCGCGCCGCACGTGTCGGCCGTCAGGCTGTGCGCGGCCAGGTCCAGGCGGCCCCGCGGCAGCCGCTGCAGCCGCTGCAGCACGGCCTCCTGCGGCTCGGCCCCGCGCTCCCGGCACAGGCGGCTGTAGGAGCGCCGGAGCTCCTCCATGGCCCCGCGGCCGGGCCTCGCGTGCGATCCCCGCCGGCGGGGGCCCCTCCGGGACCCCGAGGCTCCGCCTCGCCGGCCCGCGACGCCGCGGGGGCCGCTCGCGGAGGCCGGCGGCAGGGGAGGATCCGCCCTGGGGACGTCCAGTCGGAGCGGAGCGGACGGGCACGTCTCACGTACCGCCGACCTGCCCTGCGGCCCGCAGGCGGCCCTCGCGCCGGAACCCGACTCGCCGCCGCGCTCTTCTCGGCCCCGGGAGCCTCGGTATCCAGGAAGAGCGGGTCGCGCCGGGACGAGCGACGAGAACTACAACTCCCATGAGGCGTTGCGGGGAGGTGCTCGCCGCGGACCAATGAAAACTAAGGAGGGCCGTGCTCCGAAGCGGCCGAGGCAGCACGCTCCCGCTAGAGGTGGGAGAACCGAGAGGGCGCTCTCCGCGCTCATTGGCTGGCTTTCCGAAGGCGGGGCTGTAGAAGGGCGCGCTTCTTGCTCATTGGCTGACGGGTCGGCGCGCTCCGATTTCCGCTGAGCGCGGGCGGAGACCACAACCATGGAAGGAGCTAGCTCCGGCTTTCAGAAGGTGAGGCTGGCTCCCACGCCGCTGTCCCCTCGCGACGCCTGTGCGGGCTCGAGGCCGGCCCCCTCGCTGTGCGCACGTCCCCCAGCCGGGTGGAGGTGGGTAGAGCAGCCCGTTCAGCGGCGCGACGGAAGGGGTGTGCGGGGTCCTGGAGCCGGGCCCCGCCCCGCCCCGGGGTTGTCCCGGAGGGACGCCGCCGGCCTTCCCGAGCGGCCCTCCAGGCCGGGGTCGCAGGGCCTCGCCCTGCTGGGGTGTGTGTGGGGGGATCCCAGGGCCTCGCCCTGCCGGTGCGTGTGTGTGTGTGTGTAAGATCCCAGAGCCTTGCCCCTGCCGGTGCGTGTGTGTGTGGGGGGATCCCAGGGCCTTGCCCCTGCCGGGTGTGTGTGTGTGGGATCCCAGGGCCTTGCCCTGCCGGTGCGTGTGTGTGTGTGTGTGATCCCAGAGCCTTGCCCCTGCCGGTGCGTGTGTGTGTGGGGGGATCCCAGGGCCTTGCCCCTGCCGGTGCGTGGGGGGGGGGGGGGATCCCAGGGCCTTGCCCCTGCCGGGTGTGTGTGTGTGGGATCCCAGGGCCTTGCCCTGCCGGTGCGTGTGTGTGTGTGTGTGTGTGTAAGATCCCAGGGCCTGGCCCATGCCGGTGCGTGTGTGTGTGTGGGGGGGGATCCCAGGGCCTTGCCCCTGCCGGTGCGTGTGTGTGTGTGTGTGTGTGTAAGATCCCAGGGCCTGGCCCATGCCGGTGCGTGTGTGTGTGTGTGTGTGATCCCAGGGCCTGGCCCATGCCGGTGCGTGTGTGTGTGTGTGTGTGATCCCAGGGCCTTGCCCCTGCCGGGTGTGTGTGTGTGGGATCCCTTGCCCTGCCGGTGCGTGTGTGTGTGTGTGTAAGATCCCAGGGCCTGGCCCATGCCGGGGGGTGGGGTCCCGTCTTCGCATAGTCGGACAGGAGGGTCTGGGCTCCCGGTCAGTGGTCCCAGCACTGGGAAGCTGCGGTCCGCTCGGCGAGGGCGCCCCTACCCTCCACGCTCACCCCCGGCGCGCGGAGCGACCCCATCTGGCAGCTCCAGGGCGGTGGCTGGCGCTCCAGCCGGGGCTGGTGTTCCCCCCTCATGGCCCTCATCTCCCCCCCCCCCCCCCGGGGTTCCGAGGCCTCCCTGGCGGCGCGGGGCCAGCAGGCGGCGCTGTGCGCCTGCATCTCAGGATCCATCCGTCCCTTTCTTCTGCCCGGGACCCGTAGTTGACCCCCAGTGGCGGCTCACCGGCCTTCCCCAGCCACTTCCCGCCGAGCTGACCGGTGGCCTCTCAGCCGTCACAGGTTCTCAGGCCGACCTCCCCGGCCACTGCCGCCCAGCGCAGCTCCTCAACCGGCTAGCACATCCTTCCAGGGTCTTACCCCAAGCCCCATGCCCCGCACCTGGCCGGACCCCTTCCTCCCACCACTCCATCTCCCCCAGGAGGTCCCACAGCTGGGCCTTGCTCTACCACCTCTCCACTCAACCCAGATACAGCTCTATTCCCTGCCAAAAAAAGCCAGATGTGACCCAGCCTCCTCCAGCTCCATGGTTCAGCAGCCCTGACCACGTTACCTCTGACAGCAACATGCCTTTGATACCATGCCCAGGACAGACATGGTACCAGCTCAGCAGACTTTCCCACAGTCCTTCTCACCAGTCCCTCTCTCCTGGACATCATTTCCCCACACAGCCCAGCCCAGCCCACCTCATTTCCCACACTGGGAGGGGCCCTGGGGGGGTAACGGTGGAGCCAGAAGCCGCAAGCATGCTCCGTTGAAGTCTGATGCCCAGAGCTGGTGCTGATCCCTTCCTTTTTCTCCAGGAGCTGGTGAGCAGACTGCTGCACCTGCACTTCAGGGACAGCAAGACCAGAGGTGCGGGGTGCCCGTTGGAGGGTGGGGAAGGGGTGGGATGCAGGGAACTGCCCCTTACCCTGTTCTTCCTCCTGGCAGTCAGCGGGGATGCCCTGCAGCTCATGGCAGAGCTGCTGAGGATCTTTGTCACAGGTGAGTTGAGGGTCCTTTGGCACTAGAACACCCAAGATATCTTGTTTTCTCACTGGAAAAGCTAACTGTTTCCCCTAGTTCCCCAAAGAGCTGTTAACTGGGCCGTGACCTGGGTCTTATGAGGGCTGGCAGTGGGTACAGTCGGGCTTCTCCCACCCTGCTTCCGGCGTCATGGCAGAAGCCGCTGTCCGCGGGATCCGGCAGGCCCAGGCAGAGGACGCCGCCCTTGTCGATGTGGACCAGCTGGAGAAGGTCCTCCCACAGCTGGTATGTGGGGTACGGGAGGGCAGCACAGTGTCCTAGACTGGTGCCCAGCCGCTCCCTCACACCCTTCTCCACAGCTCCTGGACTTCTAGGGGCTTCCTCTGAGCTACGTGGCCTGAAGGGCGTGGTGCACACTGCCACCTGAGTGTGGAGTTTTCCGGCCTTAGATGCTGCCAGGACCCCAGCAACTACCAAGCTCCTGGTGTCCTCTGCTTGCCGCTCAGGGAATGGAGGACGAGGGCCTTGTCTGCCTCTGGCCACAGCTAGCTCAGGTGGCCACAGTGTTTTATAAATAAACCAGCTGATGGCAGCACTGCTTTCTTGCCACCTAATATCAAAGCTGATGTGTAGCCTGCCTTTTTACCACCTGATCTGCCCCTCAGAGGGTAGCACCCTGAGCTACAAACTGTTCTTACAGCCAGGTGCAGGTGGCTCACGCCTGTAATCCTAGCTACTTGGGAGGCTGAGAATCTGAGGCTCAAAGTTCAAAGCCAGCCCAGGCAGGAAAGTTCTTAAGACTTATCTCCAATTAACCACCAGACAACTGAAGTGCTGCCATGGCTCAAGTGATAGAAAACTAGCCTTGAACAAAAATGCTCAGGGACAGCGCCCAGGCCCAGAGTTCAAGCAAGCCCCACAACTGACAAAAAAAAAAAAATTGTTCTTACAGAACATCAGTAACTCAGCGTCTCTCCCAGGCTGAGCCGGAGTGCCTGCGCCCTTTCCCACCATCCATCTCAGTGGGGCAAGGGCAGATGTCTCCAAAAGGAAAGGGAATAGCACGTGTGTACAGGCTGCCTGCAGGCCTTCCCACATGTGGCCCCGTTTGCTTGGTAACTTACTGCCACGGCAGCTGCCGCTGATGGGGGGAGTGGGGTCTGTAGGGCCCCCTGGTGGAGGGAGGAGCAGGCAGACAGCAGGGCAAGAGACCCAACAACCAAATGTCCAGGCCTGAGCCTCAGGAGGCCCTGAGGCCATGTTACAGTGAAGGGCCTCCCATCTGCCCCAGGCTGCCTACGCACAGGCTGTGCCCACTGGCTACCTCCAAGGCTGTCCAGGCCTGGCGGGCGCTGCACGGGCCCCAGCAAGCCAGTCTTCAGAGCCCCTTGCCTCCCGGACCTATACTGTCCCATAGGACAGGATGACTTGGGCTTCCCTACGGAGCTGCTTGGCTCCCACAGACTAGGGTGGGTGTGCGTGTCCGGCCAGGGGCAGAAGGGACAACCCTACATCCCTCGGGCTCAAGCTGACCTGGGGGAACTTCAGAGGCAGCAGCCAGAGGACCGAGTCCCACTGGTCCAGGGTGGGCAAAGCCAGTGCCCAGATGGTTGTCATGGTTGTCCTAACCATTCTGGTGGATTTCTAGGTTTTTTCTTTTTGCCAGTCCTGGAGTTGAACTCGGGGGCGTGGGTGCTGTTTCTGGGCCTCTGTGCTCAAGGCTACCACTTGAGCCACAGCGCCACTTCCTGCCTTTTCTGAATAGTTTATTGGAGATAAGTCTCACAGACTTTCCTGCCCAGGCTGGCTTTGAACTGAAATCCTCAGATCTCAGTCTCCTGAGATTATAGGTATGGGCCACTGGTGCCTGGCTAAGGATTTCTGGAATTTTTTAAATTTATTTTTTGCCAGTCCTGGGGTTTGAACTCAGGGCTTGGGCACTGTCCTGAGCTTCTTTTGCTCAAGACTAACTGTGTCACTTGAGCTACAGAGCCACTTCTATGTATGTGGTGCTGAGGAACTGAACTTAGGGCTTCATGCAAGCTAGGCAAGCACTCTACTTACTGCTAAGCCACATGCCCAGCCTAGGGTTTCTGGATTCTTAAGCACTGGACTAGGTAGAAGTCAAACCTACAGAGGGACTGGCTGGTAGGGACACGGGGGCTTCAGCCAGCTGGGACTGGAGCTGGTTCAGAACGCAGCCACTGGGGCAGCCCTGACTAGGGTGGCACTGTGCCAGGGAAGCCTTCCTTTCTGTCCTAAGGGTGACAAACGAGAGAGCCAGTGGGCTCAGGGCTCTGGCCTGCTCAGGCTTCTTGGGTGGGGGGTCCCCTGAGTCCTTGTTCATGGGAACACAGAACCCAGGACCTGTCCGAGCGGCAGTGGAGAGTTGGGTAGGCGGTGGGTGGTCATCTCTGCAGAAACGACAGTGGTCAGTGGGCGGGCTGAGAGAAGCGCGTCTTTATTCCTGCTCGCGTGGGTGAGTGGAGTCCTGTGGCCAGCGATGGGCACCTTGCTGGCAGCCTGCGCTCACCTCTTGCTGGCTGCAGTGTAAACACACCAGAATGGCCACAGGGCCCTGGGCTCCTGCCTGGCCACCCTGCCCACCCAGCCACTCCCTGACAGGCACCTGGTAGCTTCAGCCACTTGGGCACTTTGCCCAGGCTCCTTCTCACCGGCTGGGCTGTTCCTGGGGCGGGCTCTGGGGGGGGGAGTGCCCCCTCCTCAGCAGGTGGCTCTGACTCCAGGGGTGCAGGCTCGGGGGCTGGCAGTGGGGGTGGGGTCCCAGAAGCCCTGGGCACGTGCCTGGGGGGAGAAGCCACAGCTAGGACGGTGGCGCTGGCTCAGAGGCGCCCGCGGCCCGCGGCACTCACCGAGCCACCAGCACGTCCGCAGCAGACGGGGGGACGGTGTGTTCCAGGAGCCCCGGTTCCAGGTAGAAAGCTTCAGAGGACAGAACCCCCAGACAGATGAAGTCTCCACCTTCCATTCACTCCAGGGGGGGTATATGCAGCAGGTACCCCAGGTTCTAGGGCTGCAGGTCTCCCAAACCCCAGGGGGCCCAGGACTGAACGCCCTCTAGGGTGTCTTGGTTTGGGTGCTGCACGGTCTGGAGTTGGGATGGGGCTGGCTGGCTGGGTCAACAGAGCAGGGCCATACTCACCTGTTGGTTCTTCAGCTCCAAAGTGTACAAGGGCAGCAGGGAAGAGGTTTGCCTGGAGGGGAGGCAGGGGTTCAGGGCAGGCAGCAGACCATCTAGCAGGAGGATCTCAGATGGCCACAGCCTCTCCTCCCCCCCCCCCCCCCCCCCACACACACTGCCCAAGCACTAGTGAGTAGTGAGGAGCTCTGCCTCTTATCTGAACTTTGGTATTTCTCTTTACCTACCTCCTGCCTGGTGGTAGGGCTTTCTCTTTTCTTTTTGCTGGTCCCAGGGCTTAAGCTCAGTGCCTGGGCAAGATCCTTGTTTTTGTACTCAAGGCTAGCACTCTACTACTTGAGCGACAGCTCCACTTCCAGCCTTTTGATAGTTAATTGGAGCCAGGAGCGTCACAGACTTTGCTACCCAGCCTGGCTTCGAACCGTGATCCTCAGATCTCAGCTTCCTGAGTAGCTAGGATTACAGGCGTGAGCCGCTGGCGCCCAGCCCAGAGTCAACTTTCTAACCATTAGTTCAAAGCTCTTGGTGCACTTGGGCTGTGAGTAAGCTTCTAACTAGGAGCCATCCTGTTCCACAGCTGAAGAGAGGCACACTATGTGTGCTTGAACTTGATTGTGATCTCGTGACTAAGAGACATCCTACCCCACCGGTCAGACGGTGGGCGAGGGGTCCGGGGTCAGGATGTCAGCCTCTGATGCACTTCTGACCCTCCACTCCCAGATGGGGGGGGGGGTCCTTCCCTCAGGGTAAGCAAGTATCCAGACCCACGGCCTGGGCTCCAGTCAAAGCCATCGTTTGTGGGCCAGCACCCATCAGTCATAAGCTCCTCCCACCCGCCAAAACAGCCCAGCTGAGAGCCGATCAGAGCTTCCGGAGCCACACCATCCGGAGGGGGCTGTGGACACAGGGCTTCTGTTCAGGGCTGGCTGCTCTGGCCGGGGCAGGGGTGTGGGTAGGGAGCAGGAAAGTGGACTGGGTTGCTTCCTCACACGCTCGGTACATGTCTCCGAGACCTCCCTGACAGACTCCTGGACAGTGGGGTGCTGCCTCAGGGCTGCAACAGCACCCCATGGGGGCTGGGGCTACTTCGTGGCCAAAGGCCAACCAGAAAGCATGCCAGCAAGGGCCGGCCAGCACCCTCCCAGGGAAGGGGCTGCGGTGGCCCGCCAGGGCGCTCTGGCCCACTCTTCCCGTGGCGCTCCAGGCTGCTCAGAGTGCCACAGGCTTGCTGGGGTGGGCCGTGTGGGTGGGGTTGGGGGATGTTAAAAGATTAATAAGAGCAAGCTTCAAAGGCCAGGCCTAAGAACGCCGAAACCTCAGCCCAGCCGGCAGCTGAGCGACACAAACAAGGGCGGTGAGTGCTTTGAAACCCAATTGTGAGGCCGGCCGATCAAAGCCTGTGAGAGGAGCCCGTGGGGTGGGCGGGGGGCTGCCCCAGTGCCCTGGCGAGGGCCGGAAGGAAGCCGGGGAGCCAGGCAGGGGCGCGGGGAGGACGGAGCCTCCCCCAAGTCTGCCGGGCCAAGGCAGACGCACCCACCGCGGGGAGCCCAGCGGGGCTAGGGCATTCCTGGGACCCCCTCGTGGGGCACTGCCTGCAGGCTCCCATCTGCTCTCTGACAAGCTGCCCCCAAGCCGGCCCCCTGCCCCGCAGCACGGGGAGGCACTGCAGGCACTGGGGGCCAAGGCACAAGGAGGGAGAGCACCACAGCTGGCCGAGCACTATGCTCAGCTGTCCCTGCCCTCAAAAGGAACAGAGAGGTGGGGACAGCGGGCTGGCTGGCACGAAGGCTGGTCTGTTTGGGGGATGCTGAACCTCTGTAAGGACCCCAAATGAGCCTTTACTAGTCCTGCGTGCGGCACTTCTTATAACCTGAGAACCCTCGGCTGGGTCCCCTGGGCCCAGTGACTGAGTGGCCCCTCCCCACCCTCAGATGCCACGGGGTCAGCCCTGCTCAGGTACAGAGCAGCCTGAGTTGCTCCGTCCCTTTGCCAGGAAGGGAGCAGGCATCCAAGGGCAAGGGCTAAGGAGCCTGCCCTCCAGCTGCAGGACTCTCTGACTCCTTGTGGGCTAATTCCCAGTCCTGGAGCTTCTTACCTAATCCAGGCTAGGAACTGTACAAGAGCCACAGTCTGGGGCCCACCTCCCCCTCTCCTCCGCCTCTCTACAGGGCCAGCCTAGGGGGCTCCTCCTGTGCCCACCTGAGGTGCCCACCTCAAGCCTTAATCCATTAGCTTGGGTCTCCAGGGTCCCAATCGAAGAGGGGACACGTGAACGGCAAATTACCCTGACCAACAGAAGATTCCACTCCCTGTTGACTCAACAGTCCAAGAAGGCTGCTCTGCCCAGGCCTGGGGCTGAGCCCGGGCCAGGACTCCAAACCCTGGCCCGGCCCTACCTGCCCTCTTCCAGCACACACAAGCACCGACACTGTTAGGAACTTTAAGCCTTGTAGAATCAGAGAGGAAGGACAAGGAGGGACGGCATACAGGTGGGTAACAGCTGGCCAGAAAACAGAGAGCCGCAGACACAAGACCTTGCCGGGCTTTGGTGTTTCCTAGGCGGGCTGGAAGGGACCCAGAGTTTAGGGCTGACCCCACCTGGCTTTAAGCCCTGCCTTACACACCACACACTCCCTCTTCACCAGCAGAGCTTGCCTTGGGGGTCCCTGGAGAGTACTGCTGGTCCCAGGGAGGTGTGAAGAGGAGGTGGAGCCTATGTCCCCACACTCCCTCTGGGCTGATGGGGACCCCCCTGTACTCAGGCCTCCCAGCACTTCTCAGCATTAACAGCAGAGCCCGCCGGGAACATGGAAGCCAAGCTTGCTCCTGCACTGGTGGCTGCTCTCCAGTCAGGACAGCAGCAGGCAGGGACACCACCTGCCAGAGGACAGGAGATGGCTGCTGGTGGCAGGGGGCAGCGTGTCACTAGGAATCAGGCTGGGGTAGGAAGTTCCCCAAGGGCCTCCGGACTGGGCAGGAGGGGGACCTTCCAAATCCAATGTTTATCAAGAGGCTGGCCAGAGTGGAGCGGTGGAGTTGGAGCAGAGAAGCCCGGACGGGAGGGGAGGGGCGGGTGGCTCCCTCCCTCCCCAGGCTCCTCCCCGCAGGCCTGGCTGGGCATCCAGCCTGCCCTGCGCTCCTCAATGGGTGGCAGCTCCGGGCTCCCATGGCCCCCCACCTCTGCGGAGCCCTTCAGGCGCCTCTGTTGTTAATTAAAATATCTGAAGAGACTTTGAAAAGGAAACCATTAGCCAGAGGGGCTAGGGAGGCCCCACTGCTCTCCCAGGGGGCCAAAGGACAGGACATTCATTCCTCCTGGCTCTGTGAGCCGCCAGCAGGGCATGAGATCAAGCGGCCTGAGCAGGCGTGCTCAGGACCTCCAGAGGCCCGGTGGCAGGGAGTGGGGCCAGCCAAGGCACTGCCATTAAGAGACCAGCTGGGGCCGGGGGAGGCCAGGCTCAGGAGGAGGGACAGACCCAGGCCAGCGGCCCCCACTCTTCCTTATGCAGCTCTCCACCGCCCTGCCACCTGGCCGGCAGGGCCCCTTCCTCACTCCTGACAGCCCAGAGCCCAGGACCTGGGGCTGCCTGCTCAGGTCGGCAGGCCAAGCAGTTGGGGCAGGCCCACCCCGCCCTGGGGCCAGGCAGGAAGCGGAGGAGGTTGGAAGCCCGTCAGGAACAACTTCAGAGGCACTCTGCGCCTCTGAATTCACCGGCTCTAAAAGGCTTTATTACCCACAGCAGCTCCGGCCAGACTCCACCCGCCCCCCAGCACCCGCCTGGCACACCCCTCATCCCTCCTACCTGAAAGAGGGTCAGCGTGTGGTCATCCAGGATGGTTTTGGGGGGAGCAATGACTGTGGGGAGAGGAGGTGGGCTGTGTGAGGAAGGCTGTAGGTACCCCTCCACCTCCACAGAGAGCTTGGGACGGGGGCCTTTGGAAAAACCTCTGCAGTGGAGGCTCAGAGGGGCTGCTCCCCAAAGCAGAATCTCCTCCTCCACCTGTCCCCTGCAGCTCTCCTGTCCCCTCCTCCCCCTCCCCTGTCCCCACCCCCTCCCCCGTCCACTTGAACCTGTCAAGTGCCATAGACATCACAGCCCACTTCCCTCCCTCAGGCTACATCCTGCTACGGTATGGACAGCTCAGTTTCCTTGGGGAAATGGCCTGGAGGACCAACCACCAACCAGGCAGCGAAGCAAGTGAGGCCAGGGGTGACTCACACAGGTGGAAGGAGAGTTCAGGGTTCCCCAGGTGACTCCGCACGAAGTCCCGCAGGTCTCCGACTGCAGAGGAGGGAGAGAGCGAGTAGCACTTGCCTACCCCCTCGGAGGCCCCCGGCTGAGCACTTAGCTGGCCTAGGGATGCCAGACAGAAGCGGCCAGGGACACTGCAGACTGCAGATCCCAGCCTGCACACGCAACACTTCTCCCTGGCATCCCGGGTGCTCAGTGGCTAAGCCACTATGCTGTCTGCTGCATAGCGGGGACTCCCAGGAAGTCAGGATCCCCAACTTGCTGGAGAGGCCTGTTCTGCCAGCTCCAGGCCTAGCCAAGGCCAGACAGTGCCAAGCACTTCACCAACCACCTCAACCTGAGCCCTGCCCGATCAGCTACCTTGCCACCACTGTCTTGAGACAGGCCATTCAGGCTCACTCTGACCTAGCCCCTTCCTCTCAGATGGGCTCTGGGTACCTCCTATCCCCTAATGCCCAGAAGAGACAGGAACACAGGCACCCAAACCAGGACTAGGGCCATGGAAAGAGCCAGCCTGCAGAAATGCTGGACATGCAAACACAGCACCATCTTGATGACAGACAGACAGGACAGCCGTCTCCCCCTGCTGGAGCTCACCGGGCAGGGCCACACGCAACCTGTGGCCGGGAAGGCGGGGATCTCCAGGAGCCCCATGCCTCTTCTAGCAACTTGCTCACCTGTCTCACTGGGGCGAAAAAAGCCCTGCAGGATATAGCGGTCAGGAAACAGGACCCTCAGTGCCACCTAGACCAGAAAAGCACAAGTCAGGACCGATCAGAACTGAGCCCTGTACAGGGAGGGAGGGGCCTCCGTGCTCAGCCAGACCCAGGAGCCCTGGCACTGCGCGCGTGCGTGCGTGCATGCGTGCGTGTGTGCTCATTCTGAGACAGGGTCTATGCAGGTCAGGTTGGCTGGAACTCACAAAACTCCTTGATCTCCTAAATGCCGAGATTGCAGACTCTCAGCTAACAGACTTGAAAGCAGACATTCAGTGAACTTTTAAAGAGTGAACACATGTTGCCAGGCACTGATAGCTCATGCCTGTAATCCTAGCTACTCAGAAGGCTGAGACCTGACCATCAAAGTTCAAAGTCAGCCTGGACAGTTACCCACCAAAAACTGAAACTGGAGGTGTGGCTCAAGTGGTAGAGTCCCAGCCTTAAGCAAAAAAGCTAAGGGATAGAATCCCAACCCCTCAGTTCGAGTCCCAGTACTAGAAGAGAGGAAGAAAGAGGGAGGGGGAGGAGGAAGAGGAAGATGGAGGAGAGAGGATTTTTATCATAAAACATTAGCAGATACTATGTTAATTCATAACTCAAGGGGCACAAGGGAAACTGAGGGACAGGCAGTGTGAGCTGGGTTGCATGAGCCACAGTCGCAGAGGGAGCGTGTTGTGGCCACACAGGGTCTGCACAGAAGTCCCCTCTGGGACGCCGCCCTGGGCCCTCACAGAAGTCCCTCTGGGACGCCGCCCTGGGCCCTCACAGAAGGCCCTCTGGGACGCCGCCCTGGGCCCTCACAGAAGGCCCTCTGGGACGCCGCCCTAGGCCCTCCATACCTTTGGGTAGCGCTCTAGCTTCTCCTTCATCCGGGCTTCCCTGAAGGCCTTGGTCACCAAGGGCGCCTCCTCCAGACGCTTCCTGCGGGGGTGGCAGGTGCAGGCTCCCATCAGTGGCCCGGGCCGCTGGGCCCCTCCTGACACCCTCACGTGAGCTCCTCCCCCACCTTTCCGCACCCACACCTGGGTGCGCAGAGGATGTAGGTGTGGGGCCTGGTGGAGGGAGGGCGGCCAATGTGGTGAGGGGCTGGGGCACCTACCGCTCACTCTTGAGTTGGGCCAGGCGTCTCCGCACATCATCTATAGTCACCTCAAAAAACTCGTCAGGCAGCTCTGCTGGCCAGGCCTGGAGCAGGTCTTCCAGGTCGGGGTGGCATACTACAGGGTCGCGGTCCACAGGCTGGGGACAGACAGGCGGCCTTGGCTGAAGTAGCCACGCAGACTCCGGACAAAGGCAGCCCCTGAAGCCCACCTGCCAGCCCGGCCGGGCGGGGCACAGGACAGCGACTAGAGAACCAGACCAGCAGAGCCCAGGAGCATTTGGGGAACGGGTAAGGGGCAAGGAGAACCCCAGGAGCAGGGAGCCAACAAGGAGCAGCACCCCTGTTCTAGGCCACGTCAGGGGCTCCACAGGGAAGGGCAGCGACAGCCAGCAAATTAGAGTGTTGGCAAAAACCCCAAGCCAGCTGCCCCTGCTGCCCCCGCAGCCACAGTTCCACAGCCAGGCTGACTCCAGCGCGCTCGCTGCCCTAGGGAGCCAGCCAGTCCCTCTGTCCACCCAAGGGACAGAGCAAGGGACAGCGTCACTCCTAGTTGGCATCACTGGCAATGAAAATTACAAGGCAGGCCCTTTCCACGTGGGGTGTGGGCGGGAGGCAGTGGGGGATCACACATACACACACACACACCCCTCCTCAGCACTAGGACCAACCACGGAGGAGACACACACACACACACACACACACACACCCCTCCTCAGCACTAGGACCAACCACGGAGGAGACACACACACACACACACCTCCTCAGCACTAGGACCAACCATGGAGGACACACACACACACACACACACCTCCTCAGCACTAGGACCAACCATGGAGGACACACACACACACACCTCCTCAGCACTAGGACCAACCATGGAGGACACACACACACACACCTCCTCAGCACTAGGACCAACCATGGAGGAGCCAAGCCTGGCCAAGGTTCCCAAAGCAGCTGGGTCCCACTCCAAACAAATGTGGGCACGCCACAGCCCGTCCCGAGGATCCCCTTCTAGGCCCAGGCTGATTGGCCCTGCCTAGCATTTAGGGACCAACATCTTCATTGCGTCCACACTGGGGCAGCTGTCTCCAGGGCTGCCCCTCAGCTACTGCTTACAGATGTAGGTCCCTGCGCTCTATGTAGAAACACGGTTCTAGCGTGCGCTGTGGCCAGGGAGCCTCTCTGATCCTGTGCATAGTCCTGGCGCGTGGGCAGGAAGGGATGGCGGAGCCTGAGCAGGCACGCAGGTGGCGGCCAAGGCCCCGAGGGCAGCCCCTCCAAAGCCATAGCCAAGCGGCAGCCACCGTGGATGGTCTGTCTGCACCAGAGTTCTTTGTGACAGGCCGCCAGGCGCCAGCCAGCCCCCGTGGTCGAAATGCCTGCACTCCAGCAGGGCCACCTCTCCCAGGGGAGGGTAGGCAGAGATTCTGATGAGACTTGGGTGGGTTTTGGCCACGTATCTCAGACCCTCCCTTAGAGAAGCAGTCCTAAGGCCAAGATCCACATTGTCTCAAATGCAGAGTACCAGCCTTGAGTGAAAAAGCTAAGGACAGTGCCTAGGCCCTGAGTTCAAGCCACAGTAAAAGGCAGAGGATACAGAATGGGTGATACCACTCTGAGCCTGACCTTCCAGCCAGGGCCTTCTACTCCTGGACAGCAAGGTCAATCCTAAGAATATGACTGCCCTGGGCTCTCAGGGAACATCCCAAGGGCACCAAGAACAGCAGTGGCTGGCACATCCACTGGACAGTGCCCAAGCCCAGATCCTAGGCTGCGGGATGCAATGGGCGGCAGCCGCCTGCTCTGTGCTGCCCAAGGACCACTAAGTGTCAGTCAAAATCCAAACTGACATCTCCCCTTATTTTGAATCCGTCCTCATATTCCCTCTGCTCAGGAAGCCGATCAACTAGGACAAGAGCCCAGGTCCTTTCAGGGTGAGAAAGAGTATTGGCATGTCCCTGCACGCTGGGCTCAAGAGTCCACTCAGAGCAGCTGGGGTGCAGCGTGGAGTCAGTGAGCACAGCATGGGCAGGAGTCCACTCAGAGCAGCTGGGGTGCAGCGTGGAGTCAGTGAGCGCAGCATGTCCACTGGGGCGTGGGCTGGGTGAGCAAGCAGCACCCGGGGACTGGACTTCCTCCATCAACAAGAACAGAGGCAGCCGGGCGCGGTGGCTCACACCTAGAATCCTAGCTACTCAGGAGGTTGAGATTTGAGGGTTTAGGTTCAAAGCCAGCCCATAAGACTTATCTCCAATTAACCACCAACAAGCCAAAAATAGAGCCGTGGCTCAAGTGGTAAAGTGCCAGCCTCGAGAGAACAAGCTAAGGGACAGCACTGAGACCCTGAGTTCAAGCCCCAGTCCCGGCAGCACACAGGGCAGGCTCTATAACTGGATGGCTAGAGAGTGCCATTTGGCCACGGGCGGCAGCTGAGACATGAGGGACACAGCAGGTAAGCTTCCCAGAGCCACTTGGGCAGGAGCCACGGCCGGCAGCTCGGCCAAGGAAGACAGGAGGCCAACAGATCTGAGCCACGCTGGGCCACGTGTACGCATAATGCCCTGCCCAGTGCCCATTCCCATCTACCGTCCCACTATATCTACAGTTTAGTGCTCTGTCCCATCCTAAGGCCTCGGAGATGTTTTTGGAAGGAAGACAGAGGTCAAGGGATGCGGCATGGGGAGAAAAGCACAGTGGAGCTGAGGGCCGCCCAGCCGTGCTGGGACACAGCGGGGTCTCAGGAGAGGCAAGGGGTGGTGCTCTATTCCTCTGCCAGGATGATGCCAAAACTGCACAGGCTTTCCAGAGAACCAGTGTGTTTGTTGTGTGTAACTGATAATGGGGAGGCTCCTGGTGACTGTGAGCTTGGCCTCAGGTGGCTGGCTCCCAAGCCCCAAGTGGTGCTGCCTGAGGACCTGCCTTTGGAGAGCCAGCTGCTGCCATCGGGAGGAAGACTCCGGAGGGCCCTGGGGAAGTGTCTCGGGTCTTACTTAGGCGAGCGAGCTGGGAAGCGCGAGCAGCCACTCTGAGATCTGTGTGTGTTCTGGCATGTTAGGCTTCCCAAACCCTCAATACAAGCCCACTAAGTAGGGGCAGATAAGGAAACTGAGGCACAGAGTGCCTGAGGGGACAGCTAGCATGAGAGAGGAGCTCCGTGGGCTGCTTTGACCCCTGTCACCCTGGGGTCCCAGCCTGCTCCGGGCTGTGCCTCCAGCAAGGGTTTTGCAGAGTGGAAGAAAGGTTCTGCAGAAGCTAGAAGGAGGTGAGACAGGCCAGAGAGGAACGGGATGGGCCGAGGACAGAGGCACAGGTGGCTCCAGGCCCCCTGAACACAGCCATACTGAATCCCCAGCGGCCCCAGCCAGGAAACAGGAAGCCCGCAGAAGCACGCAGGCCCAGGGCCAGGCAGACACCGCTGCACGCCGCATCTAGCCCAAGGGTGGACAGGAGTGGAGCCACTTCACCCCAGGGCCAGCTGGAGAGGGAGTCAGTGACCGACCCCTTTAGGGGAGCAGGAAGAGGACACAGGGTGGACCACTCCAGGCCAGCTGTAGAGGGTCTGGAGGGCACACAAGGTTCTGCTCAAATCACAAGTGACCCCGCTGAGTTTCTTAGCTTTCCTAGTGATTTTCCAGGACACAATGACAAATGGAGGAAAGATCTAAAACTCCTCAGAGGTGACCTCAACCCTGGCTCTGTCAGCTTTGGGGGCTCTTGTTCCTCCTTGCTCACCTCCCCCAGCCTAGCCACAGTGACCACAGCTTTGGAAGGAGGGAATGTGAAGTGCGTTCCCTTGAGGTTCTGCTATTAAGCCAATCACTCTGCAAGGGATGCAGACAGACCTCCTGAGGTACTTCAGAGCTAGGCAGCCCTCACCCTGAAGGCCTGGCAGGAGACAGCTAGCCTGAGCAAGAGGCCAAGACTGGAGGGCAACGCTGGGACAGGTGAGGCTGTGCGTGCGGTGTGGCGCTGCCGCTGAGGACACCAGCTGCGCCCTGCAGCCCGGCCTGCGCGTCCTCTCGCAGCCTCTCAACGCTATCAGCCTGGGCCTGCCGCTGGCAAGTGGGCCACATATGGCCAGAGGTCAGAACAGAAGGCCAGAGAGAGGCAGGAACACTGTCCTTCGAGACCTGATACCTGCATCTTTGGTAGGGAAAGGAGAACCCAGGTCCCAGCCATGCTGGTCTCAGACGTGGAGTGTGATGGAGTGTGAGGCAGTAGAAGCGCTGACGCCAGCCCACCCTGCCGGCTGGGGCGGCCAGGCCCATGCCCACGCACCCCCCTGTGCTCAGCACAGCTCTGCAGCCTGAGCTCTTGCGCTGTGAGCTCGGAGGTGCATTGCCCACGTCCACAGACCCTGTCTGAGATGACCACTGCTGGCTCTTGATGGCACCATGTCTTCACAAACCCAACGGAGGACTGACAGGGCGGTGCACGAGGACATCCTCGCAGCCTCCAGAATCCTTGGAGCCTGGTGATGCCGGGCATGGCGGGAGCCCAGCTGTGACAAGCCAGGCGACGCAGTGTCGACAGGTCCAAACTACAACAGCAAAGGGAAGGCAGCCGTGCCCGTAGGACAGAGTGCCAGGAGACTCGTGGGATGCTCACCAGCATATTCATGGTGCTCCACAAACAGGTCTTCATTTTCTTTTTTTTCTTTTCTTTTTTTTTTTTTTTGTCAGTCATGGGGCTTGAACTCTGGGCCCAGGCACTGTCCCTGTGTTCTTCAGCTCAAGGCAAGCGCTCTACCACTGGAGCCACAGTGCCACTTCCAGTTTTCTAGTGGTTTATTGGAGATAAGAGTCTCACAGACTTTCCTGCCAGGGCTGGCTTTGAACCACGATCCTCAGATCTCAGCCTCCTGAATAGCTAGGATTACAGGCGTGAGCCACCGGCACCCAGCTTCATTTTCTTTTAATTGTCCATCTTCCCTACCATGAGCACAAATTACATCTCAGAGAAATGAGATTGCTTTCTGTTTGGGACAGCACTGAGATCTGAACTCAGAGCTTCACTGTTGGTGGCAATCGCCACACCTCTGGAAATGTTTGCTTTCACTACTTTTCAGTGAGGGTTTCACAGTTCTGCCCGGGCCGGCCTGGGTATAACTCTCCTGTGACACACATCTTTTCAGTGGTGGACATGGGAGTCAATTTCACAAGCATACTGCCTCGGCTGGACAATCCTCCCCATCTCTGCCTCCCAAGGAGCTAGGCCCACACCCATGAGTCACTATGCTAGCTGACAAGTTGGCTTGTTTTTTTAAAAGAACAAGCCAAGAACTTCCAGAGATGGGGGGTGGGGATCACAATTTCAGGATAGCCCATGAAAAAAATGTTTACCAGAAGCCAGGCACCAAATTCTCTTGTTTGTAATCCTACTTATCCAGGAGGAAGAGATTCAGAGGATTGTGGTTAAAAGTCAACCCAGGCAGAAAAAAAAACAAAAAAACCCAAGAAGGTAGGTGCCAGTGGCTCAAATAACTAGTTATTTGAGAAGCAGAGAGAGCTCTGAGGATCCCAGTTTGAAGTCAGACTGGGCAGAAAAATCCATGAGACTTTTATTTCTAATTAACTTCCAAAAAGAGTGATAAAGCAGGCTTTACCAGAAAAAAGCAAGAGCCAGGCTCCAGTGGCTCATGCCTGTAATACTAGCTACTCAGGAGGCTGAGATCAGGAAATTGAAATTACACACACACAGGAAATTGAAATTACACACACACACACACACACACACACACACACACACACACACACACACACACACACACACACACACACACACACACACACACACACACACACACACACACACACACACACACACACACACACACACACACACCCCTCCAGAGCAAAAACAGGGCTGGAAACTTTGCTTATGAAATATAGTGCCTGCCTAAGTGCCCTAAATTCAAATCCTATTACCACCAAAAAAGAAAAAATGAGGACGAGGAAGAAGGGAAAGCTAAACCTCAGATCTCAGTCTCCTGAGTAGCTAGGATCACAGGTGTGAGCCGCCAGTGGTGGGCCAAACCTGCCCATTTTGAAGTAACATGCGGTGCAGTGGCTGGGTTTTTATCTCCCTGGATAAAGATCATGAATAATTCCCCCAAAGCAATGTGATGGTCCATGCAGGCTGTGGTACTAACGCTCTCATCCACACGGCCTAGTCTGGTTGGTGCTCCGGGGGTCCCAGAAGGACCATCACCAGAGGGAGGGCAGGTCACACGCACACAGACTGGGAGTTTGGGCCACGTGGGGTGCTCCCTCTGCAGAGCACCCTTCATCACAGCTGCAGTGGGCTACTTCTGGTGCACAAACACCTGCCAGCCACCAGGCTGCAAACACAGACACTTGGTTGGCCATGTGGAAAGCTGCTGAGCCATCTGCCAGCAAGTCTTCGTGGCCTTACCAACTACGGCACAGCCATGACTCGCAAACCCGCAAACCCTCAAAGCTTGAGACTGTCCAAATACCTGCTGAGCACCCAGGAGCCATGGCTGACCATGGAAATATCAGAACAAGAGGCCCGAGACCAAGGAGAGAAGAGGCAGCATAGCCATGGAGGCCTAACCATCGGCACTGACTCCAGTCCAGGTCCTCCAAGGGTTCCTGCTGATCAGATATGGCAGCCACTGCCCTGCCCAGCAGGTTGACACTCACTAAATTTAGCATCACAACCCATTCCTCACTCCCCATGTCTCAGACAAGCTCCTCCCAGACCTATGAGTAGTAATGGGTTTAGTCAGGGTTAGGTAGTGGGTATGGAATATGGGGGGACAGAGAGGCCAGCCTGTGTGCTGAGGAAAGCCATGGGGGGTTGGGGGGTGGGGGAGGAGACAGGCCTGCGGCCCAGGCAGCGCCAGTCCGGCTGGGAGGACCCAGAGCCTTTGATCAGGGCTGACACACTCATGCCAGCTGCTGGGGAGGCGGCAGGCATGGAAGGGGGCGGTGTCTACTGGATCAGCCTAGCTGCAAGGTGGCCTCCTGGGCTATGGAGGGACTTCAAAGGACAGGGCTAGGGGGCGTCGGCGGCCCCAGCCTCTCCCTGAGCCGGGTTCTGATCGCCAGTAAAACTACCTTCTAATAATTAATGTCTGACATCAAAGGCAGGAGCCGCCCGGCTCTGTGAACCATCCCAGGCCTCAGCAAGGACCTGCCTGCCTGTATTTTATCCTGTCTCTTTCTTCTAAGTCTTTATTTAAATCCAAAAACCACACACAGGCAAAACATTAATGGGAAACTTGGAAACTCTTTTTGATTACCAAAGTATACCTTTGAAGTTCCCCCAAAAAGTTCTGTTTTGTTCACGTCCCCTCCCCCCAAGACTGCATAAGGACACAAAGCAGACGCGTGTCGTTGCTGGCCTTCTGGGTGTGGGGCTGTTGGTGACAGGAGGCACCCGGCCGTGCAGCGGGGCGGGGGGCACTCCACAATCAATCTGCTGCCCCTCCCTCACAGATCAAAGGCCAGTGGGGGAGGTGCTCAGGGCACAGGCACGCTCCTCAGGGAGAGCTGGCTGGGGCTGGGACCAGGGGCTGCGCTGGGACCCTGCCTGGGGACTGCCACTGCTGCCTGGCCAGCTGACCGGCCACCTCCTCTTCAGCTGCGGCTCTCCGCACGCCACAGGGCCCTGCCCATGTCCCCACAGAAGGCGCAGTGGGCCACGGCTGGTCCTGTTAAGGCAGGGACAGACACTAAGCCACCCCGAGGCCAGTAAATCCAGAGTCCTCAGGAGGAGTGAGCCAGGAGTCTGGGGGCCTCACACTGGCCCCGACATCATAGAGGCACAAATCAGAAGAGTCACAGAACGGGGAGGACCAGATGCCCAAGCTGCATCACACCAGGATGCGCCACGCTGAGACTTAAGGCCTTTTATCCAGTGATCCCTCCCCACTCAGCACTCAGCAAGGCCTCGTGGGGACAGCTTGAGGTTCAGGATTGGGGGACTGGAGGAGAGCGACCACACCACCCTGCAACCATCTCTCCACGCCTCCAAGCTGTGTGGCCAGGAGCGAGGACTGTATGCAGAAGTGACCAGAGCGAGAGCAATGTGTAGTACTCACCGGCACCATGATGTCACCCACCAGACACTCCCCTCCCTGTCCGAGGCCCCTGGCGCCGGCCCCCAGTAGGGACTGGACTGCTGTGCTCTTTGTGTGACCATGTACCAGCCGCCCAGCTCATAGCCCACCACAATACTGTCCTCAACGCTGCTGGATCCCAGGAGATCCCTCTGCCTCTCAGGGACCAAGTGAGGCCTTGTGCCACAGCTCCCAAGATCAGAGTGAGGGGCCAAGAAGCCACGGAAAGGGGACCAGCAGGACGTAGGAAGCTGCAGGTCCCCGGAGGCCTCTCCATCCACTCCACAATGATCAGTGGCCCTCCAACAGTAGACACGAAAACCAGGAAGAAAATATAAACATGAAGACCAACTCTCCTACCAAGGGAGCTTCCACCCCAGGTGCCAGTGACTCAGGCCTGCCATCCTAACCACTCAGGAGGCTGTGATCGAGGGATCGCAGTTCCAAGTAAGCCCAGGCAGGAAAGTCCTTATCTTCAAATAACTGCCACAAAAGCAAGTGACCAAAAGCTAGCCTTGAGCACAAAAAGTTCAAGGACTCCATCGAATATAAAAAGCTTTCTATGAGGGGGGGAGACTGCTGTGAACAAGAGCTCTATGGACACCAAGCAAAACCACCAGACACAGGACCGCAATCAGGGCTCCATGGACACAAAAACTACCAGACAGAGAATGGCTCTCAGTCCCCAGTAAGAAACCAGACACGCCAGGCACCAGTGCCCCTCACCTGTCATCCTAGCTACTCAGAAGCTACTGAGAGCTGAGGATGGCAGTTCAAAGCCAGCCCCTCACCTGTCATCCTAGCTACTCAGAAGCTACTGAGATCTGAGGATCGCAGTTCAAAGCCAGCCCAGGCAGGAAAGGCTGTGAGACTCTAATCTCCAATAAACCACCAGAAAACTGGAAGTGGCACTGTGGATCAATTGGTAGAGAGCTAGCCTTGAGCTGAAGAGCTGAGGGACAGCGCCCAGGCCCAGAGTTCAAACCCTGTGACTGAGCACCCCTCCAAAAAAAAAAAAGAAAGAAAGAAAGATGAAAGTGGAGCTATGGCTCAAATGGTAGAGTCTAGCCTTGAGTGAAAAAGCTAAGGCCCAGGCCCTGAGTCCAAGTCCTAGGATTGTCATGAAAGAAAGAAAGAGGGGGGGGAGGGAGAGAAAGGAAAGGAAGAAAAAGAAAGAAGGGAGGGAGGGAGGGGAAGGAAGGAAAGAAGGGAAGAGGAGGGAGGGAGAGAGGGAGGGAAGGCAAGGAGGGAGAGAAAGAGGAGGAGAAGGAGGAAGAAGAAGAAGGAGGAGGAAGAGAAGAAATCAGACACCATGAAGTATCTTCCCCCCCCCCCCTTTTTTTTTTGGTCAGTCTTGAGGCTTGAGCTCAGGGCCTGGGCGCTGTCCCTCAGCTCTACACCTCAAGGTGAGCACTCTATCTCTTTGAGCCACAGCACCATCTCCAGTTTTCTGGTGGTTTATTGGAGATAAGAGTCTCATGGACTTTCCTGCCTACCCTGACTTTGAACAGTGATCCTCAGATTTCGCCTCCTGAGTAGCTAGGATAACAGTTGTGGCGACTCTCTCCCACCTAGGAAAAGAGAAATCTCAGAAAACTAGAAATGGCAACTTCTTAGCTTGAGGGATGCTGTTTAGAGTGTACATCGTGACGAGGGCATCCATGAGAATGCTCTACTCCACAAGTGCAGAAGCCCAGAAAAAAAGAGAAACCTGCATGAGTTACAGATGTCCTCTAGGGGAGCTGATAAAGGCCTGCCTGTCACCCGTGACAGAAGCCATGGCCCTGTCCTCCCCTCCAAAGCACCCACAGAGTCTGCAGGAGACGCCCATGGAGGAAAGTTGGAGTCTACACCAAAAGACAGAACAAGCTGGGCATGATGATGCACACCTGTAAGGATGAAGCAGCAGGATCTCCACTTCCAGGCCAGTCCCCGCTGTTTATCAAAACTGTCTCCAGAAAACAGAAAGAGCATGGGAGGAAGCATGAGGTCCACTGACAAGGAGAATCAACCACTCAAACACTAGCCAGTACAACGTGAACCGAGACCATGTCCAACTGAAGCCTGAGGCTTCAGCAAACATTCTGACATTCATTTGGAAGTCCTTGAAGAGACAAGACACTTTTGACAAAGGAAGGCCAAGAGATTCTTGGCCATCACCCCAGGACTAGCAAAGGCGGCAGCCACGTGGGGGAGGACCAGAGTCCCGGAGCAGGAGCTGTAGGCATCTGTGTGGCTGGCTGGCAGCGGCGCCAGCACAGTGGGTCAACATGCAGAGCAAACCAGCAACAGAGCTTCACGCTGCAGAAAGGTAACCCTGAGAGAGACCACTTTGTGAAGAGCACATGCACAGAGCCAAGAGAAGAAAGTGCCAGAAGACACGGCCCTGACCCTGGGTCATGAAGTACTAAGACTCCAAAAGCAAGCACAAACCATTGCTATGGATTGATGAGCACTGGGAAGGTGGCTCAGGGGTAGAGCGCTTGCCTTGCATGCATGAGGCCCTGGGTTCGATTCCTCAGCACCACATAAGCAAAAAGAAAAAAGCCAGAAGTGGCGCTGTGGCTCAAGTGGTAGAGCGCTAGCCTTGAGCTGAAGAGATGAGGGACAGCGCCCAGGCCCAGAGTTCAGGCCCCACGACCGGACCCCAAAACAAACAAACAAAAAACCCAAAAAAACTAGCTCAGGCAGAAAACTCTATGAGACCCTATCTCCAAAAATAGCCAGCAAAAAGCCAAGCTAAGCCAGGTGCTGGTGGCTCATGCCTGTAATCCTAACTGCTCAGCAGGCTGAGATCTGAGGACCAAGGTTCAAAGCCACCCGGGCAGGAAAGTCTGTGAGACTCTTATCTCCAATAAACCACTAGAAAACCGGAAGTGCTGCTATAGCTCAAGTGGTAGGGCACTAACCTTGAGCTGAAGAGCACAGGGCCCAGGCCCAGAGTTCAAAAAAAAAAGAAAAAGAAATGACTGGCAATGACCCATACCATACCTCCTGGCTAGGCCATTAAGCACACAAAGATGAGAAGGCGGATACACAGGCAGCACAGCTCAGAGGAGACACGATGCCATACACAGGCAGCACAGCTCAGAGGGGACACGATGCCATACACAGCTCAGAGGGGATACGATGCCATACACAGCTCACCACAGCTCAGAGGAGATACGATGCCATACACAGGCACCACAGCTCAGAGGGGACACGATGCCATACACAGCTCACCACAGCTCAGAGGAGATACGATGCCATACACAGCTCACCACAGCTCAGAGGGGACACGATGCCATACACAGCTCAGAGGGGACACGATGCCATACACAGGCAGCACAGCTCAGAGGGGACACGATGCCATACACAGCTCACCACAGCTCAGAGGGGACACGATGCCATACACAGCTCACCACAGCTCAGAGGAGATACGATGCCATACACAGCTCACCACAGCTCAGAGGGGACACGATGCCATACACAGCTCAGAGGGGACACGATGCCATACACAGGCAGCACAGCTCAGAGGGGACACGATGCCATACACAGGCAGCACAGCTCAGAGGGGACACGATGCCATACACAGGCAGCACAGTTCAGAGGGGACACGATGCCATACACAGCTCACCACAGCTCAGAGGGGACACGATGCCATACACAGGCAGCACAGCTCAGAGGGGATACGATGCCATACACAGCTCAGAGGGGACACGATGCCATACACAGGCAGCACAGCTCAGAGGGGACACGATGCCATACACAGCTCACCACAGCTCAGAGGGGACACGATGCCATACACAGCTCACCACAGCTCAGAGGGGACACGATGCCATACACAGCTCACCACAGCTCAGAGGGGACACGATGCCATACACAGGCAGCACAGCTCAGAGGGGACACGATGCCATACACAGCTCAGAGGGGATACGATGCCATACACAGGCCCTTCTGCAGAGGTGACCCTGCAGGAACATTATCAGGACAGCAGAAAAATAAGACTTGGACAAGTGGGTCCAGGTGATAAATCCAACTAGGAGCTCAAAGATGGACCCAGAGCCAGGCACCAGTGGCTTACGCCTGGCCTGTAATCCTAGCTACTCCGGAGGTTGAGATCTGTGGTTCAAAGCCAGGCAAGGCAAGAAGGTCTGAGACTCTCATCTCCAATTAACAAGCAAAGGAAAACAAACAAACAAACAAAAAGCAACCACAACACCTGGAAGTAAAGCTGTGGCTCAAGTGGTAGGGCACCAGCCTTAAGTAAAAGAAGCTCACAAACAGGCTGAGAGCTCAAGCCCCAGTATCAGCACGCGTGCACACACACACAGTTAAGACAGAACGCTGTCTGCCAGATGGGTTGAACAGGTAGGCTGCCACAGTGTACTGCGTGCAATACACTCAATACAGGCTGAGACACGGGAGAGGCAGAAATCCATAGCGGATGTCCCGCCAGACAAACAGCCGCTGGTGCAGCAATTCACAGGGGATTGGGGAAGCCATTTTCTCCTCCCAGCTGAGTTTAACTATGACCAACAGTAATTTCCAGGGGAAAGAAGTCCCTACCAGCCAAGCCAAAGTCCTTCTACTTAGCTTCCAATGTCTGCTAAGGAAAATCTGCCAGTCGTAAACTGTCCACGCATGGCTCACATGTGGCTTAGCTCAGGACGAGACATTTGCCGTGGGAGGTACAGTCGATGCTCAAAGCCACCCTCATCAGGTCAAGAGCCCCATCAAAACCTCCTGACGGGGTAAGGATAGACCTGGCTGCGATGAGTCCCTGTGCGGGGCAGACCCTGCTTCACACCCAGGGAGGCAGGCGGAGAGACAGGTGGGAGCGCCCCAGGGTGACAGCCCCGTGAGCACGCCTTCACCAGCGCCTATCTGACTCCATGCGTACTTCAACTGACGCTCTCAACAGAGCACAGCCACGTGGGAGGAGATGCCATCAAGCACCCGACTGGCCCGAGTCTCAGGTGCTACCCAAGGCCCACCACCCAGCCCATCTCTTACCATTTCTGGGTCCTGCTGGAGCTCTTCACCAGCCTTTGACTTCTTGGGCTTGGAAGGGCCTCCGGGGCTGGAGAAGGTCTTAGGTGACTTGGCGGAAGGTGACACCAGAGGCCTTGAGGGACCAGAAGGGCCGCCCAGCCTCTGTCCCCCACCAGAGAAAGGAGCGAAGGGGACAGGTGCGGGCTCCTTGGCACTCTGCTTTGCCTGAGCATCCACTGGCTTTGGGCCACCCAAAGGGCCAGTCCCTGCAGTGCCTGTGTCTCCCTGGTGACTCAGGTCGCCCTTGCTGAGCTCCCCAGAGCTCAAGGGGAGCAGAGGGCCGCTGGACGCCTGGTCCGCCGACACAGAGCAGGTTGGGCTTCCTGGTGTCTTGCTCCTGCTGGGCCCAGCCTCCTGCTTGTTTGTGGAGTCACACTGCTTCATGACAAACCTAAATGAGAGCCGGAAAGAGACAGAGACGCCAGGCTGTAACGCTTCCTCTTCTATCCTCTGAGAGCAAGCGCCGCACAGCCTCTCCCTAAACCCATGCCATCTTCTCACCATGGAGAAAAGGGTGAGAAGCCAGCACTGAGCCGCTGCAGCCTAGAGCGGCCAGTGCACCGCACACACTCTGGGGCGTGTTTTCGCTTTATTATTATTTTTTTTTTTTTGCCAGTGCTGGGGCTTGAGCCTGGGCGCTGCCCCTGAGCTGCTTCTGCTCACAGCTAGCACCCTACCACTAGAGCCACAGCGCCACCTCCGGCCTTTTCTGTGTATGTGGCGCTGAGGAGTGGAGCCCAGGGCTCCGTGTGTGCTAGGCAAGGGCTCTCATTAAGACGCCTTCCCAGCCTGCTCCTACTTTTCAAATACCCCTCACCAACTTTTGTTTTTGTTTTTGAGAGAGGGTCCTGTCGTGTACAGAGGCCAGCCTCCCAAGTGCTGGGATTACCAGTATGTGCTATCTTTTTTGCACTACGAGGGTTTGAACTCAGAGACTTATGCTTGCTAGGTAGCAAGCTTGCTATCACTAGAACCACGCCTCCAGCCCTTTTAGCTTTATGTATATTTCAGATAGGAACTTGCTCTTTTGGATGGGCTAGCCTGTAGATAGGATTACAGGCATGAGCCACCAGACTCAGCTGTTTTTCTCTGAGATGTCTGAGAGAGCCGTCTCTACCTGAGGGTGGCACTGCCCCCTGTGAGGCCCAAGGACTGCAGCGTTGTGCTCTGCAGGGCAGCTCCGCCAGTCACCTGCAAGGAAAGCAAAGGACCCTCAGATCCTCCTCTCGTGAGCTCGGCAACAAAGCCCCTACCAGGCATGGACTAAGGCCTTGCGGCACATGTCCTTCTTCTCCCAGGCCCCCCATCTGCCCCGACAGTCCATGTGCTGTGACACCTGCAGTGTGTCTGGCCTGCAGCTGGGGACGAGCCACTGAACATCTGTCCTCCAACCCAGCCTGGCCGCCTCAGCTGAACGGGGACACCCAGCAAAGGCTGGGAAGGGAAGAGCAAGCTGGGTTGGGGACACCCTGCAGCCCTGAGACCTACTGATAGCTGGCAGCCAAGTGGATAAGAGAAGTGGAATGTGCACAGGGACAGGGGGGTAGAGATACACAGATTGCTTTGTGACAAAACTTCCCTAGGGCAAGGTGAACAGAATGTAGACCCCATGCCCCTCACCAACACTAGCTGGTTACTCCCTACGCACCAAGCCCCAGAGCCGCTGTGGCAGGCACAGCTGCTGGGCCTCCTGCAGCAGTGTGTTGCTAAGGGAGGGGCCCCGGGTCTCTTCCCTGCCCCTAACAGCCCCAGACTCTGCACATCCACATCCACCTGCCTCATGGCCTGCTGAGCTATAGGCCCAAGTCAGAATGCCCAGCCTCACAGTCCCCACTGGCCTGGCCTAGGTAAGGGCACCCTGCCAGCATCTACCTGACCACAGCCACATCACCTCCTCTTCCACATCCAGACTCAGCTGTCTTTCAGGCTGGCGATGCCTAGAACAAAGTATCCTCCCTCTAGGTCCTCCCACGCCCGCATAGGGGTCACTCCTGACGCCCAGCCTAGATCAGAGGGTTCAGGCCTGGCTGGTCATGTCCCCCGAGTTCATGTTGGCCCTGCAAAAACTGCCTCCAGAGCTGACAGGCCCTCCTAAGGCCGGAATCCATCATCACTAGCATAGCATGGCAGCCAGAATGCCAAGCAGGACAGATAGGCCGGGGTTCCTTAGATCCCATGGTCCATTTCCTCCCAGGGAGGAAGCTAGCCAGCATGGCCTCCCGCTTCTCCACACAGTTCTGGTTGGAGGACCATGACTGAGGGTATGGGGAAATCTCATATACACCAGGGCCTTCCCAGAGACCCCTCAGGGACAGCACACCGCCACCGGGGCCTGGACAGGGCCCTGGGCCAGGGGAGAAACAAAAAGGGCCTGTGAGACTCAGGGAGGCACTAGAAAGGTCCCATCACTGTGGGCGGGGCCGTAGACAGACAGGGCCTCGCTTCCAGGCTCTGCCTCTGCTATGCTGTGCTCACTTTTGAAAAAGATCAAAACACGGAGCAAAGCAAATATTTACTAAAATGGAACCACTTTTGTGACTCCTGGGCTTTGAGAGAAGCTGAGAAAACAAACAGGACGCCGAGGGAGGCTGGGCGCAGCCCGGGCGGGCGGCTGTGCTCCAGCTCCAGCAGAGCCGGCTGTTCTGCTCTTTTTCCATAAAACACATCACGCTTTCAGGAGCTGTCGCTCCGCCGGGACTTTGAAGCGGGCTGGCTGGCTGGCGCGGGAGGGGACAGGAGGGCAGCACCCACCTCGTCTCTCATGAACACGCACATGGGGGTCGCCTCACCAGGCTGTTGCAGACACTCCCTGGAAGGAAAGAACACATCAGAGGCCCACTGCTCGAGACAGCAGGGACCCAGAAACCCAGCCGAGGCAGCCCGCCCCAACCCTCCCAGATCCCCAAAACCACCAACAGCTGAGTAGAACCTCAGTTCTTGGCCCGTGGCCAGGGATTCCTCCCACTTCTTCTCTCTTTGAGGTTGGACCCCACAGCCAACAAGGGACAAGCCCAGCTACCACCCCCCTGCCCATACCACGCGACTCACTGCTAACAGGAATGTGTCCAACTATACACGCATGCCTGTAATGTCCTAAGGGTTCCGGGGTCTGACTTCTGTCTGGAGATGCCATTAAAAGGGTCTCTGACCTCCAGGAAGACAAGCTCAGGACATAAGGGAGGACAATGTCTTCTAGAATGGCTGGAACTTCAGATCATGACCTATGCCATGCCCTGGAGTCATGTTCCACCATTGGCACCAACTACATTCTAGCTAGATGACCTCAATCCAAATCTCCGCTCTGCTTGGATGTGGAAAGTAGCAGTGACACCTCTCACGAGCCACAACCAGACAACCGTGGGATCAGCTCCTGTAGAGCCTGTTACACATGAAGCAGCAATGTCAGCCTGGACAGTACTTGGATACAGAGCACGCTGAGCTACTTGGTTGCTGGGGACACAGGACAAGGATGGAGAGCAGGAAATAGCTAGGAAGTGCCGCAGACAGACGGAATGTGCTGTGGGCGCCCTTCTGCGTACTCCCCCCGCCGCCAATCCTAGCACCCACCTGGGGTCGCTAAGGATCCGTACCAGGGCCCACTGTCCACTCTCCTCCACACAGGGCCATGAGCAGACATGCAGTCCCAGGAAGCTGGACCTGCACAGACTGTCACCCACCAGACCCAGGGTGATGGGGAGCTGCCCCCTCCAAGACATGGAGCATTTCCATTGCTGATACCCAGGACAGCTGAAGGAAAAGTTTATTCCTATATCTTCTGACACATCATTGTAAAATTCACCTTCAAAGTAACAAAAGCCCATCCTTTCCAGGAAAGGAAGCAGAGGACATGGGCCCATGGGCAGGGTCCAGCAGAAAAGGAGGCTGAGATTCTGGCAGGCCTTGTGGCTGCCATGATCCAAAGAAAGACATAGCCAGGAGGGGAAGACACAGGACCTGAGAGGGGACTCAAAGAGCAGGACATTTCCGGGCACCGGTGGCTCACACCTCTAATCCTAGCTACTCAGGAGGCTGAGATCTGAGGATTGCAGTTAAAGCCAGCCCGGGCAGGAAAGCCTGTGAGACTTTTTTTTTTGGTCGGCTGTGGGGCTTGAACTCTGGGCCTGGGCGCTGTCCCTCAGCTCTTCAGCTCAAGGCGAGCGCTCTACCACTTGAGCTACAGCGCCACTTCCGGCTTTCTGTGGTTTTATTGGAGATAGGAGTCTCACGGTCTCTCCTGCCCGGGCCGGCTTTGAACCACGATCCTCAGATCTCAGCCTCCTGAGTAGCTAGGATTACAGGCGTGAGCCACCAGCGCCCAGCGCCTGTGAGACTCTTATCTCCAATTAGCCACCAGAAAACCACAAGTGGCGCTGTGGCTCAAGCCCCATGACTGACAAAAAAAAAAAAAAAAAAAGAAAGAAAAAAAAGGTCAAAACACAGGGTACAAACACCAAGCAAAGCTGGGCCTGAAGAGGGCAGGCCTGGGAGAGAGGATAGCATGTCCAGTTACGAGACGTGTACGTGGCATGTTCTCGAAGGAGATCACTTTCAATCTCCACTGTGACTGTCTCCTGGTCAAATGTGCATCAGCAAAATTTCCTTCACTTCCCTTCTTTGCTTGTGTTCTTGTGTGCTCCCCATTCCTGAGGGCTTGCTGGGCCCCGCGTGCCAGCCTCTCGTGCCTGCAGAGGCCTGCACCATCCTGGGAAGGCCCACGGGCTCAGAGAGAATGCGAAACCCACCCCTCAAAGCCAGTCTGGTGCCCCTGCGTGAAGGGCCAGTCGGCCTGCAGAAGCCTGGCCTCATGAACCAAGACACAAATGCCTGTTAGATCCATCCTCTTTTGGGGGAGGGCGGGGGGGAGGCGCCCTGGGGTAACTCCGGGCCTGGGCGCTGTCCCTCAAGCTCTTTAGCTCAAGACAAGTGCTGTACCACTTGAGCCAAAGCACCACTTCCAGTCTTCTGGTGGTTTACTGCAATCCTCAGCTCTCAGCCTCCAGAGCAGCTAGGATTACAGGTGTGAGCCATCAGCACCCAGCTCCATCCTCTCTTAAAAAGACCTGGCCCAAAGAAATCCCTACGGCCCTTGGGCTAAGGCCAGGCTCATGAAGCTCCTCCTTCTGAAGCCACAAAAAAAAGGAGAAAACTCAGCCCAGAAAGACAGTACCTAGAAGGAGGGAGATAGGGCCGGAAAGGAAGACGAGGTGCTGAGTCTTCCTCTCACACATCACACATCTGAAAGCTGCATCTGTACCTCACTTCGAGCTCCTTTACCTCACTGGTAAGCACTGCCTGGCAGTCCCAGGAACTGCACTAGAGCCCAGTACTTATTAAATAGGCACTCTACCACCTGAAATAATCAACATTTTTCTTTTCTTGTTTTTTTTTTTTTTTTTTGGTCGGTCGTGGGGCTTGAATTCTGGGCTTGGGTGCTGTCCCTCAGCTCTTCTTTTTATTTCTTTCTCTCTTTTTTTTTTGGTGGTACTAAGGTTTGAATTCAGGACTTCACAGTTACATGCTACCATTTGAGCCATGCACCCAGACCTTCTTGGCTCTCAGATATGAGACTTGTAACTGACCTGCTTCAAGATGGAGCTGGCTTATGACACAGCTGGCCGAGCTACCCATCCATGACTGCCCACTAAGCACGGCCAGCTGGCCAAGCATGGCCGGCACCCCTTCACAAAGCCCTTCCCTGGGGCCCCATGGAACACAAATCACAAACAGGGACAGAGCCCAGCACACGACATCAAACGGCGGGCCTGGCTTTGATGTGCAGCTTCTCCAAAGCAGCGGCAGGCGGGTTGGATTCCCTTGTGCGTGTGTGCAAGCTGAGTCTGAGAGAAACGGCCACAGGCCGAGGGAGGAGCAGCTGAAATAGCTTCCAGACCTCCTGCCACCAAGCCCAGCAAGAGCTCATGGTAGGCATGGAGACGTGCCCTCACACACCAGCAGGACTACATCACATCCACACAGACCCTACAACTTCCAAATGTCTGTGCCTATGGTGCCAGGGACCTGCCCTACCCTCCAGGCCAGGCCAAGCTGCCAGACACCGCCCTCTGCAGTGAGAAATGCAAGATCAGCCAGGCACTGGTAGCTCGAGCCTGTAATCCTAGCACCGTGGAAGGCGTGGAAGGAAATGGAAGGAACACAGTTCAAGGCCAGTCTGGAAAAAAAAAGGGGTATGAGATTCCATCTCAACAAAAAGAAGCTGGTTGTAGTGGTATGGGCTTGTCATCCTAGAAATGGCAAACCTATGACTGGGAAGGTGGCTCAGTGTTAGAGGGCTTGCCTTGCATGCATGAGGCCCTGGGTTCAATTCCTCAGCATCATACAAACAGAAAAAGCCGTGTTACTGTGGCTCAAGTGGTAGAGCACTTGCCTTGAGCTGAAGAGCTGAGGGACAGAGCCCAGGTCAAGTTCAAACCCCACAACCAAAACCAAAACCAAAACAAAACACAAGAGCCGGGTGCCGGTGGCTCACACCTGTAATCCTAGCTACTCAGGAGGCTGAGGTCTGAGGATCACAGTCCAGCCCAGGCAGGAAAGTCCATGAAACTTTTTTTTTTTTTTGTCGGTTGTGGGGCCTGAACTCTGAGCCTGGCCACTATCGTTGTGCTCTTCAGCTCAAGACCAGCACTCTACCGCTTGAGCCACAGTGCCACTTCCGGTTTTCTGAGTGATTTATTGGAGACAAGAGTCTCACTGACTTTTCTGCTCCGGCTGGCTTTGAATTGTGATCCTCCGATCTCAGCCTCTTGAGTAGCTAGGATTACAGGCATAAACCACCAGTGCCGGCCTCATGGAACTTTTATCTCCAATAAACCACCAGAAAACTGGAAGTAGCACTGTGGCTCAAGTGGTAGAATGCTAGCCTTGAGCTGAAGAGCTGAGGGACAGGGCTCAGGACCAGAGTTCAAGCCCCATGATCACCACAAACAACAAAAAAGTTTAATAAGTACAAAAAGGGCTGAAAGCATACCCTAGCAGCAAAGCACCTATACAAGTCTGGGCTCAAATCCCAATAGTGACAAACAAACAAACAATCAAAACCAGACCAGCCACAAGAGAGGAGCCTTCAGTCCCTCCCCTGACTGGCCACTGGACAGCCAGGCGGGCGCAGATGCCACTGAGCTGACTGTGGGTACAGGCCTCGTCGACCACTGAACAAGCAGGCAGTCTGTGCCCCTAGAGCCCTGTGCACCAGGGACAGGACTGTCTGTCCCTCTTTATGTCATGTCACCTGTCTGGGCCTGACCAGGCCAGGGCTAGTACAAACCACAGTGCTGCCAAAAACAAGTCTAGCACTACTGTGCTTCCGTATGGACACCCCGTCAAAACCACTGAGCTGTGACTACGGCGGGGCGGGGCACCTCCTGGCTCCGTGCACCTCCTAGGAGCAAGGCCTCACTACGGGATGGCTGAGCTGACAAGCGTCCTGAGGAAAAAAGCCCCGTCCCTCCCCAGCCTGCTGGACAGGAGCAGAGTCAGCTGCCTAGTGGCACATAAAACTGCCCTGCATGTGGGCACAAGCTCAGGTCTCCAGCTGTGACAGAACCCTGTCCTTCCTGGGACCCTCTCCGCAGTCCACAATGCTCTGGGGTCCCGGGAGTCATCTGGCCTTCCCAACAGTCACAGCTCCTACTCACAAAGGGCTCAGATCACACTGCGGGCAACCAGGAGGGACAGAGATGTGGTCGAGGGGACAGTGACACGTGGGATGGCCAGCATGCACCGTACCTCTGAGACAGAGTCCCCTCTAAGTCATTTCACGAACTTTTGACTTTGACCAAAAAACCTCAGAGAGCAGCCAGGGGTGGGCTGGCCAGACCATCATGGAGCAGAAAGAGACAGAGGCTGCCTAGCATCTGGAGTGTCTGGAGGGCAGGCTCTGTCTAGGCAAGAGGGGTTAAGCACTGCTTTGAACCCAAGCCGGACTTCATTACACCAGTAGCCAGGAGACTGCCTGGCCTCCAGTTCCCTTCCTCCTCCCGTACCACAGAGTACACCAAGCCTCCAGCACTTGACAGCTCCAGCATTTTGAGCTGGCTGATGCAACCTGCTAGAGGGCCCTGAACCGGCACCCATGCAGGTGACAGCCAGTGGTCTCCAGGTGGACGGTCAGGAAGCAGGCCTGGTAATGTCCACCACCCACCAAGCCCCGGCTCTCGCATGCGTGCGTGTGCACGCTCACATGCTCTCTCTCCAGGTGCCCGGCCCAGGGGCCTTCAAATTGATCACATCTTCCCTTCCCTCAGTGTCCTGACCTGACCACTTAGGTGGCACTCATCTCGCCACCCTAAACTAAAGCCCACAGGAGGCAGATGGGGGCGGATGTCAGGGTCCAGAGGATGGGACAGCTGGGAACCAGCAGCCCAAGCCACTCCCCGGGCGTCCACCAGGACCTGCAGGGCCTCAGAGGCAGCCAGAGGGACAGCCACCGCCCAGGAGACCAGCGCTGTCCTCACAGCTGCCAGCCAGAAGCAGAGTGGAGTATGAGATGAATGCTGGGTTTCAAAACCTGAGCACCAAAAGTAGAGCTGTGGCTCAAAGTGGTAGAGTGCTAGTCTTGAGCAAAAAAGCTCAGGGGCAGGGCCCGGAGCCTGAGTTCAAGCCTCATGACCAACAAAAACTAAAACAAAAGCAAAAAAAACTTCACCCTAAAATAAATGACCAGCCAGGCGCTGGTGGCTCACACCTGTAATCCTAGCTACTCAGGAGGCTGAGATCTGAGGATCACGGTTCAAAGCCAACCCGGGCAAGAAAGTCTGTGAGATTTTATCTCCAATAAGTCACTAGTAAAATGGGAAGTGGTGCTGTGGCTCAAGCAGTAGAGCACTCGCCTTGAGCTGAAGAGCTGAGGGACAGCGCCCAGGCCCAGAGTTCAAGCCCCACGACCAACAAAAAATAAAAAATAAAATAAAAGCCGGGCGCCGGAGGCGCACGCCTGTAATCCTAGCTACTCAGGAGGCTGAGATCTGAGAATCACGGTTCAAAGCCAGCCCTTATCTGTTGGCCCCCAATCCTGCCTCTGAATTCACCCCAAGGAGGTGGCGGCTGGAGAGCCCGCCCCGGCGCAGCCTGGTGGCTGCACAAGGAAGCACTTGAGGGCTGGTGCTGTCACGCGGGCCAGCATGCAGCATTAGTCAGGTCTGCCACAGGAAAAAACACTGAGCATCTCTACAAAGACAGTGTGACAAAGGAAGAAGCAAAAGAAAAAGGAAAAGCCACACACTGGAGACTCACACCTGTAATCTTAGCTACTCAGGAGGTTGAGATCTGAGAACTGCAGTTCAGAGCCAGCCCTGCCAGAAAAGTCTGTGGGACTCTTACCGCCAATGAACTAAAATAAGCCAGAAGTGGTACTGACTGTGGCTCAAGAGGGAAAGCACTGCCCGTGAGCAAAATGAAGCTCAGGAGCGCACCGAGGCCCTGAGTTCAAGCCTCATGACTGACACCAAGAAAAGGGGAGGGGGAGAAATCAGTCTGTACCCCAAGTTCACACACTATCCATCCTCCACAGGCCAGTGTCACCAGACCCCAGAGGCTGACTGAGTGCCCAGCACCTCCGCACACACTGTTGTTGGAAAAGCAACCCTGTGCCCTCCTGCGCTGTGTCTGCAACTGGACCTCCTAGGAGTCACACAGACCCAGGGGCTCTGACAACACCAGAACTGTCCCCTGACTCTGCTGGCACCCTCAACCATTTGGAGACTGCCCTAGGACACATGAACCACTTGGTTTGTCTTTGTTTCCGCACATAATGACTGAGATGATCACAAAGGAAATGGAGCCCTCCATCCAAACATCTTGACACTACTCCAACGCGGAGCACCGGCTGAGAACAGGATCCAGGCCCAGGTGGCACTTCCTTGGGGCTCACATCTTTCCCAAGTTACTTTCTGTACTTGTTTGTTTGTTTGCCCTTGACCAGAACTCAAACTCAGTTATCTGTCGCTTGCCTCTGCTCGCTGGCTGGCGCCTTACGGCCTTAGCCAGGACTCTACCCTATGTGTCCGGTTTTGTCTGTGCCCACCTCGTGCCCTTGTGGGAACGTGCCCTCCTGTCCCAGCAGGGTCTGTGGTGTCCTCCTTCCTAGAGAGGTGTGCAGGGCAAATGGGGTCTTCCTCATTCAGGAGCGCCTGTGTCCTATCCTCACTGTTCCACGACACCCTGGCAAGATAGAGAATTCCAGAACAAGTAGGATTTTGGGTACCACTCCACCAGCTCCAGGGTCCTGGCCTGCTCTGCCCTGTGAGCCTGTGTGTCCCCACTGTGTGTTCCACAGTGACACAGGGCTCTGGCCCACAGACAGGGGCCTACAGAACCGTCCTAGTTAACCGCCTCACTTTCCGTTGCAGGTGTTATGCGCGCGCTCTCTCTCTTGCGCGCGCTCTCTCTCTTTCTCTCTCTCCCTGCCCCCCCCCATTTCCTGTTAAAAGTTTTATGCTGCAACCACAGGCCTCTCAGTTGGGAACCTCAGGCCTTCTGTCCTGGCACGTCCTCTGCTATGGCCACAGGCTCCTGGGAGAAACCTCAGGCTTGCCAGTCAGTGGTCTGGTGTTACAGGCTGTGGGGCTGAGCAACCCAGCTGACCCCAAGTGACCACAGTCTCCGCCCTCCACCAGGACTCCGGCCCCTCTGCCGGAGCAGCTTGGTCTCCCTCACAGGGTGTGCCACACAACCTGACAGGACGCGGCGACCCACAGCACCATGCCTGCCGACTCAGGTGGCCATATGCTTCCAGGCTTCCACCAGTGCCCCACAGGCTTCTCGGCCAATACCACCACCTGACCGGCCTGGCCCCTCCGTGGCCTCTGAGCACAGTGGCAGCACTCCCTCCACACCCTTGCCCGGCTGCGCACAGCTTCTCCTAAGCTGCTTACACCCATCCGCCACCCATTTCCACCAGAACTGCCACCACTGACTCCTACCAGCAGAGCCTGTACCCTCCTCCACAAGCACCACACTGGAGAGCTGGGCGCTCCTGACAGCCCTGAGTAGATTTTCCTGTCTATAAGGCACAACCTTTTACAACTCAAACCACTGTGTCAGCCCGTTTCCTCAGTGCTCCAGGCACAGGAGCTCATCTCATACCAACCATGCTACAGATGAAGTTACAGAGGACCAAAGGGGGCAAACAACTCACCTCAGCCACACAGCAAATACTATGCCTCCCACTGTGTTGGTGGAATCATTAAAAGTTGAAGAGGCACATCAGGCGCTGGTGGCTCACTCCTGTAATCCTAGCTATTCAGGAGGCCGGTCAAAGCCAGCCCAGACAGAAAAGTCTTATCTCCAATTAGCCACTCAAAAACAGGAAGTGGAGCTGTGGCTCAAAGTGGTAGAGCCTTGAGCAAAAGAGCTCAGGAACAGCACCCAGACCCTGAGTTCAAGCCCCACAACCAAAAAAAAAAAAAACAAAACAAAACAAAAACAAAAGTTGAAAAGGCGAGGCCTGTAATCCCAGCTATGTGGGAAGTGGAGATGAGAGGTCAGGGGCAGGAGGAGAAGAGAATACAGTGCCAGGACAGGTTGAAACAAAGGCACAAGAAGGTTTGAGGCTCTACCTCACTGGGTGCAGTGGAGAATGCCCGGCAACAAAGGGAGCACAAGTAGGAGGCTCACAGTCCAGGCTGGCCCAGACAAGAGCGAGACCCCACCGTGAAGATAACCAACAGAGGCCAGGAAGTGGCTCAGTGGCAGACCGCTTGCCTTGCACGCATAAAACCTGGGTTCCCGGGCTGGGAAGTTGGCTCAGTGGTAGAGCGCTTGCCTTGCATGCCTGAGGCCCTGGGTTCGATTCTTCAGCACCACATAAGCAAAAAGGAAAAAAGCCGGAGGTGGCGCTGTGGCTCAAGTGGTAGAGCGCTAGCCTTGAGCTGAAGAGCTGAGGGACAGCGCCCAGGCCCAGAGTTCAGGCCCCACAACCGGACCAAAAAAAAAAAAAAAAAAAAACCTGGGTTCCATTCCACAGAAAAAGCAGGAAGTGGCGCTGTGGCTCATGTGGTAGAGTGGTAGACTTGAGCAAAAGAAGCTCAGAGACAGTGCCCAGTCCTGAGTTCAAGCCCCAGGACTGGCAAAAAAAAAAAAAAAAGAAAAAACAATAATAACCAATAGAAAAAGGGCCTGGAGGTGTGCTTCAGGTGGTAGATCACCTGCCTAGCAAGTGTAAAGCTGTGAATTCAGTCCCCAGCACCACAAATAATAATGATAACAATCATCACCTGACAAAAGATTCCCACCTCACAGTGAAGAGAGCCAAAATGTAAAGGTATCACTTCTACATATTCTAGAGTACAGTATAAACCATTAAACCACAGGAAGAGAGACCATCAAGAAGACTTCACACCAACAAAGTCTTTGTGAAGGAGTCATTACATACCCTTTTATCTGGTTCTTTGCAAGGGTCCCCAAAACACAAACTCCATCCAAGGAAACATAGACACTGTAAAATATCCCCAATACCTTCCTTCCTTCTCATGGCTCCCCAAGCCTTGGAAGGTCTCTTCTGTCCTCATCAAGACAGAGGCATGACCATTCTCTTCTCAGAGGGGGAGGCAGGGCGGTCAGGGCTGGCAGCTCAGCAAGATAACCTACTGGCCACTCCATACTCACCAGCTGCTGCTGGTAACCGACAGTCCCCGTGACCCAAATCGTCCTCTCAACCAGGCCTGCGGAGCCAAAGGGCCTGGGCTCTGGCCAGAAGCATGGCGTAGGTTTCGGAGTGGCCTGTGACCACAGTAGCACTTCTGCCAGCGAGGCCTGTGCACCGATACTCACCTGGTCTGTGTGAAGTGGCTGAGGAGATCCCAGAGGGTCTGGCCTGAGAAGAACGTGTCCTGTAACCGAGAGCCGTTGTCCAGCTGCAGAGCAATGCGGACCTGGAGGGTGGACAGGAGAGATCTCACCAGGAAGTAAAGCAGCTGCCCCATCATACCCAGGGCTGTTTCCTGGACCACGCAGGAGGGCACTCACCTCCCCTGGGGCCTCCCATAGAAACTGAGTCAGGGAACAGACAATGGCTCTGGAGACTGAAGATGGCTGAGGGGCTCCCCAAAGGGAGCACAGGTATGTACACGCACCGGGAAGCACCACAAGCTTCCCACCCGGCAGGACCTTTGGGAGATGGCCTTCCAGGGGCCACCTGTGCAGCCCTAGGGTGTGAGCTGGGATGCTTTCCTGACTAGACCCCACAGCTGTGTGATGTGTGCATGTCTGGTGCTGCACTGCCAAGTTTAGGGTAACTTGTTGCACAACAGACTACTGTTTGAAGTGCTTTTTTTTTTTTTTTTTTTTGCGGTGGGGGTGGGTCCGGTCCTGGGGCCTGAACTCTGGGCCTGGGCGCTGTCCCTCAGCTCTTCACCTCAAGGCTAGCGCTCTACCACTTGAGCCACAGCGCCACTTCCAGCTTTTTTTTTTTCTTTTTGCTTATGTGGTACTGAGGAATCGAACCCAGGGCCTCATTCATGCAAGGCAAGCGATCTACCACTAAGCCACCTTCCCAGCACCATCAGACTACTGTTTGATACGTAGTGTTTTCTGAGTTTTTTTTGGAGGTGGGGGAGGGTCAGTCGTAGGCTTGAACTCTGGGCCTGGGCGCTGTCCCTCAGCTCTTCAGCTCAAGGCTAGCGCGCTATCAGTGCGCTATCACTTGGGCCACAGCGCCACTACTGGTTCTGTGGTGGTTCATTGAAGATAAGAGTTTCACGGCCTTTCCTGCCCGGGCTAGCTAGTTTTTTGGGGTTTTTTTGTTTTTTGGGTTTTTTTTTTTTTTGTCGGTCGTGGAGCTTGAACTCTGGGCCTGGGCACTGTTCCTCAGCTCTTCAGCTCAAGACGAGCGCTCTACCGCTTGAGTCACAGCGCCACTTCTGGTTTTCTAGTGGTTTACTGGAGATAAGAGTTTCACAGACTTTCCTGCTCGGGCTGGCTTTGAACCGCAAACCTCAGATCTCAGCCTCCTAAGTACCAGGATGACAAGCATGAGCCACCAGCACCTAGCTCCGGGCTAGCTTTGATTCACAATCCTCAGATCTCAGCCTCCTGAGTACCTAGGATTATAGGCATGAGCCACCAGTGCCCGGATGAATTTTTTTCTATAACTGAGTGTACTGATTTTACTTGTCTACAATGAGGGACATACACTATAGCCTCAAAAGATCAACCTCAAATGTCCTTCTGGTCCCTCTGCCAAGTGACAGACACACTGGGTACCAAGCCTGGGTGTGGACACAAGCCCAACCTACTCCTGTGAGAAAATGACCGCCAACGGCCACCTTCGGCTCTGCACCAGGACCCAGTGTTCACTTCTCTAAGCCGTGGCTCCCTCCCTTTCCAGTGCACACTGACATTAAATCCCAGAAACACACAAGGGAGAAGCAGCCACTCCAGCTGACAGGAGGCCAGAGCCTCCCAGCCCCTGCTCTCAAGGTGCCCCGCAGATGAGAAGCAGGGCAGTTATGGAAGAAGACCACAGCCCCAGGCGCCTGACTCTTGGCTTATCACCTGCCAGCCGTCAGTAGCAGACCCAAGCTTCCTAGTCTCCTGACAAGGATGGGAAAGTTCTTTCCCAGTAGGGCATGGTAGCTAACACATGCCTGGAATCCTAGCATTTGGGAGACAAGACATCACAAGTTTGAGGCCAATCTAGGCTACATATTAAGCTCTGGGGCTGGGAATGGGGCTCAGTGGTAGAGTGCTTGCCTAACATGCAGGAAGCCCTGGGTTCCATTTCTCAGGACCACATAAACAGAAAAAGCCACAAGTGTCACTGTGGCTCAAGTGGTAGAGTGCTAACCTTGAGCTCAGGGACAGTGCCCAGGCCCTGAGTTCAGGCTCTGGGGAGGGGATGGCTCAAGTTAGAATCCCAGCCACAAGGGAGATAAGGACAGAGAGTCATGGTTCAAGGTCAGCCAAGACAAAAGTTTTAAGACCCTTTCTCAGTCAATAAAAAGCTGGGCATGGGGCTGGGAAGGTGGCTCAGTGGTAGAGCGCTTGCCTTGCATGCATGAGGCCCTGGGTTCCATTCCTCAGCACTACATAAGCAGAAAAAGCCAGAAGTGGTACTGGGCTCAAGTGGTAGAGCACTAGCATTGAGCTGAAGAACTGAGGGACAGCACCCAGGCCCAGAGTTCAGGCCCCATGACCAATCAGAAAAAAAAAAAAAAAAAAAAAGCTGGGCATGGTGGTGTGTGACTGTCAACCTAGTTACACAGAAAGTATAAATAGGAAGACTGTGGTTCAAACAGAATTAAGACCCTATGTGAAAACAATAGTAAAAAGGACTGAGGAAGGAGGTTACAGTCAGTACGACCAGAACCAAAACCAAACTCATTCTTCCCTATCGTACAGAGAGGATACAGAAGCACGGCGGCTCAGGACCCCGCCATGGCATCACACCAGAGCGGAGGTCTGCACCTACAGCTGGAGCTCCTGAAGCCTCCAGGAGCTCACATCAACCTAGGGAGAAGTCACAGCCAGCGGCAGAGCTGTGGCTGGAGCCCGGCCAGCCGTGAGGGAAGCGCTGGCAAAGCCTGGGCCCCCCGGATGCTGAGACGGAGCCGCGACAGCTGGCCTTGCCAGGGCTCCACAGGGCCTAGAAGCAGAAACGTCAGGCTGGCGGGGGAAGGCTATTGACAACAATGGATGGACGTGGCACCATATACCCACCAAAGGAGTAAACAGATAAACACTCAATCCCCAGTCATTACTAAGTGAAAACACTACTTTGGCCTCACCCAGGAAGACAGAATGAGTCAGGCCCGGGCTGACCCCGTTTGGCTCACTGCAGGACCCATCTTGCCCTCCAGAAGTCCCCCGCAGCAGCAAGCAAGCTCGAGGAGCCGCATGGTCAGCCACCTACCCTGTTTTCTGGCCCCTCACGGCTCCGAGAGGCGGGCACCATTTCCAGCTTGGCATTGTTGGGGAGGTTGGCAAATCTCCACTGGAGGGAGAGGTCAAGCACAGTCCTCTGAAACCTGCAGGACAGACCACAGTCACACGCTGCCCTGCACACCGACGCACGCCCACACTGGCCAGGCCCCAGGGTGACCCCCACCCAGCTGCCCCCACAACAGTGGCCTTCAGAAAGGAAGAAGTACAGAACCAAGCACCCATGCTGCAAGGCGGCAGCTGGAGCCTTTTTGTAACACAAAAGTTGAGGGCAGGACCCGCAGACCCTGAAACAGGGGCAGCCCGGAAGCAGACCCTCAGAAGCAAACACACACAAGCAAACTTCTATCAGATGAAGCCCCAGTATACCGCTACCTCAGTGGCTCTCATTCAGGTAACAGCCACCAGTCAAAAAGAACCCTTCCTGCGGCTGGGAAGGTGGCTCAGTGGTAGAGCACTTGCCTTGCATGCATGAGGCCCTGGGTTCAATTCCTCAGCACCACATAAGCAAAAAGAAAAAAGCCGGAAGTGGTGCTGTGGCTCAAGTGGTAGCGCGCTAGCCTTGAGCTGAAGAGCTGAGGGACAGCGCCCAGGCCCAGAGTTCAGGCCCCATGACCGGACCCCCCCCCCCCCCAAAAAAAAAAAGAACCCTTCCTGCCGGGAAGGGGCTCAGTGGTAGAGAGCTTGCCTTGCATGCATGAGGTGTTGGGTTCAATTCCTTCACACCACATAAACAGAAAAAGCTGGAAGTAGCACTGTGGCAGAAAGAAAGAAAGAAAGAGAACCCTTCGTGGGGCTGGGAAGGTGGCTCAGTGGTAGAGCGCTTGCCTTGCATGTATGAGGCCTGGGATTCTATTCCTCAGCACCACATAAACATAAAAAGCTGGAAGTGGCGCTGTGGCTCAAATGGTAGAGCGCTACCCTTGAGCTGAAGAGCTGAGGGACAGTACCCAGACCCAGAGTTCAAGCCCCACGACCGACCAAAAAAAGAAAAGAACCCTTCCTCCCATCACTCATGCTTCCCGCCATCCTTCAGGCCTTCAAATGGGCCACACGTGGAGAGCAACACAGATAGCCGTGTTTGTAGACACCATACCTATAATGGCAATGTTCTCAAAGCAAACTCAGGCTAAAACCAGACACACAGCCAGGCCCTCCAACCCACAACAGCCATCATCTCTGTCTGAGGCAGACTGAGCACTTCCCAACCTGTGAGGAAGGGTCAGCATGGACCCCATCAAGGACAGAGTGAGTCCACAGTATGAAAGGATGCTCACAGACTTTCCCGGGCCCTGAGGGACACAATTTCCCAGAAGCACAGGAAGACCAAGACATCCAGGGCGGGAAAAGAGGACAGCAGCCTCAAGTACATCTTGGAAACAGCCTCCAAGAGCCTGCCCTCTCCAGAGAGCACAATTACAGTCATGCCTGGCTTGCCTGGAAGACTAGAAAATCAAGGGGAAGGGACAACACGCAGGCCGGCCCTGCAATGGTAGAACTGGGACCTTACGATATGGCTCCTGACATCAGCTCAGAACCCACACAGGCCATGAACCAACAGGAGAAAACACCTGCCCCTAGAAAGACTGCAGGGACAGGCAAAAAGAGAGGGTAAAATTAGGTAGGGTGTGTGCGCATGTGCGTGTGCGTGTCTGTGTGTGTGTGCATTATCTGGAGCAGACAGGGCTGCAGCAGCCTCCAGCCCAGGAGTTTCCCTGACCTTGTCCCCCTTCATCCTAACTCTTATAGCTTGCAGTAACCCCAGATCACAAATCTGAGAAAAACTCCCACCAAAGGCTCTAAAACACTCATCTGCATGGCTGTAATTTATGAGACATGTCTAGCATGGCCCACCAGAGGAGAAAATAGGAGGACAGCGTTCTGCCAAAGTCAGACCTGGAACTATGTTTCTTTTCACTTTTTTAAAAGATGACTTCATTGCCATTACGGAGGTGAAGCACAGAGAGGTTACATGCACAGGTAGTAGGGCAGTGCCTCCTGCTCCCGCCGTCTCCCCCTCTCCACCCGCCAATTGCACAGTTCACTTTCATCCGTGTCCTGTGTGCTCCACTGCTGCATGTTTTCACCCTTTTTCCTTTGATTCAGTGCCCTCCCCCCACACTCCCCCAACATGCATGTGAGAATACCATAGATAAGATAAAGAATACAAAATCATCAGAAAAAGCTTTTCCTTTCTTTTTCTTTGGTCAGTTGTGGGGCCTGAATTCAGGACCTGAGCACTGTCCCTTTTTTTTTTTTTTTTTTTTTGGGTCAGTCACAGGGCTTGAACTCTGGGTCTGGGCACTGTCCCTCAGCTCTTCAGCTCTTGCAAGGCTAGCATTCTACCACTTGAGCCACAGCACCACTTCCGGCTTTTTCTGCTTATGCGGTGCTGAAGAATCAAACCCAGGGCCTCATGCATGCAAAGCAAGCACTCTATCACTGAGCCACCTTCCCAGCCCCCCACTTCCAGTTTTCTGATGCTTTATTGGAGATAAGAGTCTCAAGGACTTTCCTGCCCATTCTGGCTTTTTTCTGTCAGTCGTGGGGCTTGAATTCTGGGCCTGGGCGCTGTCCCTCAGATCTTCAGCTCAAGGCTAGCACACTACCACTTGAGCCAAAGAACCACTTTCGGCTTTTTCTACTTATATGGCACTAAGGAATCAAACCCAGGGCCTCAAGCATGCAAGGCAAGCACTCTACCACTCTACCACTGAGCCACCTTCCCATGGCCCCAGGGCTGGCTTTGAACCAAAATCCTCAGATCCCAGTCTCCTGAGTAGCTAGAATTACAGAGGTGAGCCACCAGTCCCCAGCTCTTTCTCTGTGTGTGTGTGTGTGCGCGCGCGCGCGCACACACACACACACGCACTAATATTGGGGCTTGTACTCGGGAGCCTTGTATTTTCATCCCCAATAGTTTTTTACTCATGGCTGGTACTCTACCACTTGAGCCACACTTTTGGGGAGTTTCTTTGTCAGTCACAGGACTTCAACTCAGGGCCTGGGTGCTGTCCCTGAGCTCTTTTTGCTCAAGGCTAGCATTCTACCACTTTGAGACATAGCACCACTTCTGGCTTTTGAGTAGTTACTTGGAGGTAAGAGTCTCATGGGGACTTTTCTGCCTGAGCTGACTTCAAACTGTGATCCTCAGAAATCAGGCTCCTAAGTAGCTCAGATTAAAGGTGTGAGTCACTGGTGCTCCACTTCCTAATGGCGTTTTGAAGAATGAGAATGCTGCAACCTTAACAACAATCCTCAGCAAGGCTAGGAACCTGGGAACTGCCACATAAAACGTCCGGTGCCAGCGGAGCGCCAGTGGCTCACGCCTGGAATCCAAGCTATTCAGGAAGCTGAGATCTGAGGATCGCGATTCAAAACCAATGCAGGCAGGAAAGTCCATGAGACTCTTATCTCAAATAAACAACCAGAAAACTGCAAGTGGCGTAGTGGCTCAATGGTAGAACGCTAGCTTTGAGCTAAAGAGCTCAGGGATAGCGCCTAGGCCCAGAGTTCAAGCTTCACAACTGAGAAGAAAAAAAAAATGTCTAGTGCCAAACAGGACAGAAGACCCAAGGAGAACTAAGAGAGACGTAGAAAAGGTTAATACAGTGTGTTTCAGAAGAACTGACTTAACTTGGATTCACTGGCTCAAACAGACATATCGCATGGACCAGACAGGTCAACAGGGAACAGAGAGCGGGCACAGTAACAGGATGCTTGGGGAGAGCCAGTCCAGCAAGATCGTGTGTTCTGAGATTCTCAGATGGCCAAGAGAGGAGGAGGAAAACTGGGGCCACTCAATCCCACCTGGCAATGAACACAAGGCCAAGAGAGCAGGCTCCCTGGGCCTCCGCACTCCTCCACTACTGGTATCCTGATTTCTCTGTCTTCCACTCCTTTAGGATCTGATGGAGGCCCTCTTCAGATCAATGAGCCATCCATGGAATCCCAGGCACCCAGGGCTGCCAGGCTCCATCTAGTTCGCAGGATTTCTCCCTATTTCTCCATGACTAGCTCAATGCCCCCAGAGCACCCTGTCCAGGAACTTATACAACTAAATGCACTAAAACCCTTGGCAGAGTTGCCTCAACAAAGATACACCAGTGCCCTGACCCCAACACCTGTGAATATGGCCTTGCTTGGTACACAGACCTTTGCAAATATAAGTTAAAGATGCTGAGTGAAATCAGACTATCTGGCAGGTACTGAACAAGTAGTTCCCATAGTACAATAAGAGTAGGCCACATGAAAATGAAGGTAAAAACTGAGTGATATAAACTGGGCACCAGTGGCTTACACCTGTAATCTTACCTACTCAGGAGGCTGAGATCTGGGGATCAGGGTTTGAAGCCAGCTCCAGTAAGAAAGTCTATGAGACCCAACCGGCTAGGAGCCAGCCAGTGTTCTACCCCTGCCAGTGTCCTCGCGGGGGCCACCAGGCCTCCAGTCAAGATGAGTGATAAGAGGCTGGGAAGTTGGCTCAGTGGTAGAGCGCTTGCCTTGCATGCCTGAGGCCCTGGGTTCGATTCCTCAGCTCCACATAAGCAAAAAGAAAAAAGCCGGAAGTGGCGCTGTGGCTCAAGTGGTAGAGTGCTAGCCTTGAGCTGAAGAGCTGAGGGGCAGCACCCAGACCCAGAGTTCAGGCCCCACGACCAGACACCCCCCCCCCCAAAAAAAAAAAAGATGAGTGATAAGCCAGACATGTCTGAAGTGGAAAAGTTTGACAGATCAAAACTGAAGAAAACTAATGTTGAGGAAAAAAACTCTTCCTTCAAAGGAAACTATGCAGCAGGAGAAAGAGTGTGATCAAACATCCTAAAATGCAGATTGCCTCTCAAGAGCAAGCTTCAACATCACCTGACATTCTTGCTTAATTTAGGCTTATTTCTTTTTTTTTGTTTGTTTGGTCGGTTGTGGGGCTTGAACTCTGGGCCTGGGCGCTGTCCCTCAGCTCTTCAGCTCAAGGCGAGCACTCTACCACTTGAGCTACAGCACCACTTCCGGTTTTCTGGTGGTTTTATTGGAGATAGGAGTCTCACGGTCTCTCCTGCCCGGGCTGGCTTTGAACCACGATCCTCAGATCTCAGCCTCCTGAGTAGCTAGGATTACAGGTGTGAGCCACCAGCGCCTGGCTAGGCTTATTTCTGTAAAACTCTGTGTTTGTGGAGACTTGAGGCACCTGTAGATGATTTCTCTTCTATATTCCCTAGCTAAGAAGTCCACAGTAGCCAGTGTCCCCTTAAATTTGTTTTTAAAGTGAAATTTCAGAAGGTAGATGACATGCTGTCAGTAATCTCACTATTGATGACCTTTGTGGGTGTGGTCCTTGTGTCCCTTACAGAGTGAGGCAGTTTAACCTACAATGGATGCCTTCTGCTTCATAATACTTTTGTAGTCTCTTGATTTTCATTTACAATAAAGCATTAAAAGTTAAAAAAAAAAAAAAAAAAAAAAAGGAAAGTCTGTAAAACTCTTATCTCCCAATAATGACCAGAAAACCAGAAGTGGACTGTGGCTCCACGTGGTCCAGTGCTAGCCTTAAGCAAAAAAGTGCTCAGGGACAGCGCCAGGCCCTGAGTTCAGGTCCCATGACCAACCAGGGGAAAAAAAGAAAAGGAAAGAAAAAACTCAGCGATACCAACACAAGCCAAGAAGCACCTGAACACCCAGAGCTGGAGGAAGTTCAGAAGGGCTCTCCCCCAGAACATTCCAAGTAAGCCCGAGTCACTCAGAACTGGAAGAGAAGAGGCCGACGCGTCCCAGCCAGACGCGGAGCCCAGGCCGAGTCCCTGAACACTCACTTCAGGTCATATTCACTGGGGTCGAAGTCCTGCCGCCGGCACGTGTCCTCCAGAACCTGGAGACAGAGGACAGTGAGCCCCGCGCGAGCCCCGCACGCCCCGGTCACAAAGGCCAGCGGGTACAGAGCCGGCCGCGGGCTGCCCGCAGGGCCGGGCAGGGCCCTTCCCGGGCACTCCCCCCGCGGCTCCGCCCTTCCTTCCCCGTGCGGAGGGGGCCGGCCTCGGCTGCCGCCTCGGGCCGCAGGCCGCCCGCGCCCGGCCCTCCGCCCTCCCAGGGCCCCACCCCGCCGCGCAGGGCGCCCTCCTCGCAGCGAGGCCGGGCCGGCGGGGCCCGCGGGCCGCGGGCGCCGGGGCTCAGCGCACGGCGGGTCGGGTTCACGCCAGGTCGCGAGCTGCGCGGGGCCGCGCGCGGGGCCCCGCGTGACGAGGCAGCCCTCGCTCCCCCCGCGGGCCGGCGGGCGCGGCCGGGGCCGGCCGGGCGTCGAGGGCCGGGGCGCTCGCGAGGGAGACCCGGCGCCGCCCGCGGGGCCGCGGCCCCCCGAGCCCCGCAGCGGCCGCGCGGCGCCCATTGGCCGGCGCAGGCCCCGCCCCGCCGCCCGCGGCGCCGCCCCGCGGCCCGGGGCCGCCGCCCGCCCGCCCGGCGGCCCGACCCCCGCCCCGGGCCCGCGGTCGCACCTGCAGCAGAACCGTGCTCGGCGTCACCTTCACCGTGTGGCGCCGCCCGTTCGGAGCCAGCACCGACACCGCGGAACCCCCGCCGCCCGCCGGGGCCGCCATCTTCCGCTCACGTGACCCGCGGCCCGCTCGCCTTCAAACTCCTTCAGCCGCAACAGCCGGGTCGCCAAGCCACGCGGCCGCCGGGGCGGGCCCGGCGCACTTCCGGGGCCGCCGAGGCCACGCCCCCGCCGAGGCCACGCCCCTTCCGCGGCGCCGAAACCCACTGTGGGCCGGGGCGCCTCGGGCCGCGGGGCTGGCCGCGAGTCCCAGCCGGGCGCCGCCACCTCCGGGCGCCAGCGGGCTCGGGTCGCCGCCCGGGCCGCGCTCCCGGCCCGCCTCCGGGATCGCCCGCTGAGCCGCGGCTCGCGCGCCTGCCGCCCCGCTCAGGTCCTCGCTCAGCACCCCGCTTCGGGCCTTTAAAATCCTCCTTGCCCGCGCGCACCCCGCACCCCACCGCACCCTGACAGCCGCTCACCCGCACCCCGCACCCCACCGCACCCGGACAGCCGCCCACCCGAACCCCACTGCACCCGGACAGCCGCTCACCCGCACCCCACCGCACCCAGACAGCCGCTCACCCGCACCCCACCGCACCCGGACAGCCGCCCACCCGCACCCTGACAGCCGCTCACCCGCACCGCACCGCACCCCAGCACCCTGACAGCCGCTCACCCGCACCGCACCCCACCGCACCCTGACATCCACTCACCCGCACCCCACCGCACCCTGACAGCCGCTCACCCGCACCCCACCGCACCTGGACAGCCCTGCACCCCACCACACCGCACCCCAGCACCCTGACATCCACTCACCCGCACCCTGACAGCCGCTCACCCGCACCACACCCCAGCACCCTGACAGCCGCTCACCCACACCGCGCATCACCGCACCCGGACAGTCCCGCACCCCAGCACCCTGACAGCCGCTCACCCGCACCCCACCGCACCCGGACAGCCGCTCACCCGCACCCCACCGCACCCGGACAGCCGCTCACCCGCACCCCACCGCACCCGGACAGCCGCTCACCCGCACCCCACCGCACCCGGACAGCCGCTCACCCCCGCACCCCACCGCACCGCACCCCAGCACCCTGACATCCACTCACCCGCACCCTGACAGCCGCTCACCCGCACCCTGACAGCCGCTCACCCGCACCGCACCCCACCGCACCCGGACAGTCCCGCACCCCAGCACCCTGACAGCCGCTCACCCCGCACCCCACCACACCCGGACAGCCGCTCACCCGCACCCTGACAGCCGCTCACCTGCACCGCACCGCACCCCAGCACCCTGACAGCCGCTCACCCGCACCGCACCCCACCGCACCCAGACAGCCCCGCACCCCACCGCACCGCACCCGGACAGCCCCGCACCCGGACAGCCCCGCACCCCACCGCACCGCACCCCAGCACCCTGACATCCACTCACCCGCACCCTGACAGCCGCTCACCCGCACTGCACTGCACCCCAGCACCCTGACAGCCGCTCACCCGCACCGCACCCCATCGCACCCGGACAGTCCCGCACCCCACCGCACCGCACCCCAGCACCCTGACAGCCGCTCACCCCGCCCCGCGTGCCCATCTCCTCTCACTTGGCCTGCTCCCGCGCTGTGCCCCCCGCCCGGGGGGGGGGGGGGGGGGGGGGGGGGGGGGGGGGGGAGGGAAGGCCTGCGCGTGTTCTGGTGGGTGCCTTGAAGCGCCTCTAAGCCTGAAAGTGGGAAGGTGGGCACAGGTGGGCACACCCCAGAACCACTGAGCTCTGCCCGCGGGGCTGTGAGGACTCTCCTGGACACGCCCCACACCAGGAGGGGATTTCTAGGGACCCACCGGAGCCCCAGCAGCGGCCCCAGTCCCTGGAAGGAAATGCCCTCAGCACAGCCGCCATTCGTAGCCAGCCTGGCACACAGGTGCCCTTGGTGGTGGACGGGCTGAACTCTCTTCTGGACACCTGTTCTCCCCCCATGACTCCAGCCATGGCGTGTTGGTCATACCGTGCGTCCTCCATCTGCCATGTTGTCTTGGTGTGTCCTGGCTCCTGGCCAGGGTTCAAGTACACAGAGCCTGGAGGACCATCGGTGTTGCTTAGGCTTCCAACACCTTCCCTGTGTGGGTGCTGCTGATGACACATGACAGCACATCCGTGTCACACTCACATCTGTGTATTGACAAACACCAGCAACTGCACGGAGATGGGACCAATTGGGAAAGCCACAGGACTGCCACTCACCTCCACAGACTGTGGGCTCTGCCCAGCCTGGGCCCTCACAGGGCCACCCACATAGTCTTATCACTAGTGGGTTTGTGGTGACATTTTCAAAGTGTGGGCCTGTTTGCTTCTGACCGTCCTACAGACCACATGCTCCAGGTGATCATGTGGGGCAGCAGCTGCAGGCTGCTCGCCCTGGCGGCAACGACATGAAGTTTGACCCTTTGGTGGCACAGTTGGAGTCAGCCAGGGCACACCATGGTCAAGGTCTCTTGTTCCTTGTGGGGTAAATAAGCCAGGTGTGGGGTAATTCTTTGAGCATGTTTTTCCTATAACCATTTACCCAACAATTTTGGCATCAAATCATGAACGGGTTCATTATTCCTCCTACCTTACCCCACAGGCTGGAAATGGAGCCCAGGACCTCCAGATTGCTGGATAAGCTATCAGTGAGGCCCAGACTGGCCTCAAATTTATTTTTTGCTGGTACTAGAGACTGTTTGCTTGCTTGCTTTTGTTGCATGTGTATGAGGGTTTGTTTTTGTTGTTGTTGTTGTTGTTTGGCAGCCCTGGGGCTCGAACTCAGCCTGGGCACTGTCCCTGAGCTGATTCTGCTCAAGCCTAGCACTCTACCAACTGAGCCACCGCACCACTTTTCCTGTGTACGTGTTACTGAGGAATCAAGTCATCCATGCTAGGCAAGCACTCTACCTCTAAGTCACATTCCTAGTCCCCCTAGTAGTGTTTAACACACGGCCTCTCTACTGTTCATTCAGCTAGAGCCCTACCACTTGCCATACCTTGAGCTAGCTATTTTTTAGCTTTTTCTTTTTCTTTCTTTTTTTTTTTGTCAGTCCTGGGGCTTGAACTCTGGGCCTGGGCACTGTCCCTCAGCTCTTCAGCTCAAGGCAAGTGCTCTACCACTTGAACCACAGCACCACTTCCAGTTTTCTGGTGGTTCATTGGAGATAAGAGTCTCACAAACCAGGCGCAGGTGGTCCAAGCCTGTAATCCTAGCTACTCAGGAGGCTAAAATCTGAGGATCGAGGTTCAAAGCCAGCCTGGGCAGGAAAGACTGTGAGACTCCTATCTCCAATAAACCAGCAGAAAACCAGAAGTGGCGCTGTAGTTCGAGTGGTAGAGTGCTCTCTTTGAGCTGAAGAGCTGAGGGACAGCGCCCAGGTCCAGAGTTCAAGCCCCACAACCGACCAAAAAAAAAAGAATCTCACGGACTTTCCTGCCTGAGCTGGCTTTGAACCTCGATCCTCAGATTTCAGCCTCCTGAGTAGCTAAGATTACAGGCGTGAGCCACTGTCTCTGAACTTTTTCACTCAAGGCTAGCTTTCCAGAACTTTGAGCCACAGTATCACTTTAGTTTTCTGGTGGTTAATTGGCAATAAGAGTCTCAAGATAGCCGGGCACCGGTGGCTCACGCCTGTAATCCTCACTACTCAGGAAGCTGAGATCTGAGGATCACGGTTCAGTTCATAGCCAGCCAAGGCAGGAAAATCCATGAGACTCTTAAACCACTTGAAAACCTGAAGTGTCGCTGTGGCTCAAGTAGTAGAGTGCTGGCCTTGAGCTGAAGAGTGAAGGGACAGTGTTCAAGCCCCATGACCAACCAAAAAAAAAAAAAGTCTCAAGGACTTTCCTGCCTGAACCTCAATCCGCACATCTCAGCCTCTTGAGTAGCTAGGATTACAGAGATGAACCACTGGTGCCCAAGCTTTCAACCAGCTTTTTTTTTTGTTGTTCAGAGACTGAGATTCAAACTTGGTATCTGATGCTTTCACTCATTGGTTAGTGCTCTACCAACTGAGCCACACTGCTCCAACCCCTACAACCCATCTTTGGGTTGGTTGTTTTAGAGACAATCAGACTTTTCTTCTCAGGGCAGCTTTGAACCTTAGCTCTCTGGTTCTCAGCCTCCTGAATATGTATTTTTGTTTGTTTGTTTTTGTCGGTCGTGGGGCCTGAACTCTGGGCCTGGGCGCTGTCCCTCAGCTCTTCAGCTCAAGGCTAGCACTCTACCACTTGAGCCACAGCACCACTTCCAGCTTTTTTTTCCTGCTTATGTGGTGCTGAGGAATGGAACCCAGGGCCTCACGCATGCGGGGCAAGTCCTCTACCACTGAGCCACCTTCCCAGCCCCTGACACTTACAGGCATGACCCAGCAGCACAACACGGGGCTGAGCCCAAAACTTTTTTTTTTCCCCCCCAGTCCTGGACTTAAACTCAGGGCCTGGGCGCTGTCCCTGAGCTGCTTTTGCTCAAGGCTAGTGCTCTACCACTTGAGCTACAGCACCACTTCTGGCTTTTTCTGTATATGTGTTGCTGAGGAATTGAACCCAGGGCTGCATGCATGCTAAGCAGGCACTCTTACCACTAAGCCACATTCCCATTCCCCAAACTTTTGTTGTTGTTGTTGTTGGTCATGGGACTTGAACTCTGGGCCTGGGCGCTGTCCCTCAGCTCTTTAGCTTAAGGCAAATGCTCTACCACTTGAGCCACAGTGTCACTTCCAGTTTTCTGGTGCTTTATTAGAGATAAGAGTCTCACAGACTTTCCTGCCCAGGCTGGCTTTGAACCATGATCCTCAGATTTCAGTCTCCTGAATAGCTAGGATTACAGGCGTGAGCCGCCAGCACCCAGCCCTTTCTTTCTTTTTTATTTTCTTTTTATTTATTTATTTATTTTGTCAGTCATGGGGGCTGAACTCTGGGCCTGGGTGCTGTCCCTCAACTCTTTAGCTCAAGGCTAGAGCCCTACCACTTGAGCCACACCGCCACTTCCAGCTTTTTTCTCCTTATGTAGTAATGAGGAATCGAACCCAGGGTCTCATGCATGGGAGGCAAGCACGCTACCACTGAGCCAACATCCTAGCCTTTCTTTCTTTCTTGGAGGAAGTTTTGACAGTCCCTCTAGCCCAGACTGGCCTCAATCACAATCCTGCCGCTACCTCCTGAGTGCTGAGCTCTCAAGCATACTCCACGGCACCCTACTTCTTTTTATCATTAGATTGTTACCTTTTTTTTTTCCTTGTCAGTTGTGGGGCTCGCACTTGAGGCCTGGATGCTGTCCCTGGGTTCTTTTGCTGAAGACTACTGCTTTACCACTTGGAACCACAACACCACTTCTGGTTTCCTGCTGGTTAATTGGAGATAATCAGGTCATAATTGGTCTGCTGGGGCTGTTTGTCTTTGCAAATATGAGTGAATGTATGTCAGGCGATAAGAGGACTCAGCTGTAGCTCTTCTCACACAGCCGGTGACCGACCTTCCCAGATCATCCTTTGTCTTCATTCCCTGCAGCTCCTCCCCAGCAGGGGAAACACAATGATTCCAATGATTCCCGATGGCTGTTTAGTAGGATGTCTCAGGGCCCGTGGCCAGGCCCACTTGTAAACTGCACACAGTTGAGTTTTGACACCTAGTTGAGAAGCACCCCTGCTCTCCAGACTCTTGCTGGTGCCACAGGCGGGCACTCCTGGGGGAGAGGCTGCACCCTAACTTCATTAAGGGAATCTCATGTCCATGTGGCCACCTGTCAGAATGGCAGGACAGTCAACCCCCTGCGTGAGGAGCCCACTGAGCCTCAGTTTTCCCTCTAACAAACGGATGAGGCTCCCGTAAGACAGCGTGTGAAGAAACACACCTTCCCCAGCTCCAGCTCAGGTTCTCAGCCCCCCAGGCTTCTGTGCTGAGAGCAAATGCGGTAGGTGTGGAGGAGGAGGACAGCCCCAGCAAACCTTCCCGCTGCTCCAGAAGCAGCTGTTCCCAGGATCTGCTTTGAATTAAACACGGCAGGCCCCTTTAAGAGAAGCATCTGTTGCCCCAGGCGGTGCTGAAAGGCTCCCGGTGGTGAGATCTAAGGGTTCCTTTCGGCCTCCCCAGAGGCCACGTGCAGGCCTGCAGGCAGATCACAGGGCTGGGGTCACATGCCCAGCCAGCCTCCCTGGCTGGCAGCCACCTTGCTCTGTAGACCAGGACTGGCAGCCGGATGGCTGGGGTCAGGCCTGCCGTCAGCCCGGCCCCGCTGAGCCTCTGGGAGGAGCAGGCTCCGGGGCCCTGGGTTCCAGCTTGCCTCTGGCCTCCCTGAACTTGAGCTCCACATCTGCCCAGCAAAGCGCAGGACCCACACTGGGAACCTCAGGGGTGCCCCCAAACCGCAAGCAGTCCCAGCACCAGTTGAGGGGAGCCCTTCCCATGCCCACATCTCCCCCCCAGTTTTCCCTCGAGGACCCTTGACCCTCCCCTCCCTGACAGCCCATGTCAGTGCAGACCAACATGCAGCAGACCCTCCGTCCCTCCCCCCGCCCCCAGCAGGCCTCTCCACCAGACAATGAAGTGGGAAAAGGCAGGACTCAGCCACAGTGGGTTGTTGTTGGGGGGGGGCGGTCAAAGATATTCAGGGGTCTGAGGCTGGAGATGCCTAGAGCAGGCCAGGCGGGCAGCATTGGGGGTACAGTGCAGAAGTGGTACTCAGGCTCCTCTACCTCTGTGGGAGGGCACTTAGCCCTGGGCTGCTTCAGTTCTGGGTGAGGAGTAGGGCTCTCTTTCTGTCAGATGGTCCCAAGGCCACTCCCATCAAGAGACCACCTGAGTAACCAGAGCCAGCGCTTCCGGAGTGCCCGCTCCCAGTGTCTGGTCTGCCGGCCGAGGAGCCTGGGGCAGCTCTAGCAGAAGGCTCTGGTCTGACCCTACACCCGGCCATGTTCTCTCCCCTCCTCTGGCCTAGACTGACCACAGGTGGGGCCCATGCTTCTAGCTGACCGGAAGCGGGCCTCCCCAGAACATGCCATGGGGGAGGGGTGGCTTGCAGTTTCTCTGCTCAGTTGGGCCTCAGAGGCCCACAAAGCCACCAAGGTGGCTTTGTGAAGTGAGGTTCCTGAGGCCAGTATACAACAGCTGGTCCCCAGAAGGCTGACACCTGCTGTGAGAGCTCGGCGGCGGGGGGGGGGGGGAGGGGGGGGGGGGGGGGCCCAGGCCCGGACAGACACCAAGTCCTGCCAACCCGCCGGAGGTCTCAAGTACGGCCCTCTTTGGCTATCTGGCCCCTAGCAGCTCTCCTCCCAGCACCTACTGACCAGCCTGGACCACCGCGTGAGCCGCGGCTCTCACTCCCACACGGTCTGTCTTGAGTCTTCATCCCAAGAACTGCACTTCTGACTGCTAAGGTGAGGCCCAGAACTCCCATCGGTTAACTGTGCTCACCTGTAAGTGCATTCCTGGTCCCCCAATTCTCCTCCCAGAACCTCAGCATCAAACTGTGCCCGTCTTGCTCTCGGGGGGCACTGCTCTGAACATGGGGTTTACATTTTGCCAAGCCACCGTGCCACCGGGCAGACACCAGATCTAAGCTCTCGTCACAAAGTGGGCTCAGAGCCAGGCAAAGGCAAAGAGCCAGCGGCCGGTCCCCGCCTGGCAGCGGCGCAGCGGAGGCCCAGACAGAGGGCACACCGCGTGCCCCGGCTGAGGTGTCCAGCTTGCACCTGCGGCCTGGCAGCAAGGCAACTCACAAGCTACCTCCACGTTTACAATTCTTTTTTTTTTTTTTTGTCGGTCGTGGGGCTTGAACTCTGGGCCTGGGCGCTGTCCCTCAGCTCTTCAGCTCAAGGTGAGCGCTCTACCACTTGAGCTACAGCGCCACTTCCGGTTTTCTGGTGGTTTATTGGAGATAGGAGTCTCACGGTCTCTCCTGCCTGGGCTGGCTTTGAACCATGATCCTCAGATCTCAGCCTCCTGAGTAGCTAGGATTACAGGCGTGAGCCACCAGCGCCTGGTCCACGTTTACAATTCTACATGTAGTATGGTCACCATTTGTACAACCATGACCGCAATCCATTTTCTTTTTTTGTGGGTCATGGGGCTTGAACTCTGGGCTTGGGTGCTGTTCCTGCACTCTTCAGCTCAAGGCGAGCGCTCTACCGCTGGAGCCACAACGCCACTTCCAGTTTTCCAGTGGTTTATTGGAGATAAGAGTCTCATGGTCTTTCCTGCCCAGGCTGGCTTTGAACCGCAATCCTCAGATCTCATCCTCCTGAGCCACCAGTGCCTGCTTACAATCCATTTTCAACATTTCCATCACCTCAGAGATAAATCCAGCCTCCACCCACTAGTGGTCACTCTGTGTGGCTTCTTGGCCCCTGGCAATTCTAATTCCCATGTGCTTTCTGTGTCTGTGAACTTGCCTATTTTGGACATTTAATATCAATGAAATTATGCCATGTGTGCTGTGCTGTGTCTGACTTATTTCACTTAGCATGGTGTTTTCAAGATTGTAGCAAGTGCCAGACTTCCTTTTTGTATCTGAAATGCATTCGCTTGCAGAGATATGCCACAGCTGCTGATAGACCTTTGGCTAGTTTCCATTTTTTTGTCATTGAGAACAGGACTACTGTGCTATTTTTGTGTGTGGGGGGGGGGAAGGTCGGTTGTGGGGTTTTTACTCTGGGCTTGGGCGCAGTCCCTGTGCTCTTCAGCTCAAGGTGAACACTCTATCACTTGAGCCACAGCGCCACTTCCTACTGTGGATATTCCTATACAAACTTGTGTTTGGACACCTGTTTCCAGTTCTTTTTTTTTTTTTTGGGGGGGGGGGGAGGTAACCAGTGCTGGAACCTGGAGATTAAGTCTCACAGACTTTGCTGTCAAGGCTGGCTCTAGACTGTGGTCTTCACCTGTCAGCTTCCTAAGTAGCTGGGATTTATAGGCTTGAGCCACCGCCAGTCTCTGGCTACCTATTTCCAGTTCATTTAGAGATTGGAATTGCTAGGTCCTATGTCAGTGTTGTGTGGAACTTACTGAGAAGTCATTAAACGTATCTGTGACAGCGGACGACTCACTCTCCCACCTGTAGTGAATGAGGGCTCTGCTTTCTCCCTGTTCTCACTAGCACTTGCCATTTCCACGCTTTTGCCCATAGCCACCCATTGGGCGCAAGGGAGTGTCTGCAGTGCAGGTGAATCTCGAGTCTTGGCCATACACCATCAGCACCATGTTGGCCTCTGGTCTTGGTGCAGATGGCCTGAACGCAGAAGCCTAGCACGGCGTGTCTTCAAGGACCTGCCCTCTGGGAAGATCTTACCAGGCCTGGGGCACTAAAAACTCCACGGGGACATCTGAGGCACAGAGGAGAAGCTGGCCCTGGATAGTGATAAAGCCAGGCTGTCCTGTTTTTGTTGCTGTTGTTTTCTGAGCTGGGAGGAAAAAAAGGGTATGAGGAGTCTTGGAGCATGTAGGTCCCAGTCCCTTGGCTTCAGAGTTGTCAGTCATTGAGGGGGGGCTTCAGAGTTGTTAGTCATTGAGTGCGGGGGGGGGGCCAGCGGGTCTTGGGTTAGAGGAGGACTGAGTTCCAGGGAAGGTTGGCTTAAGTCCTCTTTGCTTCTGCTACTAGTGTTGAATAAACCAAAACACAAACTTGTGGTTCACTGTGTAGACTAAATCTTGTTACAAACAAATACTGGAGAATATAACATGCATGCTCTTCACTGGTCCTGGAATTTCACTGGCAATCCTAACAGCGACCCTGCTGAGCACTTTCCGCATGGGCTCCCATAATCCCTCACAACCTTCCGACAGAGGTACGGTCATTACCCCGCTTTAAAGTAGAGGAAATGGGGGTACAGAGAGAGGTCACAGGCCCTGCCAGGATTTCCCTGCCAGGAAGTGGCTCAAGGCCAGGACAGTGTGCAGCATTCTGCACAGCCATGCCACCAGCTGGAAGTTAGCATTTCTCTGCGGAGACCCGGAATAAGACGCCTAGGGAGAAGGACTCCTGGGGCAGGCTCCTGCCCTATGCTGAAATCCAGAACAAGTCCGCCTTCACAGCCTGGGTATCTGAGCGGACACTTCAGGATAATGAAGCCGCTGTCCTGAGCCAATCTCAAACATGGCCTTTAAACCGACCCAGCCATGGTGGAATGTCAAGTGCAGACTTCAGAATGAGTAAACCAAGGTGAAGATCTAGAGTTTTCTCAGCTTCTCTGAACTCCTTTTCCATCAGGAAAGTGGGCATCTCCCCCAGTGTCTGGGAGTTGACCTGAACCCCTCACCACCCCCTCCCCGACCTGCCAGTGGACCTGAACCCCTCACCCCCCCCCCCCCGACCTGCCAGTGGACCTGAACCCCTCACCCCCCCCCCCGACCTGCCAGTGGACCTGAACCCCTCGCCCCCCCGACCTGCCAGTGGACCTGAACCCCTCACCCCCCCGACCTGCCAGTGGACCTGAACCCCTCACCCACCCCCGTGTGTCACAGCTGCGCAGTTATGTGGCGCACCTTCAGGTGCACGTGGCATGTTAGTTCTGAAGTGCCATTTCAGGCTTCTCTCTTCGTTCTTCAAGAGCCAGCCTGCTGGCTATGCTGAAGTGTGTGTGTGTGTGTGTGTGTGTGTGTGTGTGTGTGTGTTGATCCAGGGGCTTGAACTCAGGGCCTAGGCACTGTCCCTGAGTCTTTAAGAGTCTCAGGGACTTTTCCTACCTGGGTTGGCTTTGAACCTTGATCCTCAGATCTCAGCCTCCTGAGTGTCTAGGATGACAGGCGTGAGCCTGTAAGCCATGGGCTTGGATTGTCATCACTCAGCCTGGCACAGAAGCTCAAAAGTGCCCTGGCTGCAGCCACTGCCCCCAGCAGCTCCTTCTAAGTGAGAGGCTTTCTCTTCTCTGGACTTAGGAGGCCGGCCGCAGAAGTCCTACCAGGTGCATGGACCCTTGTCCTCAAAGGCAGGCCTGTTCGCTGTGTTTAGGAAGAGACCACCAGCCAGTAGGCAGAGGTGTGAGGGAAAAGGCGTGTGCATGTGCGTGCTTTCCTCTCACCACCACCGCCTCCACCATCCTTCTAGTTCGGGTCTCAGGACAGGAGTGTGGTCCTACGTCGTCCACCTAAGCCAGGGCGGGGCACGTGAAGGGACAGTGGACTCCCAAGGCCAGCACCCAGGGAGATGTTCTGATTTGCAGGTCACCAAGCCGGCAGCGCGCCCCGGCCCCGCAGGGAGCGGCTGCGGGGTCCCCGGGGTCCTCGCGTGCGCCCCCGCCCCGCCCCCTCTGATGCAGCGCCCCTGGCGCGGTCCCCGCGGCGTGGGCCGAGGCGCCCGTCCCTCCCCGGGGCTGTCCGAGGGAGCGGGGCCTCGACACACCTGTCCGCTCCCCGGGCGGCCCCGCGCGGCCGCTGCCAGGCCTGGGCGCCGAGCCTCGCGTCCGCCCGCTTTGATCCCGGGGGCCCGGCGGGATAAAAGTCCCGGGCGGCCCCGCGCCAGCGCCAGAGGGGAGCGCGGCGCAGCCCAGCCGGGCACACCACCCGGGAGGCGCGGCGCGGGCGACGCCGGGGAGTCGGGGCGGCGGTGAGCGCGGGGCGGCGGCGAGGCCCGGGCCCGGGTGGAGGGAGGCTCGGCGGCCCCAGGTGCGAGCCCGCGCCCCGCGCCGTCGGGTCGGGCGGCGCCGCCCGCGCCCCGCGCGCCCCCCTCCCCGGCGGGGCGCCGCCCGCTCCCCGCCCCCGGCCGCTCCCAGGGCGGGGGCCGCGGCGCCGGGCTGACCGCGGCGAGTGGAGCCTCCGGGGCCGCCCGGCGGCGCTGCCCCCCACGGAGCCGGGCCCCGAGCGCCTCCGGCGGCCGCGGCGGGGTAGGCCAGGCCCCTCCGTCAGCCTTGCGGTTTGGGAAGAAAAGGCGATGCCTCCGCCAAGAAGGGAGCGAGCGCGGCCCCCTTCCCCCTCCGCGGAGTCCGGGCGGCGGCGGCGCCTCTGACGCGCGGGCACCCGGGCCGCCGCGGCCCCCGCAAACTACGCCCAGCCCGGCCCCCGCCGCTCATTGGCGCGGGCCCGAGCCGGCGCACCCAGACCCGGCGCTGCCCCCGGCCGGCCCGCGTGGACGCCGAGCTGCGGACGGAGCCCGCGCCCCCGGGCTCGGCAGCCTCGACGCCGCCGGGAGCCCGCGTGCGGAAGCGGGGGGCCGGCGAGGAGGGCGCCCCGGGGCCGCGCGCCCGCCGCCGCCCCGCCGCTCACAGCCGCCCGCTCTCCGCAGGTGGCCGCGGGCCCGCGTGGCGCGGCCATGGGCCGGGCGCTGCGCGCGCTGCTGCTGCTCGGCCTCCTGCACTGGGCCGGCGGCGGCGAGGGCCGGAGGACCTGGCGACGCCGGGGCCAGCCGCCGCCCCCGCCGCGGGCCGAGGCGGCGCCCGGCGCAGGGCCGCCGGTGGAGAGCTTCCCGCTGGACTTCACGGCCGTGGAGGGCAACATGGACAGCTTCCTGGCGCAGGTCAAGAGCCTGGCGCAGTCCCTGTACCCCTGCTCGGCGCAGCAGCTCAGCGAGGACCTGCGGCTGCACCTCCTGCTCAACACGTCGGTGACCTGCAACGACGGCAGCCCGGCCGGGTGAGGCCCCGCCGCGCGCCCCGCCACCTCCCCGCCGGCGGCGCCCGCGCGCCAGCGGAGCGGACCGGACGCGGAGGCGCGGCGCGTGCGCCCACCGCCCGCACCCGCCGGGCGCCCGGGCGGCTCGGCGCGGTGCCTCCCCGCGGGGACGGGCGCCGGAGCGGCGCTGCTCCTGCGGAAGAGGACTCGCGGGGATGTGGAGTCCCGGGGCCCCGCCGCAGCGCTCCGGGGAGTGGGGAACCCCGGTCCGGCGGAGGGGCGGGAGAGGGCGCGGGAGGGCGCAAGGCCCGGTGCCGCAGTGACACACGGAGTGGGGAGGGTACGGACGTGAGGCCGGGGCCGGCGCGGGCGGGCGCCGCACCGCGCGGGCCGTGTCCCGCAGAGCCTCGGGCGCCTCGCCCCGCTCGCCCCCGTCCACGCGCGGGCGCCGCTCCGTGCCGGCCGTCGGCGCCGAGGTGACCGCGGGTCCCGCGCCGGGCGGGCGGGCCGTGGGGATTTTCCACGGACCTTCCCCGCCCCGCGAGCGCCATCTCCCGGGAGCGCCGCGGGCTCGCGGGCGGCCGCGCTCCGCGCGAGCTGCGCGCCGGCGCCCCCGTGCGGCGGCCGCGCTCCGGGCGACAGGTGTCCTGACGGACGCTCGGCGCCCCGACGGGAGGCGCGGGCGCGGGGGGGGGGGGGGGGGGGAGCCGGACAGCCGCTGCGGCCAGCGGCTGACCGCCGGCTCCGCTCTGCTCACGCACATCCTCCCGCAGCTACTACCTGAAAGAGTCCAAGGGCAGCCGGCGGTGGCTCCTCTTTCTGGAAGGTGGGTCCCAGAGACTGAGGCGCCGCGGGGAGACGGGGGTCTCCCCGGGAGGGGGGCCTCCCGGTGGGCTGGGTGGGGAGGGGTCTCCCAGCGGGCGGGGCCTGCGTGTGGGCGGGGTCTCCCGGTGGGCGGGGCCTCGCATGGGCCTCTGGTGGGCGGGGCGATGGGCGGGCAGAGCCTCCTGATGGGCCGGGTCTCCCGGTGGGCGGGGCCTGCGTGTGGGCGGGGCCTCCCGGACGGAGACCAGCCCGTGGCCGCGCCTGCAGGGGGCTGGTACTGCTTCAGCCGGGAGAACTGCGACTCCAGATACAACTCCATGCGGCGCCTCATGAGCTCCAAAGACTGGCCGCGCACCCGCACAGGTCAGCAGCACGCGGCCGGCCGGAGACAGCGGGCCGGGGCACGGCCCCACCCACCCTTCCTCCCCACCCCGGGCTGCGCCCCCCTCCGCCCCGTCACCCCTCCTCATCTGGGGTGGGGTGGGGTGTCAGAGGTCACATCCGCTGTCACAGAGCCCAGGCGCCACCTCCCACTTCCTCCGGCCCCGGGGGGCTGCTGTGACCCCGCTTTGCTGCCCTCGACGCTTGCGATGCTGGGGTGCGGTGCGCCCCCCGCCTGCCCCGCCTGCCCCGCCCCAGGAGGACCCCTCTGCCCCGCAGGCACCGGGATCCTGTCCTCCCAGCCCGAGGAGAACCCCCACTGGTGGAACGCCAACATGGTGTAAGGGCGGGCCTGGGGCCTGGGCGAGGCCTTGCGGGGCGGCGGGGGGCCCGTCCCGGCCGTCCTGGGCGGGCCTTGCGGGCGGGGGGCGTCCTCTCCCGGCTCCCCTGGCCCGCCGCGGCCCGCAGGCTCACGTGATCCGCCTTGCAGCTTCATCCCGTACTGCTCCAGCGACGTCTGGAGCGGGACGTCCTCTGGCTCCGAGAAGAGTGAGTCCTGGCGAGCGGGCCCTGCGGGAGGGCGGCGGGGAGACAGGCCGACTAGACAGACCGACTCCCGTGCGGGCCCCCCTGAGCTCCTCCCCACGGTCCACCTGGCCGGCGCCCCAGCTGCCCGGGCCCTGCTCCTGGGTGTAAAGCGCGACCCCTGCTTGCGCCTACCCAGCCCCAGCCAGGTCCCAGAACCCCTCTTCCCGGCGGCCTGAGGCAGGGGCCTGTTGCGGCCGGACCCCACCTGAAGCCCCCCTCTGTGCAGACGAATACGCCTTCATGGGCGCCCTGATCATCCGGGAGGTGGTGCGAGAGCTTCTGGGCAAAGGGCTGAGCGCCGCCAAGGTGCTGCTGCTGGCCGGGAGCAGGTGGGCAGGAGGGGGGAGGGGAGGAGGGGCATGGAGGGGGTCGGATGGGGCCCGGTGGCAGGAGGGGGAGGGTGGAGAGGGGAGGGGGAGGTGCTGGTGGGGAGGAGGGGTGTGGAGGGAGGAGAGGGGAGAGGGGGAGAGGGGGAGAGGGGCAGCAGCGCCCTGCAGACCTCTGCGTGGAGCACTGCTGGCAGGGAGAGCCAGGCTCCTTAGGGTCAGCTAGACATCTACCCTCAGAGTGCACTGTAGTCGGAAGCTCGCAGAGGTGGTTTCTGAGTTGCAGTGACCTGGGCGGTTGGTTTGTGGTCAGCTGTGGTTCACAATGTCCTTTCTCCAGGGGCCCGGGTTTTATAGCCCAGGGTTATGCCCCACTGGTCAGTCACTGTGGTGCACAAGGCAGACAGGGCACCTACGTGGACAGAAACTGAAGCAGAGAGAGGAAGGGAAAGGAAGGAGGAAGAGCTCAGCTCCGGGATGAAGGAGGCCATCTCCACCGCGGGCAGCCCTGGAGGGCGGGCTGCGGCACTGCCAGTCCTTCTTTGCCTCCAGACTTCCAGAAGACCCCCCTTCCTTGCATGGGGACAGGGCTGGAGCCCAAGTGTCAGGACACCTCATTGGGAGGCTGTGGGGCTTTTTGGGCTCCTGCTCAGGGCCTGGGCTGGGACTGGCGGCACCCTGGCTCCCCGGCCTCATGTGTGCCCTTCCCGGCAGCGCTGGGGGCACTGGGGTGCTGTTGAACGTGGACCGGGTGGCTGAGCAGCTGGAGGAGCTGGGCTATCCGGCCATCCACGTGAGGGGCCTGGCTGACTCCGGCTGGTTTCTGGACAATAAGCAATACCGCCGGACAGACTGCCTGGACACCATCACCTGTGCGCCCACAGAGGCCGTCCGCAGAGGCATCAGGTGCCCCAGCCTTCATGCCAGGCCCTGTGTGCTGAGGGGGGGCGAGGGGGGCATGGGGCAGCAGGGCGGGGGGGCAGGGGGAGGGCATGGAAGGCCAGGCGGTGGGGGGCATGGGGCGTCAGGGCGGGGGGGGTAAGGGAGGGAGGGCATGGGAGGCAGGGCAGGGGGCATGAGGGGCAGGGCAGAGGGGCAGGGGGAGGGCATGGGGAGGCAGGGTGGAGGAGGCAGGGCAGGAGGAGGGCATGGGAGGCAGGGCGGGGGAGGCAAGGCCGGGGGGTAGGGGGAGGACATGGGGGGCAGGGTGGGAGAGGCAGGGCAGGGGGACAGGGCAGGGCGGGGGAGGCATGGGGAGGGCATGGGGGGCAGGGCGGGGGAGGCAGGGCAGGGGGAGGGCGGGGGGCTTGAGGGGCAGGGGGGCAGGGGGCCAGGGGGAGGGCATGGGGAGGCAGGGTGGAGGAGGCAGGGCAGGAGGAGGGCATGGGAGGCCAGGGTAGGGGGCAGGGCTGGGGGAGGGCATGGGAGGCCAGGGTGGGGGGGCATGGGACGGCAGGGCGGGGGGGGGGTAGGGGGCAGGGCAGAGGGAGAGCAGGGGAGGCTAGGGTGGGAGGGCATGGGGCGGCAGGGGGAGGGAATGGGGGGCAGGCCAGCAGGCGGGGACAGGGCATGGCTGGGGGACGGGAGTCTCTGCTGTGAGCGCCCCCCCCCCCCCAAACACACACACAGCCTGACCACATCTGTGATGTAGGTACTGGAACGGCATGGTCCCGGACCGCTGTCGGCGCCAGTTTAAGGAGGGCGAGGAGTGGAACTGCTTCTTTGGCTATAAAGTCTACCCAACGCTGCGCTGTGAGTGGCCAGCACAGATGCGCCAGCGGGGTAGGGGGTGTCCGGGCTGATGCACCCCTTCTGAAAGGCCAGACGAGTCCCGCCCGAGGAGGCGGCCACACTATGCCAGGGTGGCCGGTCCCCCCTCTGCCGGGACCGTCCCTTTGGTCTCTGGGCTGTCCCCTGACTGTGCTGCTGCTGACGTCCCCTGCCTCGCCCCCCTCCGCCCGTGCTGCCCGCCTGTGCTGTGGCACCGGACAGGGACCTCCTCAGCCCCATAGCTTTGCTTATCACCCAATTTTTTATCAGAGTGAAATGCCTGACAGCCAGGCCAAAGTGATAGCAGCTTTGTAAGGGGCCCTCTTCAAGGAAAGATAGGTTCTTTTATTTTATTCATTCATTTATTTATTTACTTATTTTGCCGGTCCTGGGGGCTGAACTCTGGGCCTGGGCGCTGTCCCTCAGCTCTTCAGCTCAAGGCTAGCGCTCTACCACTTGAGCCACAGCGCCACTTCCTGCTTTTTTCTTTTTGCTTATGTGGTGCTGAGGAATCAAACCCAGGACCTCATGCATGCAAGGCAAGCGCTCTACCACTGAGCCACCTTCCCAGCCCAAAAGATAGGTTCTTTAAAAAAAAAAAAAAAAAGAGGGCTGGGAAGGTGGTTCAGTGGTGGAGCGCTTGCCTTGCATGCTTGAGGCCCTGGGTTCGATTCCTCAGCACCACATAAGCAGAAAAAAAAAAAAAAAGCCTGAAATGGCCCTGTGGCTCAAGTGGTAGAGTGCTAGCCTTAAGCTGAAAAGCTGAGGGACAGCGCCCAGGCCCAGAGTTCAGGCCCCAAGACTGGACCCCTCCCCTCCAGAAAAAAAAGAAGGGGAAGCCAGGCACCGGTGGCTCACGCCTGTCATCCTAGCTACTCAGGAGGCTGAGATCTGAGGTTCAAAGCCAGCCTGGGCAAGAAAGTCTGTGAGACTCTTATCTCTAATAAACCACTCAGAAAACTGGAAGTGGCGCTAAGGCTCAAGTGGTAGAGCACTCCCCTTGAGCTGAACAGCTGAGGGACAGTGCCCAGGCCCAGAGTTCAGGCCCCACGACCAACAAGGGAAAAAAAGTGGGGGGGGGGGGGGGCTTGTAATGTGGCTCTGTGGTACAGTGCTTGCCTAGCACACATGAAGCCCCAGGTTCAATTCCTCAGTACTACATTCAGAAAAAGCTGCAAGTGGCTCTGTGGCTCAAGTGGTAGAGTGCTAGCCTTGAGCAAAAGAAGGTCAGGGGCAGTGCCCAGGCCCTGAGTTCAAGTCCCAGGACTTGGGGAGGACGGGGGAGGGGCTGGGTGCACTCACCTCGCAGGCAGCAAGCTCTGGGTTCCATCTCCAGGACTGCGGGGCAGGGAGGGGGAGAAAGGACATGGGATGGGGGAGTGTGATGGAGCCAGCTGGGCCTTCAGTGCCAAGCCCAGCTGGACTGAACTGTGTCCCCCACCAGGCCCAGTGTTCGTGGTACAGTGGCTGTTCGACGAGGCCCAGCTGACTGTGGACAATGTACACCTCACAGGCCAGCCCGTCCAGGAGGGCCAGTGGCTGTATATCCAGAACCTAGGCCGTGAGCTGCGCAGCACGCTCAAGGATGTGCCGTGAGTGTGTGCTGGGGTCCTGCTCTGCTTGGCTCACGCAGCCGCTGTGTTCCAAAACAGGCCTCAGCCAGGCACCAGTGGCTCACGCCTGTGGTCCTGGCTACTCAGGAGTCTGAGATCTGGAGGATCAAGGACCAAGCCAGCCCAGGCAGAAAAAGTTCCTGAGACTCCATCTGTAAATAATCAGCAGAAACAAAGCTGGAGGCGTGAGGGAAGGGCTCACATAGTAAGAAAGCCAGCTTAGCAAGCAAGCGGGCAAGCTTGAGGCCCTGAGTTCAAATCCCCTGACAGAAAGATGTAAAAAAGAAAGAAACCGCAACAACAAAAGAGGAAGAAAAAAAATGCCCGAGGTCTCAAAATGGCATGCACCTGCTCTGGATAGCGTCCTGCTGCTGCCCGGCAGGCCGCAGCCAGAGGAGGGCTAAGGAAGACTTGGAGTGACAGAGGGCAGACGCTGGCAGGGAGCTGTGGGGTAAGAGCTGGGCGGCTGGAAGGGAAGGACAGACCCAGGGGAGTGGACGGAGCTGGCGGCGGGGTTAGTGCAGGGAGCGGCTGGCGCATCCAGCTCAGGCTGTCTGTCTTTCGTCCACCAGGGCCAGCTTTGCCCCTGCCTGCCTCTCGCACGAGATCATCATCCGGAGGTCAGTGCTCTGGGCTCTGGGGCAGCACAAGTCCTCCCACAGGTCCTCCGGGAGCCCCCCCCCTCCCCTGACTCCTTGTGAAGGGTTTTCTTCCGGGGACTTCCAGCACTGGTTGTGGGGCCAGAATGAAGCCTCTGCCCCCCGCAGCGGTGGTAGAGACCCCTCCTCCCCGTGACCTGTCTCCGTTTCTGTCTGCAGCCATTGGACAGACATCCAGGTGAAGGGCACCTCGCTGCCCCGGGCGCTGCACTGCTGGGACAGAAGCCTCCATGACAGCCACAAGGCCAGCAAGGCCCCCCTGAAGGGCTGCCCCTTCCACCTGCTGGACAGCTGCCCCTGGCCCCACTGCAACCCCTCGTGCCCCACAATCCGCGACCAGTTCACAGGTCAGGAGATGAACGTGGCACAGTTCCTCATGCACATGGGCTTTGACGTACAGACCGTGGCCCAGCAGCAGGGACTGGAGCCCAGCAGGCTGCTAGGGATGCTGAGCACTGGGAGCTAGGCCCCGGGCTGCCTCAGGTCCACCACCAGGCCCTCCTGCCTCTCCCAGAGCCCATGGAGCCCTACCTGCTCCCCACCTGGGTGAGGACACCTGCGGAGCCGGCCCTGCGTTTGGAGGGCCTGGCCGGGGAGGAGGCCCGCCCCCTCTCAGCCCTCCCTGGAGCGGTCAGCAGCACCGGACATCCCTGCCCTGCCTCAGCGCATCACGTCCTTTGGCATTATTTTATAAAGTGACTCTTTTTTATTACTTTAATTTTTTAAAAAAGGAAAATAAGAAATATATGATGAATGATATTGCTCTGTAACATATATTTTTTAAATAATGAAAAAAAACGACAAAAGAAACTCTCCTTGTGGCCTCGTTTCTTTTGTTATGTGTGTTTGTGTGTGCCTAAGCTCCAGTGCTAGTCCTTGGGTTTGATCTCAGGACCTCAGGCTCTTGGCTCAACATTTTCTACTCAAAGCTGGTTTGGGCTGGGAAGGTGACTTAGTGGTAGAGCACTTGCCTAGCATGCATGAAGCCCTGGGTTCCATTCCTCAGTACCACATACACAGAAAAAGCTAGAAACGGTGCTGTGGCTCAAGTGGTAGAACGCTAGCCTTGAGCAAAAGCAGCTCATAGACAATGCCCAGGCCCTGAGTTCAAGCCCCAGAACTGGCCAAAAAAAAAATGCTGGTGCTCTATCACTTGAGCTACGTATCCACTCCCAGCAGTTTGCTGGCTAATTGGAGATGAGTCTTTCAGATTTGTCTGCCCAGGCTGGCTTTGAACTGCCATCCTCAGATGTCAGCCTCCTGAGTAGCTAAGATTGCAGTTGTGACCGTGGGGTGCCATTCTGCCCACAGGGCAGTGTGGGCACCTGAAGAGGGCCTAGGCTCCAACTCCTGACCCTTTCCTGGATATTCAGTGGTCCACCTCATCTCACATCCTGCTCAAGCCCCTCTGAGGAGGCTGCTCATCCATTCATCAAACGCCCACAACCCAGGGTGGGCGGTCGCAGCAGAAGCCACTTTTCATTTTTCTATTGAGAAATTAAATAAGCCAGGCACTGGTGGCTCACACCTGTAATCCTAGCTACTCAGGAGGCTGAGATCTGAGGATCAAGGTTCAAAGTCAGCCCAGGCAGAAAAGTCTATGACACTTTTTTTTCCTGCATGTTCTGGGGCTTGAATTCACAGTCTAGATGTTGTTCCTCGGCCTTTTTGTGCTCAGGCTAGTACTCTACCACTTGGCCGCAGTGCCACTTCTGGCTTTTTCTGAGTGGTCTGTTGGAGGTAACAGTCTTACAGACTTTCCTGCCTGGGCTGACTTCAAATTATGCTCAGATCTCAGCCTCCTAAGTATAAGTGTGAGCCACCAGTGCCCAGCCCTGAAACTCTCATCTCCAATTAACCACCAGAAAATGGGAAGTGGCACTGAGGCTCCTGTGGTAGAGCTCTCGCATTGAGCAAAAGAGCTCAAGGACAGTGCCCAGGCCCAGAGTTCAAGCCCTGCAGCAAAAATAAAGAGGACTGGGAAGGTGGCTCAGTGGTAGAGCGCTTGCCTTACATGCCTGAGGTCTTGGGTTCAATTCCTCAGCACCACATAAGCAAAAAGAAAAAGCCGGAAGTGGTGCTGTGGCTCAAGTGGTAGAGCGCTAGCCTTGAGCTGAAAAGCTGAGGGACAGCGCCCAGGCCCACAGTTCAGGCCCCACGACCGGACCCAAAACAAAACAAAAAAAAAATTAATTAAATAAATAAATAAGATCTTTGATCAGGTATCAAAGGAGAAAACTTACAAAACTATCAAGTTCATTTCAGGAACAGGAGAAGGAGCTTGGAGAAGCATCTGGTGATGGTTCTCAAACTTCCCAGCAGCGATCACTGGGTGAAGCTTCTCTAGGTCAGTGGTTTTGTTCTGAGGAGGGAGGTGTCCATGGAATGATCTGGCATCCAGCATATGCAAAATAAATGAATTAATTACCCAATGAGGGTAGTCAGGGTAAAATGCGAGCCGTTTTGCGCTAGGAATCTGTACAGTGGCGCACTCTGGGTGAGCAAGGACCTGGGTTCCAGGGCCTTTTTTTGGTTGGTTTTCTTTTTCTTTTTTTTTTTTGCGGGTCATGGGCCTGAACTCTGGGCCTGGGCGCTATCCTTCAGCTCTTCAGCTCAAGACTAGTGCCCTACCAATTGAGCCACAGTGCCACTTCTAGCTTTTTCCATTTATGTGATGCTGAGAAATCGAACCCAGGGCCTCATGCGTGCAAGGCAAGCGCTCTACCACTAAGCCACCTTCCCAGCCCCTTGGTTTTCTTTTGAGGCAGAGGTTTCATTATGTAGCCGAGGTTGGCCTTGAACTTGCAATCCCCCTTCCTTAGCCTCCAAACTAGAAAAACAATGATACACTCTAGATAAAAGGCATACATAGCAAGGCCTTGTCAAGAAAGTAAAGGAAGAAGGAGAGGGAGGAAGGCAGGAGGGGGAAGGGAGGTGGGAAGGGGGGGAGAGTAGGAGGGTTGAGTTGTTTCTAAGTGTTAAGTTTCTCTGCATGCCTGAAGGGTACAGGAGTTTCAAGATGTTCCCTGGAAATAATAAGTAAAAGTCAAACACTCTGGTGATGGCAGGAGGCCATGGCCAGACTGCAGGCAGCCTTTGGTCTGTGGGACCCCCACCCCTGTTCTTCCCCCAGGGCTCCGCAAGAGTTTCTTGGGCCCCTGGGACAATGACAACAAGGTCCTGGGTCTAAGCAGAGCTCTGAATTAGCCACTGGCCTGACGGGCTGGGATAAACTACCTACCGGAGAGGAGAGGAATCTCCGGCAGACCACCAGGAGCCAAGTTCCCCCCCCCCCCCCCCCGCCCACCGTAGGCTCCCCCCCCTCCCCAGCAGGACTCCCACCCCTCCCCAGCCGTGAGCCCTGGAGGCTGCTTCAGCTGGAGTCTGTGCCCCTCTCCCTGCTGACTCCCCGACTCCCCACCCCTCCCCCACACCGACCAGAGGGACAGACACAGGTGCTCTGGAGGCCCGAGGTGGGTGGTGCCAGCAGCCAGGGGGTTAACGGGTCTTGCAGGGGCTCCACGTGGGACAGGGTCAGATGTCCTCCGGGACGGGGAGAGGACGGGGAGAGGCGTGCAGGCTGCTATTCCAGGGCTCTGATCTCGGTGCCGCTGCCTATTTATAGTGCTTGGTGCTCCTCACACAGGCTGCTGCCGCTGCTGCCGTGTTGCGGGTGGCACTGCAGAGCCTGCCTCCATCTGCCGCTGCACAGAGGACAGAGCGCCCCGGCCCGGCACAGACCTCCGGCTGCCGGACACTGAATGAGGCTAGGGTGATCAGCAGGATGGGCAGCGCCATGGACCCCTCTGGAGGTGCCTACCTGCACCTGGGTGCGGTGATGTCCCCGGTGGGCACCGCCCGCGTGCTGCAGCTGGCTTTTGGCTGCACGACTTTTAGCCTGGTGGCCCACAGGGGCGGTTTTGCGGGTGTCCAGGGTACCTTCTGCATGGCTTCCTGGGGCTTCTGCTTTGCCCTCTCCGTCCTGATTGTGGCCTTTGAGTTCACGAAGCTCCATGGCTGCCTGCGTCTCTCCTGGGGCAACTTCACAGCAGCCTTTGCCATGCTGGCCACGCTGCTCTCAGCCACAGCCGCTGTCATCTACCCGCTGTACTTCACCCGGCTGGAGTGCCCACCCGAGCCCGCCGGCTGCACGGCCAGGAACTTCCGCCTGGCCGCCAGTGTCTTTGCCGGACTCCTCTTCCTGGCCTATGCTGCAGAGGTAGCCCTAACACGAGCCAGGCCTGGCCAAGTAGCCAGCTACATGGCCACTGTATCTGGGCTCCTGAAGATAGTCCAGGCCTTTGTGGCCTGCATCATCTTTGGAGCCCTGGTCTATGACAGCCGCTACGGGCGCTACATGGCCACCCAGTGGTGTGTGGCTGTGTACAGCCTGTGCTTCCTGGCCACAGTGGCTGTGGTGGTCCTGAGCGTGTTGGGCCACACAGGGGGCCTGGGCTGCCCATTCGATCGCCTAGTAGTGGTGTACACCTTCCTGGCCGTTCTCCTCTACCTCAGCGCTGCCGTCATCTGGCCCGTCTTCTGTTTTGACCCCAAGTACGGGGAACCCGTGCGGCCCCTCCACTGCCCCCAGGGCAGCTGCCCCTGGGACAGCCAGTTGGTGGTAGCCATTTTCACCTATGTCAACTTGCTTCTCTACATCGTTGATCTTGCCTACTCCCAGAGGATCCGCTTCGTGCCCACCCTGTAGACTGGCGAGCTGCTGCCTGTCTGCTTCTGCTGTCTGGCCAAGGGCACGTGAGGTGGCCAAGGTGACCCAAGACCTCAGAAACAAGCAGGAGGGCCCGGGGCAAATGCAAGGGGAGAAATGGAGGAAGGACAGAGGGACAGGAAAGCGGGGCTGTTCCGCTCACAGGCTTTTGTTCTTCCTAGTTCTCTCCCTGTCTCTGCTCTCCTGGCCTCCCTGGGCTCAGTGCTGGTCACCAGAACATGGGAACCTTTTGGAGCAGGTGCTGTTGTGACCCATCTTGAAAAGGAGGACCGTGAGGCTAGATGAGCTTCAGAGGGGTCTGGAGATGGCTCTGAGACTGGAGTTAGACATTGGGAAGGGAGATGGGCATTGGTGGCTCACACCTGTCATCCTAGCTACTCAGGAGGCTGAGATCTGAAGATTGTAGTTCAAAGCCAGCCAGGGCAGGAAAGTCTGTGAAACTCTTATCTCCAATAAACTACTAGAAAATCGGAAGTGGTTGGGACTTGATTGGTAGAATGTTATCCTTCAGCAAAAAAGCTCGGGGACAGCACTCAGGCCCTGAGTTCAAGCCCTAGGACCAATATACACATACACAAACTAAGTTGGGAAGGGAATCGTTTCCAGAGGTGTGGAAGGGATGGGAAGAAGCCCAGGAGAGCACCAGGGCCGGTCCTTCTGAGGGGTGTGGGAGCTGGGACCCTCCCTTAACCCTGGGAGGAGAACCCGGCTCAGGAGCAGCATGTATTCGGAGAAAAGCCCAGAGACTGGGCTCCAGCCTCACCAGCCTGTTCAGGACGGCTTTCCAGGCTCAGCAGGCCGGAGTGGCAGCAGTGGGTTGGCGGGGTCTGACATGAGTAGGACCACAAGGAGCAGTGCCCCCCACCGTGGGCTCCTGCAGGGTCTGTCCCGCAGGGCCCTGGGAGGCCAGCTTGCTGGGAGGCCGGCCTGCTGGGCAGCACTGACACAGAGCAAGCAACTGCGCCACTGCGGCATGCAGCCTGGGCACCAGGTGCCTCTCCTCAAGTATCTGCTTGTTTTGGATGCCAGGCCCTGGGTGGCATGCTCCTCCCCCATGCTCCAGCCAATTTCTTCTGTTCAAGCCTGGACAGGGTAGCCTGGGGCAGGTGCCCCTGGCCACATGGAATCCAAGTATCACAGGTCAAAGCTCAGCAGTCCCTCCCCCCTGCTGACTGCCCCCTCTCCCCCATCCCTCTCCCTCCCCACCAGGTTCTGGAGCAGGAAATAACAGAGGATGGTCACTGTGCCCTGGCTCTGGCTGAGTGGCCTCTGCTGGGGAGCTGCAGTTGGTTGCACCCCTTTCCAGTGTGCTCTGGGAGACTGGCCTGGACCAGGGCCTGGCTGAGGAAGGGTATGGCCCTGGGGTGCCCTCCGGCTCTGAGGGTAGGCAGGTCTGGGCCTGGTCTGAGGAAACACTAGGCAGGTGGGGCTCCCTGGGAGGACCAGGGGTGGAAGCAGGGTCAATGCTGAGCTCATCTTCTTTCCCAGAGACCCTGGCACCCACCCTCCCCTCTCACCTGGACAGCTCCAGCGTCCTGGGCACAGACGGAAAAGATGCACTCTCTAGGCAGTGGAACCAAGGCTGTGAGAGCCCTGAGCAGGCAGTGTGTGGTACTGAGCCTGGCTTGAGAGGGCGCAACTGGGTTGGCCAATACCTTTTTCTATTCTTTCTTTCTATCTTTCTTTCTTTCTTTCCTTCTTTCTTTCTTTTTTTGTCGGTTATGGAGCTTGAACTCTGGACCTCAGCGCTGTCCCTCAGCTCTTCAGCTCAAGGCCAGCGCTCTACCACTTGAATTGCAACTCCACTTCTGGCTTTTTTTTTTTTTTTGAAGTCAATTGGACTTTCCTACCCAGGTTGGCTTTGAACTGTGATCCTCAGATCTCAGCCTTCTGAGTAGCTAGGATTACAGATGTGAGCCACCAGCACCTGGCCTGCCAATGACTTTGACTTAGGAGTTGGAGGCTGGCATCCCATGGACACCTGTAGATGTCTGTGTGTCCTGAAGCCCCTTGCTGGCTGAGAGGATTGAGGGGATCAAGGAGCCACATCCTCAGGGGACAAAGGAGCACATGGGCATGCTTAGCCCAGCTCATAGGGAAGGCCTGGCCGCTGCCTGGGAAGGAGCTTGCTTTTTTATTTCATTCCTTTACTCTGTCAGCAAGTCCCAACTTTTTAAATTTTCTCACCATCTAGTGGCTTTCTGCCCCCAGCACCCTACTCAGCCTAAATCTCAGAGGCCCTTAGGGCAGGGGAGGAAAGGGCAGAGGGCTTTTGTGGAGAGAATGCCCAAGGGCCTTGCAGGGCTCCCAGAGGACTGACTTGGTTTTCTCTTAAGCGGGAAGTATTACTTGTTATGTTATGTGGGGGGAGTATTTTGTCATAGTATTTGTTATCACTTGGCATAGGTAGCTCTGTTCTCAAGAGGTCATGAGCTCTCCAGCTTTGAGTCACGAGTTTGAGCGATGCCACAGGATACGCATGTTCTCTGGCTCTGCCTCCAAGGGTTAGGCCCAAATCCTCCTGTGCCGGGCCACTGTGGAGCAGACTCCTATTGGGAGTGGTGTCCCAGGGCCAGTGTGGTCATTTTGGGTCAAGAAGGGACCAGGTAGATAGGAAAGCAGACCTCCATAGCAGAAACATTCTTTTTTTTTTTTTGTCGGTCGTGGGGCTTGAACTCTGGGCTTGGGCGCTGTCCCTCTGCTCTTCAGCTCAAGGCTAGTGCTCTACCGCTTGAGCCACAGCACTACTTCCAGTTTTCTAGGAGATAAGAGTGTCACGGACTTTCCTGCCTGGGCTGGCTTTGAACTGTGATCCTCAGAACTCAGCCTTCTGAGTAGCTAGAATTACAGGCCTGAGCATGGCAGAAACATTCTAACTTTCTGAAGCAACTTGTTCTTCTCCAAGCTACAAAGAAATCAGAAAAAAAAAAAAAAAAAAGTGTCCAGGCAGGGAGGGTGGCTCAGTGGTAGAATGCTTGCCTTGCATGCATGAAGCCCTGGGTTCTAGTGCTCTGTACAACATAAGCAGAAAAAGCCAGAAGTGGTGCTGTGGCTCAAGTGGTAGAGCGCTAGCCTTGAGCACAGAGCGGCTTAGGGACAGCGCCCAGGACCTGAGTTCGAGCCCAGGACTGGCAAAAAGAAAAAAAAATCCCCCTTTGCCTGAGGTAGAGTGGGGGTTCCCGTAATCCCACCTCGTTACAGGGGCTGCTGGGGACCCCAGACTGCTCTGACCGCCCCCCAACAGCATATGGGCCCAGAACGCATGCACGCACGTGTGTGTCTGGGTATATGTGTGTGCATGTGCGTGAGTGTGCGTGTGTGTGACTACAGTCTTACTCTACCTAAAACGCAGGGGCACAGAAGTCGGGGTGCAGGTGAACCCGCTGTCCTGGGGCAGCAGAGGCCGAACGCCACCGGTCCGCACCGGACCCGAGGGTCTCGGGAGTGGCGGCGGTAGCCGGGGCTGCGCCCAGCTCTTTCTCAAGGGGGCCGCGCGCGGGGCGGGGGGCGGGGGAACGGGGAGCGGAGCGGGCTGGGCTCCGGGGGCTGACCAGGGCTCCCGGGGCCCGCCGGGCCCGCGGGTGACGCAACGCCAGACACTCCAGCCTCGGCTTCTGATTGGTCGCTTCGCGGCGGCCGGGCGGCGGATTGGCTGAGAGCTCGGGGCGTGGCCTGCGGGCGGGGGCGTGGCGGGCGGGCGGGCGCCGGTGCCGCGTGGCGGGCGCGGCCCAGTAGCCAGGCTGTGCCCGGGGAGCTGGGCTCGGGGCCGCGGGCAGCGTCGCCGAGGCCGGGCTCGGACCTGGGTTGGAGGTGCTCTGGGCGCCAGATCCTCCCCTCTTCCCAGCGCTTCCCCTGCGGCCTCCCGATCCCTTCTAGAGGGTTCTGGCCCTTGGACAGCAGGCCAGGGACCCTGGATCAGACCCCTGGGTCTGACAGGGAAAATCCTCGGGTGGAGGACCACCGGCTGCTAGAGGAGCCCGGGCCCAACTTCCTGCCGTCCGTCCTGCCCACCTCCTGCAGCCTTCCTGAAGAGCCAGTGCCAGCCGAGGGGGCATCATGAGTGTGGGCTTCATTGGAGCTGGGCAGCTGGCCTTTGCCCTGGCTAAGGGCTTCACTGCGGCAGGTAGACCCCGGGGCCAGGATAGCCTAGTGGGAGGACTGGTGGCTGACGTTGGGGCTCTGGGTTGTGTGGCTTGAGTCCTGAGAAGAACAGCAGTTGCCATATGTTTGGGATTGCTACCCTGGGGTGGGAGGTGGGGGGCAGAGGAGGAGGAGGAGGAGGCTCTATGCTGTGTCCCTCCTTCCTAGGCATGGAGGACGGAGGCCAAAACAGGCCTTGACCTAGGTAGTCTTCCCTGCAGGTGTCCTGGCTGCACACAAGATAATGGCCAGTTCCCCAGACATGGACCTCACCACCGTTTCTGCCCTCAGGGTAGGTATGGAGCTGGAAGAGCCAATTCTGACAGGATTCAGGTCAGGGGCTAGCTTACGTGGCAGCTCTGACAGGAGTGGGAGGAGGCGGTACCACAGCCACCTTTCCAGTAAGAAGAGCCAGCTGGGCTGGGGCATCTCCAGACTTGCCTCCTTGTGCTACTTGTGGCTTCTGTGTCTTGATCTGAGGACAGACTGTGGGAGAGGTGGCCAATCTAGAGCAGGGTTCCTGACTGGTCAGCGCATCGCTGAAGGGCTTCTCCAGACCAGGCAGATGGGGCCTGGGCTTGGCAGTCAGAAGAGACACACCTGGGGTAGAGTGTTTACCTGGGGTAAAGAGTTTCAGGCTCTCAGCTTGAGACTGCCACCTATACCGAGAGGGCAGGGATCTCTGGAAGCTGTAGCCCAGGGTGGGCACGGCTGTGGTTTAGAGAGCTCCCCTTTTCTGTCTGCAAAGGGGATGCATTCCAGAGCAGAATGATGCTTCCATTTGTGGGAGGGAAAAGGCAGCTGAGGGGTGTCTGAACTCTCAGCCTAGCCTGCACTACATCCAGCAGCTTCTAGGTTGCTCTACACCCAGGGTGCTTGGCGTGGTGGGGTGGAGGCTCCGTGGGCAGACAGCCCCCTGGGATAGGCTGAGCCACCTTGCACCCCTGCAGAAGATAGGGGTGAACCTCACACCTCACAACAAGGAGACGGTGCGGCACAGCGACGTGCTCTTCCTGGCTGTGAAGCCCCACATCATCCCCTTCATTCTGGATGAGATCGGCGCTGACATCGAGGACAGGCACATTGTGGTGTCCTGTGCGGCCGGCGTCACCATCAACTCCATTGAGAAGGTAGGTGCTGCGGAGCAGGCCCTCGGCGTGAGCTTGCGGTCAGGAACTCTGTTTCAGAACCTGGGCCTTCTGTGAATGGGTGTGGTGTGCTGCCGTGGTGAGGTCAGGAAATGCTTGTTTGAGGGAGCGTGTCCACACCTCACCCGCCTGGAGGGTGGCCTGGGCCATCTCTCCTGGGCTAGACATCCCACTTTCTCCTCTAGAAGTTGACGGCATTTCGGCCGGCCCCCAAAGTCATCCGTTGCATGACCAACACCCCGGTTGTGGTGCGGGAAGGGGTCACCGTGTATGCCACTGGCACGCACGCCCAGGTGGAAGACGGCAGACTGGTGGAGCAGCTCTTATGCAGTGTGGGCTTCTGCACCGAGGTGGAGGAGGATCTGATCGATGCCGTCACGGGGCTCAGTGGAAGTGGCCCCGCCTATGTGAGAGCCGGCCTGGCTTGTGGCAGCTGGGGGTGTGGGAGTGGGCCTCTGACACCTCCAGCCCTCAGGCCTGGGGTGGGGGCTCCGAGACTGAGGGCTGGTGCTTTGCCCTGCTCCATCCTGCCTCCTGCTTGGGGCCCCAGAGGAGGCAGAGAGGCTGGGGCTGGGGCTCAGGGCACCTTCCCTGCACAGGCGTTCACAGCGCTGGACGCTCTGGCCGACGGCGGCGTGAAGATGGGACTGCCAAGGCGCCTGGCAGTGCGTCTCGGGGCCCAGGCCCTTCTGGTCAGTACTCCCTGACCCTGGGTGTGTGGGGGAGGGCCTGCCCTGGCTGCCCTTGCCGCCTCCAAGGCTGGCAGACAGTGCCGACAGGTGAGGCTTCAGCTGGGGCCAGCAGATCCCCCACCCCACTGCCATCAGCTCTTCTCTTGGGCTACAGGGAGCCGCCAAGATGCTCTTGGACTCAGAACAGCACCCAGGGCAGCTCAAGGACAATGTCTGCTCTCCGGGCGGGGCCACCATCCACGCCTTGCATGTGCTGGAGAGTGGGGGCTTCCGCTCCCTGCTCATCAATGCTGTGGAGGCCTCCTGTACCCGCACCAGGTGGGCCTGCCCTCCTCCCGTCTCCCCTCCTCTCCCCCCCCCCCCCCAGACTGACTCCAGCACAACACAACCTTGGCCTCACTGGTGGTGGCAGCAGATCCTTGTTGAGCTCTGGCTTGGTCTTGGGCGATTCGGGGTCAGTGTGCAGGACCCCTCATTTCCTTTGGTTATGCTAGGTGAAAGGGACACAGGTGTGGCTGGACGCCAGAGGCATGGCCAGCACCAGGGAGCCTGTGGGGCCTTGATCTCTGCACCCTGGCGGCCCGGCAGTGGATTAAGTAGACAGGATAGCAGGTCCTGGCACGAGCAAAGCCCAGTGGGTGCTGAAGGAAAACTGTTCATAGCAGAGCCAGGGCTGAGGTTCACTGCCTCAGTTCTGGTCTGCAGGGTAGATCTTTCTGGCCAGTGTCCACCATTTAAGCAAATGCACCACAGACTTCAGAGTGCAGCACAGGACCTCCAGGCCAGGACAGGGCCTGGCCTCCCAGCACTGTCTGCAGGGGACCCAGAAACACATCCTCCAGCCAGGCTGGAGGTGCCAAATCACTTTGACGGTACATGGGATCCCTAAGCCAGCTTGAATGGGGAGAGGCTGCGGTGCAGCTGTGGAGGGAAGGCCGTGACAGGCAGAGTGCCCAAGCCAAGGCCTTGAGGTCAGATGACGGCACAGCCCAAGGCTGTCTGCGCGGGAGGCTGTGGGCTTGGGGAGGAGGCCAAGAACAAGCCTAGCCCCTTGCGGCCTCTAGGGAGCTGCAGACCATGGCTGACCAGGAGACTGTCTCCCCTGCCGCCATCAAGAAGACAGTTCTGAACAAGGTGAAGATGGAGTCCTCCCCAGGAGCATCTGTGTCCTCTCCGGGCTGCACCAAGCCCCTGCCCTGCAGCCTGGCTCCAGCAGCCAAGGACTGATGGCATCCTGACCACCCACTATTTCTGGCAGTCCTGGGGTCTGAACTCCAAGCCTCGTTTTTACCTGGCAAGTGCTCCACCACCTGCTTCCAATCCTGTTTTATTATTTCTGTTGGAGCTTGAACTCGGGGCGCTGTCCCTGAATTCTTTGACTCAGAGCTTAACACTCTACACTCTGAGCCGCAGCACCACTTCCAGTTTTCTGTTGGTTAATTGGAGATAGAGTCTCAGGGATTTTCCTGCCTGGGCTGGCTTTGAACCATGATTCTTAGATCTCCTGAGTAGCTAGGATTACAGGTATGAGCCACCAACCCCTGCTTATTTTATGTTTGAGATAGTGTCTGGCTGTGTAGCATAGTCAGACCTCAAACTTGAGATTCTCCTGCCTCAGTTTTCCAAGGGCTGGGGTTATAGGCCTACTGTACCTGTATGTGTGTGTGTGTGTGTGTGTGTGCGCGCGTGTGTGCGTGTGCATGTGTGCATGCGTGCATGCATGCATGCACGCTCACACACCCAATACTGGGGCTGAAACTTAAGGCATGGGCACTGTCCCTTAGCCTTTCTCACTCAAGGCTGGAACTCTACCACTTGAGCCACAGCTCTACTTCTGGCTTTATGGTTGATTGGAGATAAAGAGTCTCACGGACTTTCCTGCCCAGGCTGGCTTTGAATTGTAATCATCAGATCAGCCCTCTGAGTAGCTAGGATTATAGGCCTGAGCCACCAGTGCCCACCTATTTTCATTTTTCATGACAGGGTCTTGCTGTGATGCTCTGGCTGGACTCAAAATTCTGGGCTTAGCCCAGCACCTGTAATAGCTTCTCAGGAGGTTGAGATCTGAGGATCGTGATTTGAAGCCAGCCCAGGCAGAAAATTCCCCCTGAGACTTTTATCTCCAATTAGCAACTTAAAAACTGGAAATGATGCTGTGGCTCAAGTGGTAGAGCACTAGCCTTGAGCACAAAGAAGCTCAGGGACAGCATTTAGGGACTGAGTTCAAGTCTCTCAACTGACAAAAAATCAGGGCTTAAGCAATGGTTTGCCTCAGCTCCCATGCCCCCAGCCAGCTCTGCTGTCTGCTGTCTGCTCTGCAGGCCAAGGCCACACAGTGTTCCCATGGCATACTTCTGCCTGTGGCCGCCAGGTCACCAGGGGTCAGCCAGCATCACATCTCTTACCACTGGGAATCTCCCTGGTCTCTAAAGGCCAGCCCAGAGCAAGCATGAGTTTTCAGAGCTTGGGCCTTCACTTTCCCTTGCCCCCAGTATCTGCTGGTGTGGGTTTGCCCTTCCCGCTCTCTCCTCACCAGGAGATGCTTTCCTGCAAGGACCAGTGGGTCCAGCCATCCCCAGCCTAGTGCTGGGGACACAGGACCTCCTGACCAGGTACTAAGCACCCATAATCCCCGTGGACCCCAGGCCCTCAGCTCCCATCCCTACCCTGACTCACCAGGTGCTGTCTCTTCTCTCCCAACCTGAAGGATGAATAAATTGGTTTTCAAAAGCTCCCGGTGCCAATTGTTCCCTCGGAGCCGTGCCTCTCTGAAGAGTCTGGGCTCTGCAGTCCCATGCAGCCACTTGTGGCTTAGGCTGGGTGGGAGCCTCCAGGCCTTGGGCTTCAGCCACGGGGAAGGATACCACCCTTGTGTCCTTCACCAAGGACACAGCCTCCTATCTGGGGCGTCCCACTAGGGAGTCCAGGCCACACAGGGTCAGGTTCTGGATGAGAAAGGCACCCTGAGGGAGATATTGTGATTCTCTGGGGAAATGCAACTCATGGGACACACACCTACATGTACAGAGAAGGCCTTGGATGACAGTGGCTAGCAGATGGAGACCCTCATCCAGTATGCCATCAAGCCTGCCTGCTCAGAGGTCAGCAGGGAAGGTCATTATTGCAGATGGAGCCCGAGGGCCGCAGGTTGGAGAATTCTCCCTTCCTTGGGGTGGGAGGTTGGTCTTTCTCATCCACTCAGGCCTTCAGCTGATTCCACAAGGCCCACTCACAGGGCGAATGGCAGTGTGCCCCACCATGGCTGGAGGGCTAGCAAGAGGGAATCCTGAGTTCAACCCCCAAGACCACCCCCAAATCTCTAGTGGTACTCAGCTATCAGCCTCGTGGGTAGCTAGAGTTATGGGCATGAGCTACCAGTGCCTGGCTTCTAGAAGTACTTTCTTTGGGGGCGGTGGTGTGAGTTGTGGGTCTTGAATTCAAGGCCTGGGCGCTGTTCTTTTTTTTTTTTTTTGTCGGTCGTGGGGCTTGAACTCTGGGCCTGGGCGCTGTCCCTCAGCTCTTCAGCTCAAGGTGAGCACTCTACCACTTGAGCTACAGCGCCACTTCTGGTTTTCTGGTGGTTTATTGGAGATAGAAGACTCACGGTCTCTCCTGCCCGGGCTGGCTTTGAACCGCGATCCTCAGATCGCAGCCTCCTGAGTAGCTAGGATTACAGGCGTGAGCCACCAGCACCCGGCTTGGGCGCTGTTCTTGAGCTCTTTTGCTCAAGGTGAGCACGCTACCACTGGAAGCCACTGTACCACTTCCCATTTTTTGGTGGTTAATTGAAGAATCTCATGGACTTTCCTGCCTGGACTGACTTACAGCTGAGATTCTCAGATCTCAACCCCCTGAGTAGGATTATAGACATGAGTCACCAGTGCCCAGTTTAGAGGTACTTTATTTGCCAGTCCTGGGGCTTGAACTTAGGGCCTGGGCGCTGTCCCTGAGCTTTTTTTGCTCAAGGCTAGCATTCTACCACTTGAACCACAGCGCCACTTCTGGCCTTTTCTGTGTATGTGGTTCTGAGGATTGAACCCAGGGCCTCATGCATGCTAGGCGAGCACTGTACCACTGAGCCACCTTCCCAACCCAGCTCTTCTTATCTAATCTTCAGGCCTACTGGTTTTTAAGTGTCAGTCTCATGTGAAAACACAAAATTAGGTTTGAGCAATGTTCTGGCACCCATGGACCTAAGTGACACACATCAGCCCTCAGGGGAGCCCTGGCGAAGTCCCTGGGGTGGTGGTTGTGTGCTCTTGTTCATTCAATTAGCCATCAGTGGGTGTGGGGACGGGAGGGTCAGGTGCCTCTCTTCAGAGGTGACGCAGGCACACAGTGGGGTATGGCTTGTGGGGCTGGGGACAGTTGAGGGAGGGCCTCCTGGTGGGGTTGGAAGGTTCCAGAGAAGAGTTTCTGTTTTCCCTTTAAAGGGCCTCACCTTTGCATTCAGTTCCTCTACAACTGACCTATTCTGTCACACCATTTTTTCCCACCATGTTGGTTATTTTCAAGATAGGATCTCACTTTCTGTCCTAGCTGCCTTGTACCACAGTCCTCTTTGTACTTCCTCTGTGACGGGGATGACATGGCAGGTGGGCACCACCATGCCCAGCCGTTTGCTGAGTCTCTCACACAGAGGATGGCCTTGAACCGCACTCCTCTGGATCTCTGCTTCTTAAGCAGCTAGGGTTATAAGCATGAGCTACTGTCTCTGACCAGAGAAGACGCTTTTGAGGCACTTCACAGCGAAGTCTTATTCTAGTTCCTCTTCCCCCATGCTGCTAAAGAACTAAGATTGTTTCAGGGAAGCATGGTAGGGGGCACTTTGGGCACAAGATTCCAAGCAGCCAAATCTAAGGGAGAAAATACATCCACAGAGGAAAAGTAGGAGGGAGTACAACAGCAGAGGCCAAGACCTCCAGTCCTGGTCCTGGGTAATGCAGACTGGGTGAAGGCAGGTGGGTGGACCAGCTGTCCAGGAGGATTTGCAGCCGTGGTGGGGGAAGGGCTGGGCAATGCGTGAACACCCTGCATCATCACCTCCTGATTGAAGGCCTGTCAGTGCCAGGAGACCCTGCATGCTCCCTGGGGCATGGTGCCCTGGAAGGGCCCAGATGCCCTGCCCAGGACAAGTTCCTTCTCCAACCAGATAGTGAGGGAAGCCAAGAAGGGCTAGGCTGAGAACTGGGGGGGGGGAGGCGGGGGGGGGGGGGGGGGGGTGAAGGAGGTTCAAAGCCAGTCAGGGCAGCAAGTTTTCTTTCTTTTTTTCTTTTTGTCGGTCGTGGGGCCTGAACTCTGGGCCTGGGCGCTGTCCCTCAGCTCTTCAGCTCAAGGCCAGTGTTCTACTACTTGAGCCACAGCGCCACTTCCGGCTTTTTCTGCTTATGTGGTGCTGAGGAATGGAACCCAGGGCCTCATGCATGCAAGGCCAGCGCTCTACCACTGAGCCACCTTCCCAGCCCCGCAGCAAGTTTTCTGTAAGACTCCATCTCCAAAATAGCCAGCGAAGTCAGGCTGGAGGTGTGGCGGGGGGGGGCAGGTGCGGGCCCTGAGTGTCAAGCCCGGTCGCGGGGTGCGGTCGGGTGAGGACGCGGCGGGGGTCCCGCGGCCGAGGGGCGGGGATCGGCGGCCTCGGTGAGGGCCCCCAGGCCCGGGATCCCGGCCGGCTCCGGGCACGGGATCGGGGTCCGGTCACCCCAAGCCCGCGGCGGCGTCCCGGGGCGAGGAGGCCGAAGGGAACCGCCCCGGGGCTCGTGGCTGCCCTTCCCCTAGGCCCGGGCACGCGGCCCCGGGGGTTCGGCGGCCGCGAGGGCCGGGCCCGGCTCCGACCCTCCCGGAGGGGGCGTGGCCGGCGGCCGAGCGCAGCCCGGGGCCGAGCGCAGCGCCGCTCCCGCGATATCCCGCCGGGGCGCGGCGCGCCGTTGCCAAGGGCGACGACGCCGGTCCGCGCAGGCGCAGTGGCCGGGCGCCTCCGCCCGGGCGCCGCGCCTTCCCCTTTAAGCTTGGGCCGACCGCGTCGTCGCTTCATGAATGGAGCCCACGTGACCAAACATCATGTGACGTCTGAGGAGCGGCGGCGGCGGCGGCGGCGGCGGCGGCGGCGGCAGCGGATCCCGAGCCCGGTCCGGCCCGGCCTTCCCAGCGCGCTCGGCCCGGCCCGCGGAGGCGGCCCGACCCCTCAGCCCCGGCCCGGCCCCCTCGCCCCGGCCCTCGCCCCGCGCGGCCCGCAGCGCGCGCGGCCCCGCCCCGGCCCCGCCTCGGCCCGCCCGGGCCCGCAGTGTGGTGAGTGCGCGGGGCCCCGCGGGGGGGCGGGCGGCGCGGCTCCGGGCGGCCCGGCGGGGCGCACGCACCCCGCACGCGGCCCGCGGGGCCCCGGCCGCGCGCTCGGCCTCCGCGGCCGGGGCGGCGGGGAGCGCGGTCCTGGGCCAGGCCGGGGCCGGGCGTGCGCGCGGGGGGCGCGGGGGCGCGGGGGCGCGGGGCGCGCGGGGCGCGGGTCGGCGGGCCGGGCCGGGTGCTGACTCATCAGGTGTCCGCCCGCGGCCCGGCGCCGCCGCCCGGGCGAGCGGCCGAGCGCCCGCCGCGGCGGCCCCGCGTGCGAGCCCGGCGGAGCGCTGAGTCATCCGCGCGCGGGCGCCGCCGGGCGCGGGGGTCGCGGCTCCGGGCGGGAGGCGGGGCGCGGGCGGCCCCGGGGCGGCGGCGGCCGCGGGCCTGGCCCCCTCCGGCGGCGCCGCGGACCGGAGCTGAGCTCGGAGCGGAGCGCGCCGGGGGAGGGGCTTAGGGGGGCCGCGCCGGCCGGGCCGGGCCGGGGCGGGAGGCCGGGCGGGACCGCACCTCCGGTAGCAGAGCGCAAAGCGCCAGCGCGCGGCCGGAGGCGGCCCGCGGCCATCCCGCAAGGTGTGGGTTCGCAGTGTGGCCCGCGTTAGCCGAAAGAACGTGCCCCGCGGGTTGTGCCCTCGGGGGTGCCGTGGAGCTGGGGACGGCCGGGCCCGTGCCCCTCAGCCCCCTTCCTTGGGCGTCCCCTCGCAGCCTGGAGGTGGTCACTCACCTGCCCTGCCCTCTGCCCGGGGTTTCTTGGCTAACTTAGGCTGACCTTTGTGCCGCCCCCGGATACCCTTCCAACCTGCAGCGCCCTTGCCCGCCTAGTGAACGCTAAGGCTTGGAAGTGCCAGGTGATCTGCCTTGGGGTGGGATTTTCTGCCCTAAGGAAATGTACCCTGCTGAACCGGGAGGGAGGGAGTGTCTAAGCCCTTTGGGTCGCTTATGTATGCTTCAGTGGAAATTAAGTTATGGATTCCAACTGTCAGTAGCCGAAGTTTTCTGGAAGAGGTAGTAGATCTGAATCTTGGGGTGCCAGAGTGTCCAGGCCACCCTCCCTGAGAGTTTCAGCCACTTGAGTTAGCAGGACAAGTAGAAACAGCAAGGGCTAATCCTCTGCTACCCTCTTGCCTCATGTCTGGAGTGAATGTGTCTGCCTAGTGGGAGGAGAGGGAGCTGTCCAGACCTTTCCTTTCCTAGCTGTCAGCCTGAGTGGGTGGTCTAGGGTTCCTGGGTCAACTGGGACCTGTGTGACCACCCAGGCCTCCCCCGTGAGGCTGGCTCAGCCCAAGGGGGCAAGTAGGAGATGCTGGAGGCCTGGACCCAAGTCTTACCAGGTAGCAGGACCTGGAAGAGGCCCGAGATGGGCAGAGGGCTGGTCCTTCCTCAGGCTTCGAAAGATGCCCTCAGCCATCTCTCAACGGTCCTCAAAAACTGTTTTCCTGGCTAGTGTGTCCCCTACTTGGCAGAGATGGGTCGGGCAGCCAGAAGCACCAGCTTTCCTGAGACCTGACCCTCCCCCACCATGCACGCACACATGCACGCACACACCTTTGATCAGGAGGTGATTGGCTGTACTTGTGCTGAGTTCAGGCCTTCTGCAGAGGGTGAAATCTGTTGAGGAGGCACTTTTCAGCTCCCAGCTGCCACACTCTGCACTTTTCTGTATGATCTCAGGAAGTCCCCATTGTCATTGTGCTTTGCAGTCAGGTTTGGGGGCGTCCCCTCCAGGCCCTGCTGGTGTGGGCATGGGGCAGCTTGTAGAGAGACTAGCTGTCCTCTGGTGGTGGTCTCTTGCCCTTTGACCCTTGCTTCTTCCTTTGGCTCTTGCTTCCTTTGCCTCATCTCCCAGTGTGAGACTTGGTGTGGTGAGGGAGTCTCTACCCAAATGGAACCTGGGCCTTTCCTGGCCCACACTCTAGCTTCTGTAAGATGAGTGGAAACTGTCCAACCTATCCCACCCCACAATTGCCTACAGTGCTCACAGCCTCCTCAGGAAGAGACTTCAGTCTGCCCTGTTCTCCAGCCCCTCTTCTCCTGCACCTAACATGGGGAGGGTGGGGTGGACCGTGGGGGCGCACAGAAGTGATGGGTGCGGGGCGATTCCCCAGGCTATGATACAAAAATGTCCTTGATCGGACCGTATCTGGAAAGCAAAGGGTGAGTTTTAGTGCTAGAGGTGCTCTTTGCTTGTGTTCCCTGGGCCCAGGCAGAGAACCAGAGAGTGGTCAGTGACTTGGGGGGCTGACTTCCTGCCTGCCTCCCGCTGAGCAGGTCCCTTGGATGGCTGGTTGTGGGGCCCTTGTGAAATACCTCGGTGGGTGTGGCAGGGGCACAGCATGCTGTAATCCAAAGCCACAGGATGGTTACTCCATCCGCAGCGCAGCGCAGCGCAGGCAGCTCTGCCCAGCTGGACGGCCCGCCACCGGGAAGGTGAGAGACTCCCCGGTTGTGGAGCCAGAAATAGTTGGAAGATCTTTGCCAACCTTAGACGTTTCTGGGAACCACATCCTCTGCCTGAGTCCCAGGGGAACAGCGCCCTAAGCCGATGGGGAGTCGGGGCTTTGTCCCGGGTGAGCTTAGGGGAAGCTGCTGAGGAGACAGAGGGAATGACCCTCCTTGCTGTTGGCCCTAGTAGCCAGTCTCCTGGGGCGCCATTGGCTGCCCTCAGGAGCAGGAGTGAAGCACTCCCTCCGTGTCCGCCTGCGGGGGGGGGGGGGGGGGGGGGGGCAATGTGCTGAGTCAGCGTGACTCGCCAGGAACGGTGCGCTCTAGGGCAGCACCGGGGTTATTTTTAAAGCCTGGCTTCCTTCTGGTCTTCCCCTCTGCCTGGTCCCTCCTCCTGCTCATCCTTCAGCTCCTCTTCCCCACCAGGTCTCCTGCCTGGCTTTCTAGGGGCTGAGCCATCCAGAGCTGCCCGGCTCACAGGCCCAAGGGCTGTCCTCTGGCCAGGCGTTGGTCTGGGAGGTGAGGGGTGGCGGGGAGCTGGCAGGCTCCCTGGGAACAGGGCAGGGCAGGGTGTGGCTTGGCCTTGGGAGTTCTGACCTCTGCTCTGTCTTGCAGAGTCCCTGCTCGCGTGCCCCGGGTTATGACGACCCCGAGTAAAGGAAACAAGGCCTTGAAGGTGAGTGGAGTAGGGCAGGAAGGCCTGGGGTGGGGGTGGGGGTGCCCTCGCTCAGGCCTGACTCTGTGCTCTGTGCTGCCCAGGTGAAGCGGGAGCCGGGAGAGAATGGCACCAGCCTGACGGACGAGGAGCTGGTGACCATGTCGGTGCGGGAGTTGAACCAGCACCTGCGGGGCCTGTCCAAGGAGGAGATCATCCAGCTGAAGCAGCGCCGGCGCACACTCAAGAACCGTGGCTATGCGGCCAGTTGCCGGGTGAAGCGGGTAACCCAGAAGGAGGAGCTGGAGAAGCAGAAGGCGGAGCTGCAGCAGGAGGTGGAGAAGCTGGCCTCCGAGAATGCCAGCATGAAGCTGGAGCTCGATGCCTTGCGCTCCAAGTACGAGGCCCTGCAGAACTTCGCCAGGACTGTGGCCCGCAGCCCTGTGGCTCCTGCTCGGGGTCCCCTTGCCGCTGGCTTGGGACCCCTGGTCCCCGGCAAGGTGGCTGCCACCAGCGTCATCACAATAGTAAAGTCCAAGACGGATGCTCGGTCATAGGGACTTGTGCAATTGCCAGGCGGGTCTTCGAGGGGCCACTAAGTGCATGGCAAAGTTGGCAGCCCTGCCCCTCTTCCTCTCCTCCTTTCCTGGTCTTCTCTTCCTTTCCCTCTTTCCCCTCGTCCCTTCCCTGCAAAGCACAACCTTCTCCCCAGGGGCGCCGGGCTGAGCCCCTTTGATCTCGTCCTTGTCATCGTGTGTTCTGTACATTGGGATCGGTCAGTTCGATGGTGATGTTGGGTTGCCCCTCACCCCTTTGTACCAAGGCATGTGGCTAGGAGTCCAGAGTGGGCACTGTGGGAATGGACAAGAGCAAGTGGGCAGCTGCCCCTGGGCCCCAGGTCAGCCTCTTCCTGAGTGGCCCACAGGCGCTACTGGCTGCCAGCTTGGAATAGAACTCAAGGGCTAGAGCTCTCCTTAGACCCAGGTGGGCAGCCCACCTTGGCCCAGCAGGAAGATGCTTCTTGAGGGCCCTGGATGGGTGGACCACCAGCCAGGGCCCTGCAGGCGCTGGGCCAGAGCCACGGTGCTCGAGCCTGATGTGGTGCACTGAACAAGGCCAGATCGCTGGTGGTGACCGAGCGTGGAGGGCGTGTCAGTGTCCTGCGGTGGTTCCGTGTCACTGTTTACATGACCTATTTGTGTGGTTATATAGCCCTTTATTTAAGAGAGAAATTCCTTTTATGAAGTTATTAAATTATATGTTTAAGAGCTAAAGAGAAAAAAAAAAGAGCTGCAGAGTATTTATAAAACTGTCTTTAAAAAAAACCAAGTAAGAACGTTTGACTGTAAAAATGAAAAAGGGAAGAAAGTATAAGAGAGACTTTTACTAGTTTAAAAGAAGACACAAAAGTTCCTTTCTTGTAAACTTACAGACAACTGTTTGTGGCTGTTGTTGGAGTTTAGTTTTTATATACACAGAGTTATCAGACATTATTTATAAAACTTAGTTTAAAAAGAAAAAGGAAAAAAAAAAGCCAAGCCGACCAGAGGCCGTCCTCTTTGATATCTCTTTTGCAATTGTACCAAAAGTGACTTACTCCTTGCCCTTTCTGCTTCCGTCTCTTGCCGGTGCCGTGGTGTCGTCCGTGCCTGGTGAGGTTTTGTGCAGCCGTAAAGTGCTGGTGCTTCTGGTGACCTTTGACCTGTGGCTGTCCCTTCGTGTGTATTTCTGTGTGTGTTTTCTTTGGACTTGGTGGTGATCTTGCTTCTGCTGGCTTGCTGGCCGGGGCTGAGCCAGGGTCCCCGTGGCACCGACTCGGTGGGAGCACGTGGGTCTGGCTCGCCAGCCCAGCCTCTTTGAGCTTCTGTGTGCTCCTCTGCCGTTCCCGTTCCCTGAGCCTGGGCTTCCCCTGTGAGTCTGGGGCCTGGGCTGATCCCGAGGCGGAGCAGGTGACGTGGGGGGGCTGTCGGGAGTCCCTGTGCTGCTCCACATCCGCCACCCGGGCCTTGGGTGGTGGCTTTGCAGGGACCACGGCATCACTGTGGGTGCCCACAGGGCTGCGGCCAAGCCGGCCCTGGCTGTCTTCCTTCTGGCCTCTGCTTTGTTCTACACGCTGCATGTGGGGCCTCAGCCGGGACACTCCAGAGGCCCTCTTGCAGGTTCCGTGTCCCACCCCACTTCTCCACATCCCCCTGATCTGACTCCTTGCTGTGGAGTGTTGCTTCCCAGGCAGACTGGTCAGGGGCTCCTCTCGGGGCAACCCATTCTTCCTTCCCTGCCTCACTGTGAGGGCCTGGGGGCCTCCACCAGGGCCGGACAAGGGCTTTTGACTCCAGGTCTGTGCCAGCGGCTCTCCCCTTGGGGTCTGTCTTCCAGAGACCCTCTGTTCCCCCTGGAGGTGCTGCTCCGTAGGGCCCAATCACCAGCCTTCTGGGCTGTCTCCGATAGCTCTTCATGGACATGTTCCTGGGGCAGTGCCCACATGCCACCTGCCAGGCGCTGCAGCCCTGTCTGGCCTCTGGCCTCTTACCATTGTTGCTGGTATCTTCTCTGGGGGCCCTGGGTCCCTGAAAAGCACAGAAATTGCTGGTGGGAGGGAAAGCTGCGGCCTGCTCTGCTTCCAGCTGGTTTTTGCTGGGTTTGCCTCGGCTTTCAGTGCTGTGGGAGCATCTGGCAGCCTTGGTGTCTTGATGCGTTCCTTTGGCTCGTGGTGCTCAGACTCCTGTTGGTACCTGAGGCTCGTGGTGCTCAGACTCCTGTTGGTACCTGAGGCCCCAGTGGCTGGAAATCCATGACTCGCCTAAGTGGCCTGGTGACCTTTTCCTCTCATACCTCGGGCTCGTGTGTCCCTAAAGGGTGGGGGAGGGTGGGCAGGCCCTCTGGCCTTCAGGGCCGGGGTGGTGTCCGTGAGCGTTGTTGGGCAGGTGCTGAGCTGGGATGTATAGGAGGATGCCGCGGCTGGGGTGGGTCTGTGCTGAACGGAAGCTGCAGTCTCACAGAAGCTCATGGAGTTGATGAGAGCTTGTCTTCGTGGTTTTGGGGTCTGAGGAGCTTCCTGTCACCAGCTCTGCAGGGTCATTCCACTCCTTCCCCTCACCTCCATCTCTTGACAGTAGGTCCTGTGGCCATGTGTGACTGTTGACTGTCTTTCTGATACACGTTGATTATGTTTTCCTGCTGTGAGGGTGTTGTGTTCTTTCTTCTCGTGACTTCACTGACACAGCGGATTGAGGGCTTTGCCTGAAGTCAGGTCTCCCAAACTTGTCCGCTAAGTAAGCCACAGTGTGTAGCTTCCCTCTTAACTTGACTTTATTCACTCCACGTTTCTTATTCTAATGTGGACACTCAGATATCAGAGAAACACCCAGTGGGCACAGACAGGTTCGCTGTTGCTAGTGTGGTGACGGGGAGCACTTGAGTCCCCGCTGTTGCTCTAGGGTAGCACTACTGCTGGTGTGGGAGTCCTGTGGCTGCAGTGTCCCACCGCCCGGCAGCCGGCTGGGGTCCACATTTCCCGGGGTGGTCAGCGGCCGGGTGCACAGCTCGGGCGAGCTGCAGCCCGCCTCCTGACAGGCGCCGCAGGCCGTCCCGCCGCGTCCTGTGCGGTGGGCACGGGCCACTTGGCCAAGCTGGCATCCCGCAGCTGGGAGGCCGGGCCACAGCCCGCTGCACCATTTCCGCGGTGGACTCTTCAGTTGCTTTTTTAGGCTGTGGTCTGGTGAGAGGAACCAACATGTTAACGGCTTTTTCCCCAGAAGCCATTCAGTAATTGTTTCTGGCATGTTTTCACCTTCCTGTTGCTGTCTGGCTGTGGCACAGTTGCGGAGCGGGGTGGCTGTCATCAGTGCTACGCGGGAGCCGCGTGTGTCCCCGCGGCTCGTGGCCCTGGCCGGCCGCCCGGGCCTCCACCCCACGCCTGGAGCCAGTCCACGAGGCCGAGGCGGTTAGCGTGCCCTTCGGCCGTGAGGCCGCCTGCCCTGTGACCCCAGTGGGGCTTCCGGCCCTCGGCCACCTCCCGCCCCGGCCCGGCCCTTCCTCCCGTGCCCTCTGCTAGTCCCTGAAGCCTTTAACCAAACGAGAGTGGGTTCAGACCCGGACACCGGGGGCAGCAGGGCGAGCCCGCGAGGGGCCAGCCTCGCCGGCCTTCGGCTCCTGAGCTGTGTCCAAGCAGAGGGGTCAGCCCCTGCCTGCCCCGCGGAGGCCGGAGCCCGCGGGGGCCGGCGGGGGCCGGCGGGGGCGCGCGGGGGCCGGAGCCCGCGGGGGCGCGCGGGGGGCCGGCGGGGGCGCGCGGGGGCCGGAGCCCGCGGGGAGCCCCCCGCGCCCGGCACAGTATTTATTGCTAAGTTATTGTCCGGAGGCGCGGCGCGGGCGGCCCCGGTATTTATTGCTGTACATAGTGTATGTTTGTGATATATGAGGTTTTCTTTATTTTGTATATGATCAATAAACGCCTTTTAAAGAGACGCTCAGGTGCTTCCTGGGGGCGGGGCGGGGCGCGGCGCGCATGCGCCCGCGCGCGGCCGCCGGCGAGGCGGAAGCGGAAGCCGGAAGCGCGGCGGGGACAGCGATGGCAGCGGGCGGCGGGCTGAGCCGCTCGGAGCGCAAGGCGGCGGAGCGGGTGCGGAGGCTGCGGGAGGAGCAGCAGCGGGAGCGCCTCCGCCAGGTAGGCCGCCGCGCCCCGCGCCCCGCGCCCCGCGCCGCCGCCGGCCGCTCACCGCCCGCCCGCCCGCCCGCAGGTGTCGCGCATCCTCCGGAAGGCGGCGGCCGAGCGCAGCGCCGAGGAGGGCCGGCTGCTGGCCGAGAGCGCGGACCTGGTGACGGAGCTGCAGGGCCGGAGCCGGCGCCGGGAGGGCCTCAAGCGGCGGCTGGAGGAGGCGAGCGGCGGGCGGCGGGCGGCGGGCGGCGCGGGCGGCGGTGACCCCGGGCCGGGCCGTGACCACCGACCGCCCCGGCCCCCGGCAGGTGTGCGACGACCCCGAGGAGCTGCGGAACAAGGTCCGGGAGCTGGCCGGCGCCGTCCGGAACGCCAAGTTTCTGGTTGTCTACACCGGCGCGGGCATCAGCACGGTAGGGAGCGCGGCGGCCCCGCGGGGCCGGGGCCGGGGCCGGGGCCGGGGCCGGGGCCGGGGCCGGGCGGCGGGCGCCCCCTCCCGGTGGGCCGGGCCGGGCCGGAGCCCACGCCTGAGCCGGGGCCTGCCCACCCGCGCTGGGCGGGTCGTGCACACACCGGGCGGACACTCTAACCGGAATCGCGGTCTGCGTTCCGGCCAGGGGACAGGGACGGGAACGGCATAGTGGCCCCCGGCACCGGTGGCTGGCTGGTTGGTCAGGTTATAGGAGCAGAGCTGAGCTGCGAACTGTCACCTGCTGTCCTACTCCTTATGCCAAGAAAGGTAAATACAGAGCAAGGCCGTGAAAATCAGAATGCCCTCGGTAAAGAAGAAAAATGCACTGCCTTGGACTTCAAGAAGGCTCACTGAGCCAGCCCTGTCATCCAGGGCTCACTCCTGTCATCCAGGCTTCTCGGGAGGCTGAGAGCTGAGAGTCGAGGTTCAAAGCCAGCCCAGGCAGGAAAGTCTGTGAAACTCTTATCTCCAATAAACCACCAGAAAACCAGAAGTGGTGCTGTGGCTCAAGTGGTAGAGTGCTAGCCTTGAGCTGAAGACCTGAGGGACAGCGCTCAGGCTGAGTTCAAGCCCCACGACCAACCAAAAAACAAAACAAAACAAAAAACCTCAAGAACAGTGCCTAGGTTCTGAGTTTGGGTCCCAGATTAGCACCAAAATAAAAAAATGTGAGAAGTTTCACTGAGAACCTACCTGTCCCAGGCTATAGGACACTGACTGGCATGTGATGTGTGAAATCTCAGGTTAGTACAGAGTGTTGGGCAGGTAGATCCACTAGAGGTGAACATTAGGTGATTTGTACCCTCAAGAAACCCTTTGGGGGGCTGGGAAGGTGGCTCAGTGGTAGAGTGGTTGCCTAGTGTGCATGAGGTCCTGGGTTCGATTCCTCAGCACCACATAAGCAGAAAAAGCTGGAAGTGGTACAGTGCTCACCTTGGCGTTCAGGCTCCATGACTGACAAAAAGAAAAAAAAAAAAAAAGAAACCCTTTGGGGCCAGAAGGCCTTGGCTCAGGCCTGTCATCCTGGCTACTCAGGAGTCTGAGATCTGAGGATCACAGTTCAAAGCCAGCCAGGGCAGAAAAGTTCTTGACACTCTTATCTCCAGTTCATCACGAAAAAAGCAGAAATGGCACTGTGGCTCAAGTGGTGGAGCGCTAGCCTTGACCTGAAAAGCTCAGGGACAGCGCCCAGGCCCAGAGTTCAAGCCTCACAACTGACACTCACACACACACACACACCCCACCCCGAAGAAACCCTTTGGTTACAACAGTCAAGCATGTCTTCCTGGTGGTTTCATGGAAGCATACATACTTTGGCCTATGAAGCCTGCCCTGTGGGCTTGCTGCGGGGTGTTATATTGAGTTTCTATATTGATGGGGTAAAATCCACATGTGAAGGTGGGAGTGTGAGGCACTCCAGACTAATAACAGCAGACGTCCAGTAGCAAGAACAAGTAAGGTGCACTTGCTGCTCTTTGGTTGGTTTGTTTGTTTTTGCTGGTCGTGGGGCCTGAACTCTGGGCCTGGGTGCTGTCCCTCAGCTCTTCAGCTCAACGCTTAGTGCTCTACCACTCGAGCCACAGCGCCACTTCCAGCTTTTTCATGATTAACTAAGGAATCTAACCCAGGGCCTCATGCATGCAAGGCAAGCACTCTACCACTGAGCCACCCAGCCTCTGCTCTTTGTTTTGTGCTGGTACTGATGCTTGAACTGAGGACCTAAATGCTGTCCCTTAGCGTTTTTGTGCAAGGCCACTTGAGCCATGCTCCACTTCCAACTTTTTGGTGATAATTTGGAGATGAGTCTCATGGACTTTCCTGTCCAGGCTGGCTTTGAACTGTGATCCTCATACCTCAGTCTCCTGGATAGCTAGGATTATAGATGTGAGTCAGTAACTCTGCTCTTGATTCATTAAAACCTGGAGCATGAACATTTGGGGTCCCTCCCTCCACATACATACATTTATATACATTAAAATCTGGTTTATGGTTTTTTTGTTTTTGTTTTTTTTGCCAGTCCTGGAGCTTGAACTCATGGCCTGGGCACTGTCCCTGAGCTGCTTTTGCTCAAGGCTAGCATCCTACCACTTGAGCCACAGCACCACTTCCAGCTTTTTCTCTGTGGTACTGAGGAATTGAACCCAAGGCTTCATGAATGTTATTTGTTTTGTTTTTTTTGTTGGTTATAGGGCTTGAACTCAGGGCCTGTGAACTGCCCCTGAGCTTTTTTGCTTAAGGCTAGCACTCTACCACTTTGAGCCATAGTGACACTTTCAATTTTCTGGTGGTTGATTGGAGATAAGCGTCTTACAGACTTTGCTGTCCAGGCTGGCTTTGAACTGTGATCCTCAGGATCTCAGCCTCTTGAGTAGCTTGGATTGCAGGCGTGACCACTGGAGCCCAGCCAGCTTGTCAGTTTGAGCTGAACATTGCTATTTGAACTTCCTCTCTTTAAGAGTCACAGTTAGGCCAGGTGCCTGTGGCTCACGCTGTCATCCTAGCTACTGAGGAGGCTGAGATCTGAGGATCAAGGTTCAAAGCCAGCCCAGGCAGGCAAGTCTGTGAGTCTGTTATCTCCAATAAACCACCAGAAGACCAGAAGTGGCACTGTGGCTCAAGTGGTAGAACACTCACCTTGAGCCAGAGAGCTGAGAGACAGTGTCCAGGCCGAGTTTAAACCCCATGACGACCAACAACAACAAGAAAAAAGTCACAGGGTGGGGGGCACTGTGGATCCTGTAGGGATGCACTGGGCCAGGTAGGAAGGCAAAGTCTAGATAGAGGGAAAGAGCCAGACTGGAGCACATTCCACTTACCATCAGGCAGGGCAGCTGAGGAAGGGATAGAGGCCAGTCTGGGGGCCAGCCTGGAACGTGGTGTGTTCCATTTTGGGAAATACTGCCATTCCCTTTGGTAGCACCTTTTCACTGGACTTACCATTTTATCTGAATCTGTAGGCTGCCTCTATCCCAGATTACCGTGGTCCTAATGGAGTGTGGACGCTGCTTCAGAAAGGGAGAAGCGTGAGGTGAGCTGCTCGTGCACAGTCTTCCCACAGGCAGCGCCTCTTCTCCGCTGCCCCTCTCCGTCCCTCACCTCTGCTTCCCCTTCTGTTTGGCAGTGCTGCTGACCTGAGTGAAGCTGAGCCTACCCTCACGCACATGAGCATCACCCGTTTACATGAGCAAAAGCTGGTAAGAGCCCTCTGGCCAGCAATTCCTGCCCATGGTCATGCCTGGAGCTGGCTGCCAGTGCCCAAGAGAGAAGCTGCAGTTTCCCACTGGGCTCTGATGGACACCCCGAATGGGGTTACTCACCCGAGTCATGCTGTGCTTACGGGCCTGTCCTGAACTATACGGTCCAGGCCGGTCTCCACCAACCCCTTCAGCTTTCCTTGGCGTGTGCAGGGGCTGTGGAAACCCAATGGCCTGGGGAGGATACTAGGAACCTCAGCTGAGGACCTCCATCCAAGTAGGGAATGGTAGATCTGCCTGGCCCTGGGAGACAAGAAACAGTGACCCGAGGAGATGTGGATCTGGGCTAAAACAGCTACGTCCCAGTGGGCTGGAAGTTAGCTCTGGCCCTGGCTGCTCAGGCTAGACACAGAAGTTTTGTGGCCATGGCTGCTTACTCCTCCTGACTGCCCCATGTTCTGCCCTCCAGGTGCAGCACGTGGTGTCTCAGAACTGTGACGGGCTCCACCTTCGGAGCGGCCTGCCACGCACGGCCATCTCAGAACTCCACGGGAACATGTATATCGAAGTGAGCAGTCTCACGGGGATGCAGGGCCTGAGTGCCAGGCAGGCCCCACTCACTGTGCCCTCTTGTTCTCAGGTCTGCACCTCCTGCATCCCCAACCGGGAATATGTGCGCACGTTCGATGTGACAGAGCGTACTGCCCTCCACCGGCACCAGACAGGCCGGGCCTGCCACAAGTGTGGGACTCAGCTCCGGGACACCATTGTGCACTTTGGGGAGAGGGGGACATTGGGGCAGCCCCTGAACTGGGAAGCAGCCACTGAGGCTGCCAGCAGAGCAGACACGATCCTGTGCTTGGGCTCCAGCTTGAAGGTACGGTGTGACACCACCGTGAATTCTGTGGAGGTGCGTGTTACAGCCCTGCCTGCCTAGGCCATCCTGTTGGCATGTCTCTGCTCACATGCGTGTGCTGTGTCTGCCCGCTTCCACAGGTACTGAAGAAATACCCCCGCCTATGGTGCATGACCAAGCCCCCCAGCCGGCGGCCCCGGCTCTACATTGTGAACCTACAGGTAGGCTAGGTACACAGAGCTATGTCCTTAGACCTGAGCCTTACATCTGGGGATCCAAGAGATGTGCTACATTTTTGCAACTTAAAGATCCTAGTGCAAGCTAGCTGGTGGCTCATGCCTGTCATCCCAGCTACTCAGGAGGCTGAGATCTGAGGATCACAGTTCAAACTGGGCAGGTCCATGAGAACCTTTTTTTTTTTTTTTTTCTGGGTCGTGAGGCTTGAACTCTGGGCCTAGGCGCTGTCCTTGAGCTCTTTAGAACACTTTACTACTTGAGCCACAGCCCCACTTCTGGTTTTCTAGTGGTTAATTGGAGATAAAGAGTCTCACAGATTTTCCTGCCCAGGATGGCTTTGAACCATAATAAACTACAATAAACTACTAATAAACTTCAATAAACTACTCAGCAAAAGCTGGAAGTGGCACTGTAGCTCAAGTGGTAGCATACTAGCCTTGAGCACAAAGAGGCTCAGGGACAGCACCCAGGCCCTGAGTTCAAGCCCCAGGACTGGCAGAAAATTTAAAAAAAATCTAGAACAAGCTGAGCACCTGTGGCTTACGTCTGTAATCCTCGCTACTCAGGAGGCTGAGATCTGAGAATCATGGTTCAAAAGCCAGCCTGGGCAGGAAAGTCCGTGAAACTCTTATGTCCAGTAAACCACTTGAAAATCGGAAGTGGCACTGTGGCTCAAGCAGTAGAGTGGAGCGCTGGCCTTGAGCTGAAGAGTGCAGGGACAGCGCCCAGGCCCAGAGTTCAAGCCCCATGACGGACCAAAAAAATAAATAAAATCTAGTACAAGGTCAGGCGGGTGCCTCCGGAGCTCGGGTGGGTGCCTAGAAAGCAGTGGCCCAACCTGCAGGAAACGAGGCTGATGGGCCTCAGGAGCAACGGGGATTTATCCTCATTTGCCTTTCCTGTGTTCAGTGGACCCCAAAGGACGACTGGGCTGCCCTGAAGCTTCATGGGAAGTGTGATGATGTCATGCAGCTGCTCATGGGTGAGCTGGGCCTGGAGATTCCCCTCTATAACAGGTGAGTGGCCCATCCCCCCACGCCTCTGCCCTGTGTGGTGGGCGTGTCTGTCTTCCATAAACTGAGCGTGTTGGGAGCTCTGAGTTCTTGCAGCCACCTTCTGAAGGCTGTGGACGTGGGGCGGCCTCCAGAGGGACCGACTGAGGCGAGGCCAGACTCCGTGTGCGCACGCTTCTCCCTGGCTAGTGTGCTGCCGAGTCCCCCCAGGCCCGGAAGCCGCCCAGTGTGTTCTTGCAATTTTCCCCTGCTGACCTCTCCAGGTGGACATGGGCACACAGGGACCTCAAGGGGATGAAACTGCAGCTGTGGCCAGACAGAGCCGTAGTGTCCGAGGGGTTGAAGACTGCAGCTGTAGCCAGACAGCCATAGTGTCCGGGGGGGTTGAAGACTGCAGCTGTAGCCAGACAGAGCCGTAGTGTCCGAGGGGTCTCAAGGGGATGAGACTGCAGCTGTGGCCAGACAGCCGTAGTGTCCGAGGGGCTGTTTTTGTTCTTGTTGTTGTGTTCTTTATTTTATTACTTTTTTTTTTTTTTTTTGGTGGTTCTGGGGTTTGAACTCAAGGCCTTGTGCTTGCTGAGCTGGATCTCTTACCACTGAGCCAGGCCTCCAGCCTGTGTCCTTGGTTTTGGGAGTTGGCATATTTGGGGGAAGCTTAAAGAAACTGCCTTAATTTGTGATAATTTAGATATGGTGCATGTATTGAGTTAAAAGTTTACACTCTCTTTCTCTGTGAATTTTCAGGGTCTTATAGGGGAAATCAATAACTTCTTTTAATCAAAGGGTTCAAGAAATTAAGGATCCCTTCACCTCTGGCCCTGGCAATTCTTGTATGTTATGTTTGTGGTGTTCTGTGACGTGGGCCTATTGTGTCCTGTATTTTTTTTTCCACATTAACTTAGCTCATTTCCTTTATCAGTGCTTCTCTGTATCTTGCGTTTATGATATGTGGTTCTACATCTCAATCAAACACATGATTTCTTCACGATGTAGTCCGTAGGCCACAGGTCCCTAGTCAGCTGGCTTCCCTCCTGTCCCTGTCATGCAGTCTGGGAAGAGGGAGAGGGTCTGGTCTGCCCGCCCACAGCCATACTAGTGAAAGATGGGGCCCAGAGTTGCTAGTGACTTGTCCCTGGAGCTGAAGGTGCCCGTGGGCTACTGTAGCCCTGGAGTGCGCACAGCCACTCATGGTGGATGAGATGTGGAGTTCTGGAGGGGCTGGCCCTCATTTAGCCACAGGGAGAGATTACCTCCTGGAGCTCTTCCCGAGCTGTGTGAGGACTCAGCTAGACTCACCTAAGCCAGCCACCCTGAAGACAGGGAGGGGAGGGGTTGAAAGGCAGGTGGCCTCAGACAGCTTCCCTTGAGCCAGGGTGGGTTGTAAGGAGTCTCTCAGACCTGCCTGACCAGCCTTCCCTTTTGGTAGGTGGCAGGATCCCATCTTCTCCCTGGCGACGCCCCTGCGTGCTGGTGAAGAAGGCAGCCACAGTCGGAAGTCGCTGTGCAGGAGCAGAGAAGAGGCCCCGGCCGGGGAGCAACGGGGAGCCCCTCACAGCTCAGCGTCCATCCGGGGGGGCTGGTTTGGCAGGGGCTGTGCCAAACGGGCAAAAAGGAAGAAGGCGGCGTGACCTGTTGCTGCGGGAAGAACAGTTGGCACTTTGCAGGTGGCGGGCGGGAGCTGCCCGAGCCCCTCACCGCGCCGGCCGGCGGGCTGCCCCGTCCCTGTGGGCAGGCGGCCCGCCCAGGGCTTGCCAGCAGGGACGCGCGCGCCCGCCGCCCGCCGCCCGCGCCAGTCTCAGGGCCCCTTCCTACCGCTCCTCACTGCGTCGATCACTTTACAGAAACTTATGCCAGGGGCGGTTCCGAGCCTTTATTAAACACCTCTGCACCGCCTCTGTCCGGGCCCCTGCTGTTCCCCGAGGCGCCGCCGCGGCCGGGGTCGGCTCGGAGGGGCGGGGCCTGTCATGCAGCGCACGCTATTGGCTGCGCAGGCGGGCGGGGGACGAGGCACGTCATTGGTCACGCGCATCTGACGGAGGGGGCGGGGTTCCTGTGTGAGGGGCGGGACTCGGGGAGGCCGGCGCGCGCCATTGGCTGCGCGGGGCGGGTGAGGCCCGCGTGACGGCGCGGGGCGGAGCGGGACGGAGGTGCTGGGAGTCCCGGAGTGCCGGGTGGAGTCGGTGCTGCGGGGCCATGATCCGGAACGGGCACGGGGCGGCGGGCGCCTCGGAGCTGCCGGGCCCGCAGGGCCGGCGCGCCGTGAGGGTGTGGTGCGACGGCTGGTGAGTGGGCGCCGGGCCGCGCGTCCTCCCGGGTCACCGGCCGTTGGCCAGCCCCGACTGCGGTGGGGCTCAGGCGGCCCGGATCCCCGGGGGCCCCGCGGGCCGCGCCCCGGGCTCGGGACCAGCCCGGCCCGGAGCCTTGGGCGGCGCCGTGCTCCGTGCTCGCGGCCTCGGGGTGCAGCCGGCCCCGGGCCCGGACGAGTTGAGCCGCGCGCAGACGCTGGCCCGGCCTGCAGCGGCCTCCGCGAGCCGGCGGCCCGGGGTCAGCGGAGGGGTCAGTCCGGGGACTGCTTTGAGAAAAGTTTGGCGCTGTCAACAAGTAGGTGGAGGTTGGCCTTGCTGGTGGCTCGCCGCCCCGTGCCCTGCGGTTGGAGCTCCTGGAAATGGAGGGTACCGGGTCTGAGCGAAGGTTCGAGAAACGCACAAGGTTGCCCTGTTTTGCACCGGTGTCACCTCTGGCTTCGGCTTCGTGTCCGTGGACTCTGACCCTCGGTCTAGCCGGGGCCGCCCTCCTGTCGTGTCCTCCCCGTGCAGCCCCAGAGCAAGCCTCCCCGGTGGGCACAGACTCTGGCCAGACCTTGGGGCCTGAACCTTTTGACCCACCCCATTCCTCTGCGAGGCGGTGGGGAGGGCGGGTGGCTATGCTGAGGGGAGACTGAGGCTGCCCTTGGGCCATCTGACCCCATCCTGGGAAAGGGGGGGTGAGCTCCGAAGGAAGCAGAGCAGAGCCTGGGGCCCAGCCCTGGCAGCTCCCAGCCTAGCAGAGAGCACCCAGGGCTCAGGGCTCGTTGTGTAGCTGTGCTGCGTAGCCTGGGGCTTGAAGCTCACTCATAACCAGACCAGAACTTGAGGGTTATACACGCTTTAGAACCATGACAGAGGCCATTATTCACCCGGGAGCTAAGACAGGCTGCAGGAAGAAAGGGTTTTCAAACCAGTGATTCCTTGCTCTTTGGTTTTACTTTTGGTTTGGTGTCAGCCCGAAGGATTGCCGACTTGTATTAGGATAGTACCGAATCTGGCCCCAAGCCAAAACTGACGTTTTGTTGTAAAACTTGAAATGACAGCTGAGCACCCATGTGGTTCACGCCTGTCATCCTAGCTACTCAGGAGGCTGAGATCTGAGGATCATGGCTCAAAGCCAGCCCAGGCAGGAAAGTTCTTGAGACTCCAATAAACCACTAGAAAACTGGAAGTGGCGCTGTAGCTCAAGCAGTAGAGCACTCGCCCTGAGCTGAAGAGCTGAGGGATATAGACCCAAGCCCAGAGTTCAAGCCCCATAACTACTACCACCACCACCAACAACAAAAACCAACCAAACAAACAAAAAACTTGAAATGATTTGCCTATACCAGTTTTCATTTGGGAAGGGGAGGGGGCAAGCCCAGGGACAGCCCAAGGCTTGGGAAAGGGACTCCGGCAAACAGTGGGCAGGTTTGTCCTGGAGTTTGCCAGTCCCCCGGACCTTACCCGGCCTTGTTCCTGCACCAGCACCCTTGCTGTTCTGGCACGGACAGTGTCATGTCCCAAGGTGCAGGTCCAGGGACAGGGGTATGAATGGCTGAGTACCCACCTCCCACTGTGGGCCCAGGTTCCACAGATTTAGAGCAATTTCCAGCAGTGGTTTCTCAGAGAGCATTCACTAAGGAGTCCTTGGAAGAGAAAATCTGTGCCCCACCCCCCAGGACCCCCTTGTCCCTACCCCTCCAACTGCTGTCTGTCCTCACAGCTATGACATGGTTCATTACGGTCATTCAAACCAGCTGCGCCAGGCTCGGGCCATGGGTGACTACCTCATCGTGGGCGTGCACACTGATGGTAAGGTGTAGGCCACTACCCCATGCTGTAACCAGACTAACCTTCCCAACTGGCCAGAAGCTTGGTCAGAAGCGGCGGGGGGGGGGGGGGGGCGAGGGGGGTGCAGCCCTGGGCCTCCTCCCCAGAATGCGCCTGTGAACGGGAGACGTAGCAAGCTCCATTTATCCTGGCCTCAGCTGAAGATGTCCCCCTCTAGACAGCAAGCTAGAGATGAGGGCCAGGTCATTGCCAGCCCCGGCCCCTCACCCCTCATCCCTGACCCCTGCCTGGAGCCTAAAAAGATTGAATGTCTTGCTTGGTAAAGGACCCTCAGTGCACAAGCTGGCCGCAGGACAGCAGTGGCCACTCACGTATGGGCTGAGGCCCCACGAGCAGGGCAGGTTGGCTCGCACCCTCTCAGTGCATGGAAAGGGCTCCTGAGCAAGATGCCAGGGAGCCGGAGGTCACCTGTCCTGTCCTTGTTTTCTCTGGCTCCAGAGGAGATTGCCAAGCACAAAGGACCCCCAGTGTTCACCCAGGAGGAGAGGTACAAGATGGTGCAGGCCATCAAGTGGGTGGACGAGGTAGTGCCCGCTGCGCCCTACGTCACCACGCTGGAGACGCTGGACAAGCACAACTGTGACTTCTGTGTCCATGGCAGTGAGTGGGCGGGCCCCAGGACCGGCCGCGGGAGGGGGGGGGGGTCAGCCCTCCTGGCCCTGAGGGCTTGGGTCTAAGAAAGCTCAGGTTGTTCCCTAGGAATGGAGGCACAAACACTAAACACTAGGATGAGGTGGGGACTAGAAGGGTTTGGGGCCCCTGGGGGGTGGTTCTGGGACCCCACTTGAGCCAGGCATGGCAGTCCACACCTTATTTCAGCACTCAAGTGGCAGAGACATGAGGATCAGAACAGCCGGGTTAGATGGGAAGACCCTGTGTGAGAAACAAACCCAGCAAATACCCTTTGTGTGTGTGTGCGCGCGCGCGCGTGTGTGTGTGTGTGTGTGTGTGCGTGCGTGCGTGTCACCCCTAGATGACATCACATTGACTGTTGACGGCCGAGACACCTATGAGGAGGTGAAACAGGCTGGGAGGTACAGGTAAGCTCCTAGCTGGCCTGACACTTCAGGAGCTGGTCTTGAGTTCCCTCTTAGCTCTACTGCATTGAGATTGTGCGGGAGGGCTGGGGAGGGGACTCAGTGGTAGAGTCTCGCCTGGCATGCATGAAGCCCTGGGTTCCATTCCTAAGTACCACAGACAGAAAAGTCAGAAGTGGCGCTGTGACTCAAGTGGTAGAGTGCTAGCCTTGAGCAAAAGAAGCTCAGGGACAGCACCCAGGCCCTGAGTTCAAGCCCCAGGACTCGGGGGGCAGATTGTAAGGGAGACACATCTGGGCCAGGTCTGGAGCCTCCAGGGAGGATCTTGCTGTGGCACTGGCTGTGTGGCTGGCCTCAGGGCTTCAGAGTAGTGCCAAGTGAGCATGGTGGTGCCCCGCCCCAGAAGCTGGCTTTATGTTAATTAGCTGTGATTTAAAGGGCCAGCTGTGGCTAGGTTCCTGCATGGGATGGTGCATCCCAAATCCCCTTGGTAAAGAATTTGGGTGTGAGCTCACCAGTGGGCACGACAGCAGACTAGGGTCAGGGCTGCTGTGCCCAGACGTGGCCTGCCCACACCCAACCACCGCACACATGGGCTCAGCGATGCCCTTGATGCTTTGCTCAGGCCATTTGCTTTTTGCGGATAAAATTTTAATGCTTCCTCTATGCTCCCAGTTGGATTTGCTGGGGGGCGGGCGGGCGGGGGGCGAGGCAGGGCTAGGGTCACGTCCCTCAGTTGGGTCTGCAGTAGGCAGGCCTGGTAAGTGTCTGGGACAAGAGCCCACCAACCCCACCTCTGCCCCCAGAGAGTGCAAGCGCACCCAGGGTGTGTCCACCACAGACCTCGTAGGCCGCATGCTGCTGGTGACCAAGGCCCACCACAGTGGCCAGGTGAGTGCTGGCCCCAAGGGGGAAGGGAGAGGGGAGGGAGGGGGAGCTCCTCCCACCCAGGGCCCCCTGTCTGCCTGCCCTCTCCACCCGTTCTGGGAACGAGCCCCCTCAGCCCTGTGCCCTTGTGTGCAGGAGATGTCCTCTGAGTACCGGGAGTATGCGGACAGTTTTGGCAAGGTGAGTGGGCCTGGCTGGCCGTGTGGTGACGTGCAGGCTTTCCTCCTGGCCTCTGGGGAGAAGTTGGGCCCTCCTCCTCCCTTCCGGTGCTACCCAGGTCCTGGCTGAGTCAGCGGGCTCAGCCTGCTGGTGGATGCTAGGAGGAAAGACAGGCAAGAGATGGCCATTCATTGCGGCCATGTCCTAGAGGATTAGCAGGGACTGCCCATGACCAGGCGGCCTCTAACCAAGCAGCTTGGCCCTCTCTCCACCTGCCAGGAACCCACTTCCCTCGGAAGTCTCCTTCCAGGTGATCAGATGGTGGTCTCGGGGTGCCGGGTCCCCCACAGGTCTGCCTGCTGGCCGTGTCTCTGCGCCTGCTGCTGCTGGTGGGCTGGCAGGCTGAGCTGTTATTGGCTGCGCGGCCTGCCTGTTATGGCCGCAGCACAGAGCTCCAGTCCCACAGCCGCAGTGACAGCCTGGGCAGGCCACCTGTGTCTCCTGCCGGCCCCAGGTGCCTGGGTGGACGTGGCCTGCTGTGCACCACCCCTGCACACGCTCCTGCTACCCACACGTGGTGCACAGGAGCGTGCTCGCGAGGTTTCTACGCTGACCTGCTCCCTCTCTTGGCTGACAGTGCCCGGGGGGGCGGGACCCCTGGACAGGGGTGTCCCAGTTTCTGCAGACGTCCCAGAAGATCATCCAGTTTGCTTCCGGGAAGGAGCCTCAGCCTGGGGAGACTGTCATCTATGTGGCGGGTGCCTTTGACCTGTTCCGTATCCTCTTCCCGGCTTTCTGTCCTCTACCCATGCCACAGAGGCCCTTGGCCACAGACCCTCGGGTCTCTGGGACCGGGCCTGTGGCGGGCCCGTGGGTGCCAGCCTGGGGAGGCGGGAGCCCTGACTTTCCAGTCCATTGCTGTTTGTTGTTTTGCTTTTCTCCATACCTCCCATCCCCTCCCCTCTCCGCCTCGTGTGTGCTCTGCCCTAATCAGACAGTTTCCCTACGTAGTTCAGACTAGCCTTGAATCAGATCCTCCTGCTTAAACCTCCTCAGTGCTAAGATTACAGGCACGTACCACCACACCCAGCCAGTTACTGCTTCTTAACTGGACACAGACATTGGGCACGTGGACTTCCTAGAGAAAGTGTACCGCCTGGCAGAAAGGCCCTATGTCATCGCTGGCCTCCACTTTGACCAGGTCTCTGCCCTGCCCGGCTCCCCAGCATTTCTGGAGGTTGGCAGGCTATCAGTGCCCTTGGGGAGACTTTGAGGGGCCAGTTGGGGCCAGCGAATCCCTGGAGGAATGAGACTCCAGATGCCTGGAGAAGATGCTGGGCAGGCCCAGGAGCCAAGGGCCATCCTGGTGGGGGGAGGACGGGGCCTCGCTCCCCCCCCCCGTGCTCCAGCAGAGCTGACCCCGCTCTGGCCCTAGGAAGTGAACCGCTACAAAGGCAAGAACTACCCCATAATGACCCTGCACGAGCGGACCCTGAGCGTGCTGGCCTGCAGGGTGAGCAAGGGCGGCGGCCGGCCTCACCTCCCGAGGCTTCCCCGACCAGGTGTGGGTGCTGCCCAGCCTAGTTGGTAAAGTGGTTGGGCTTCCTGGGTGTCGCCGCCCCCACGGGACCCAGCCCCGCCTCTGAGAGCCAAGCCTCAGAGCCTCTGTGCTGAGGCGCTGCGCTGTCTCCACAGTACGTGTCGGAGGTGGTGATTGGGGCCCCATACTCGGTCACGGCTGAGCTCCTGGGTCACTTCAAGGTGAGAGGCTCCCCAGGAGGGGAGGGGAGGGGTGGGGAGGGGAGGGGAGAGCACCTGACTTCCTTCCTCGCTCCCTTCCCAGGTGGACCTGGTGTGTCATGGCAAGACGGAAGTTGTGCCTGACAGGGACGGCTCTGACCCCTACCAGGTGGGTGGCCCTGGCTCCTGCCACTCACCGGCTTGGGGACGGGGACGGCGCCTTTGGCACCTGTTGGTGTGACTGCCCCAGGGACAAGGACAGGCGCAGGGTCCCCTCTGGGGCAGCAGGGCCTGCGCGGCCCTGGTCCTCACTGCACCTCCCTTCGGGCCTCTAGGAGCCCAAGAGAAGAGGCATCTTCCGCCAGATGGACAGCGGCAGCGACCTCACCACAGACCTCATCGTGCAGAGGATCATCAAGAACAGGTAACGCAGCCCACCGCCCACTGCCCGCCGGCCTGGCCGTGGCCCCTCCTCCAGCTCTGATGGCAACCCGGGGCCCCCAGGTTAGAGTATGAGGCACGCAACCAGAAGAAAGAAGCCAAGGAGCTGGCCTTCCTGGAGGCCAGGAGGCAGCAGGAGGCACAGCCCGCCGCAGAGAACGCGTAGGCCTCACCGGAGGACTTACCCGGCGCGCGGGCACCCGGGGCCACCCCGTTCTGCTTCTGCCTCTCGGAGTTGGGTTCACAGGGTTCTCATGGGAGTGGCGGTGCCCCTCTCCCCGGCCTGGCTCCTGCGCGGCCAGCCCATTTGCCTGCAAGGCGCCAAGGCCTGTCCAGCCCCTTGGTGCAGCCCAGCAGGCCGGACCAGCAGAGGGTGCTGCCATGCCAGAAGCTCATGGAGGCCGCTTCCGTCCATCGGGTGCCCTGCCGCTCCCCTTGGCGAACATGGACACCTGTCCCGCCCGCCTGCCCGCCCGGCTGCAGGAGGCGCAGAGGAGGTGGCTGTGGAGCTGGGGTGTGGGCTGCTCCGTGGAGCCCGGCCCGTCCGGGACAGGTCCCGGCACCTCATGCCTGGCTCTGGGGAGATGCACGTGCCCGGCTGCCGGGCCCACCGGCTGCCCTGCCCTCAGACTTCCACCTCCGTTCTGCACCTCCGTGGCTGGTGTGAGTCTCTGGGCCACCGAATAAAGCTTGACGGGAAGTGCTGTGTGAGACCCAGCCCAGCAGGACGCAGGGCGACCCCGTGTGCCCGCCATAAGGGCCCACGATACATGGGGTCTGTCTCACCCCTCAGCGGGAGCTGGGGATGGGCTGGCTGCCCTGAGCCCCGGGGCCCGAGGGCGCCCCCGCCCAGTCACGGCCCAGCCCAGGCCCCCAGCTCTCAGAGCCGGAGAGCCAGCAGCTGGCCGCACAGCAGCCTGGGGGCAAAGGGGCCTCCTGACCAGAGGCCCTGCAGCCTGCGGTGCAACCCCGCTTGCGCCCCCAGGAAGGCTACTGCTGGCCTGGTCCTCCAGAGGGAGAGCCAGAAGGCCAAACCCCAAAGCAGGCCCTGCCCCACCGCACTCCTGGGGCCCGAGTCGGCAGGACCTGAGGCCTGTAGTGTCACCTGGGTGCACGGAGGGTCAGAGGCTTTGGACACCGGAGGGAGCCAGGGCCTAGAACATCACCCAGACGCCCTTCCTTCCCTGGGTGGGGGAGCGGAGAGGGCGAGGGGAGCCTCTGCTTGCCTGGGCAGGAGGCCAGGGCGCCGCAGGTCTGCACAGGCGTCCCAAGTACCTCAGAGGAGGCAGGTGGCGGGCGGAAGTGTGTAAATAGGGGGTGCACACATGCCCAGCGCAAACTTGCCAAGGCTCAGGATAGGGAAGGTGACGGCTGAGGATAACCCAGGGACACGGCTCGCAAGGAATCTGGGTTGAGGGTTCCAAGGTGCGGTGTGCAGGCAAGGCCTTCGTGGGCACGAGGAAAGCTGAGTTGCTGGGAGGAGCTGCCACGGAGGTGGGGTCACCCCAGGGGCAGGCTGGCGTGGGGCAGGCCAGGCTGGGGCCTCAGGGTGGACCCGGCCCGTCAGCCCATCAACTCGACGCCTGTGAACAGCTGGGCGTGGCAGGGGCAGCCCGCGGGCACGGCTCTGTGAACCCCCGTGCAGAGGGGCTGGGGGCCCTGGTCTGCGCCAGGGCTGACATCCCCAGACCTGGGCCACCACTCCTGCAGTAGTGCCCAGACCAGCGTGGGCTGCCCTCCCTACCATCCCCCATGGCAAGGCCCCATGCTGGCCCTGGTCCTCTGGGGCCACCAGACTGAGGACAGACCGGGCCTCTGGAGTCCATCTGGGCAGCCACCAGCTGTGCCCAGCTAGCTGCGCCTCTACCAGGAGAGATGGGCTGGCTGATGGCCAAGCCCTGTACTCCACTGCTACAGACACAGCCCGGGGCACCTGTCCGGCCAGGCTCTTGTCTGATCTCGTGGTGGTTGTGACCCAGGATTCCATTATAAATATGCGTGTTTTCACACCAAAACACACTTTCGCTAATATGCCAAAAACACAGGCCTCAGAGGCTTCCAGCGAGGCTCAGGGACTTCTGGGAGTTTTACTTTATTGAATAGAAGCTTGGCCGCCGGGCGGGCGTCAGCGCGGGCGGGCGGGCTCACTCCTTGAACTTCCACTCCTGGCGGCACATGGGGCAGTGCTGCTGCACCTGCTGCGCGTTGAGCCACTTGAGGATGCAGTGCATGTGGAAGCAGTGCGAGCACTGGCCCCACACCAGCGGGCAGTCGTCTCCCGGGACCTTACCTGTGGGCAGGCGGGCGGGGCGTCAGACCGCTCAGGCCACCAGGTGAATCCAGAGGTGACCACCCCACAAAGCACCGCAGGTGGTAAGCCAAGGTGGTGGAAGCCTCCAGCACTCAGCCTGGGGAGGCAGAAAAAAGGCCCCTCCCAGGCCTGTCTCCACACCTGGCCTAGAGTACTAAGAAAGGAGGTGCCAGAGGGGCAGGTGGGAGAGGGTGAGGACCCGTCCCTAACAGCAGGACCCAGGATCCGGGCCGCTGCGGTGTCTCTGGGCCAGCTAACTCACTCCCACCTCCAGCAGGGCACAGGCTGCAGGCATCCAGTCCACCCCAGGGTCCACCCTGGGGCCTGACGTGGCTGACTCCATTCACAGGGTGCAGCGCAGTAGGGGAAGGTCCCAGTCCTGATCAAGAGCAACGATGATCCTTAATTTCTATTTTTTGTTGGCTGTGGGTCTTGAACTCTGGGCCTGGGCGCTGTCCCGTCCCTCAACTCTTCAGCTCAAGGTAAGCGCTCTACCACTTGAGCCACAGCGCCACTTCTGGTTTTCTAGTGGTTTATTGGAAATAAGAGTCTCACAGACTTTCCAGCCCGATCCTCAGATGTCGGCCTCCTGAGTAGTTAGGATGACTGGCACCTGGCATGATTCCTAATTTCTACGCATCTGAATCACCCTTCAGAGGAGCTTGTTTGAGCAGCACAGAAAAAAATACCTCTAGGTCCTGTCTCTATCGGGGTTAGGCTGACTGGCACCAAGGGGCTAGCTCTATCTGCCTCCAACCTGTCCTGGAGCGCCAGCCCCCAGACACCTCCCTCCTCAGAGGGTCTTTCCACTTTCAGCAGAGCCCTGCTTAAAATCACCCCTTCCCGGTGAGCGTGAAGCTGGGGAGCCCTGGCAAGGGGCACTCAATCTGTCCACCAGCAGGAAGCTGGTGTGGCTCTGGGTCCAAGTCACGCAAGGATGTGCTAGTGTGTTAATGAGGCTATTTTAAAATTAAAACACCCCTTGGGGCTGGGAAGGTGGCTCAGTGGTAGAGCGCTTGCCTTGAATGCCTGAAGCCCTGGGTTCGATTCCTCAGCACCACATAAGCAAAATGAAAAAAACCAGAAGTGGCACTGTGGCTCAAGTGGTAGAGCACTAGCCTTGAGCTGAAGAGCTGAGGGACAACGCCCAGGCCCAGAGTTCAGGCCCCACGACCGGACCCCCCACCAAAAAAAAAACACCCCTTAACAGGACTGCTTTACCCAAAGGCCCTTTGGGAAGACTTATTAACTTAGCCTTGGTAACTTGGGTTCACATGTTCAATTAAAAATTTTAGGGCTACCAGATGCCCATGGCTCACGCCTGTAATCCTAGCTACTCAGGAGGCTGAGATCTGAGGATTGTGGTTCAAAGCCAGCTTGGGCAGGAAAGTCCGTGAGACTCTTATTTCCCATAAACCACTAGAAACCGGAAGTGGCGCTGTGGCTCAAGCGGTAGAGCGCTCACCTTGAGCTGAAGAGCACAGGGATAGCACCCAAGCCCAAAGTTTAAGCCTCACGACCGACCAAAAAAAAAAAAAAAAATCCACACACACATACACAAAAAAAAAAAAATCTAGGGCTTCTTAATCTGCCAGAAGGTACATCAGAACTGTCAACACATATTAAAACACTCATTCTAGCAAAGCCCGGGCAGCTCGCACCTTAATTCTAGCTACATAGGGGACTGGGATCTGAGGAACCTGGTTCAAAGCCAACCCAGGGAAGGAAAGTCTGTGACTCCAATAAACCATTCAGAAAAAACCGGAAGTAAAATTGTGGCTGGTAGAGCACTAGCCTTGAGCAAAAGCAGCTCAGGGCCAGCGCCCAGGCCCTGAGTTCAAGCCCGGCACCAAGAAAAAGAAAATAGGCTTTTGAGAGCTGCACGAGGCCAAGAGCTTGAAAGCTGCTTTAAGTTCTCGCCCTCAAGATGGTTTTGTTGTTGTTTTTTGTTTGTGCCAGTCCTAGGGTTTGAAACCCAGGGCCTAGGCGCTGTCCCTGAGATTTTTACTCAAGGCTAGTGTTCTGAGTTACAGTGCACTTCCAGCTTTTTGGTGGTTAATTGGAGATAAAAGTCTCACACTTTTCTGCCTGTGCTGACTAGACATCGATCCTCAGATCTCACCATGAGTAGCTAGGATTATAGAAAGGAGCTGTGGGTGCCCTATTTTTGAAGCATCCTCAAGAGTGATTTATTATTTTGCCAGTCCTGGGGCTTGGGCTCAGGGCCTGGGCTCTGTTCCTGAGCCTTTCTATACTCAAGGCTAGCACTCTACCACGTGAGCCACAGTGCTACTTCTGAGTTATTGAGTAATTTATTGGAGCAAGAGTCTCATGGACTTTCCTGCCAGGCTGGCTTCAAACCACCGTAATCCTCAAATCTCAGCCTCCTGAGTAGCCAGGATTACAGGTATAAGCCACTGGCTCTGGCTTGAGTGATATGATCTGTGTGCATGGCTGTTACTGGGGCTTGAACTCAGGGCTTGTACTCATTTTTTAGTTCAAGCTACCATTTGAGCTATATCTCCATTTCAGACTTTTTGCTGGTTAATTAGAACTAAAACTGAGTTTGATTATAGGTGCTAGGCTTTAAGAGTGGTTTAGCAGGGATTAAATAAAACTAGACCTGGACTGGTCTCTAACCTTGAATGCTACAGGTAAAACCTAATGAAGCCAAGTCAATACTCTTTTATGGATGATTCTGTGAGTCGTGAAGGAGCTGGCTGGGCACGCTACTTGAAAATTTTCACTCGAGGTTTTAACTTTACTACTTGGGCCCCAGCGCCAGTTCTTTTTCTGGTGGCTCACTGGAGGTAAGAGTCTTCAGCTCAAGGCTAGCGCTCTACCACTTAAGCCACAGCGCCACTTCCAGCTTTTTTCTTATGTGGTGCTGAGGAATTGAACCCAGGGCCTCAGGCATGCAAGGCAAGCGCTCTACCACTGAGCCACCTTCCCAGCCCCTTTTTTCTTTCTTTTTTGGTAGTACCAGGGATTTAACTCAGGGCCCAGTGTGGTTCCTTAGCAAATACTCCGGCATTGACATTTGAGCACACCTTAAACCTATCAAAGATTTAACACATCCCCACCCATCTCTTTGCACCTGGTTGGATTAAGGCCTGGGCAGTAAAATTTCTTTTCAGCCCAGGGAGTGTAAAAATCAAGCACAAACTCATAATCTCATCCTTCAGGTGACTGGAAGATCCCAACTTTGAGGCCAGCCTGGGCTACACAGTGAGAACCTGTCCTTTCCCCAAAAAAAGCCTGGCACTGATAGCTCACACTTCCTACTCAAGAGGCTGAGATCTGATTGCTGTGTGAAACCAACAGTCAGGAAAGTGTGAAACTATCTCCAACTAACCAACAAAAAGCCAGAAGTGGAGCTGTGACTCAACGGATAGAGCTAGCCTTCAACAAAAGCCTCAGGAAGCAGCTGCCAATGGCTCACGCCTATAATCCAACTCAGGAGGCTGAGATCTGAGGATTGAAGCCAGCTCAGGCACGGAAGTCCATGAGACTCTTCTCTCCAATTAACCAGTCAAAACTGGAAGTACTGGGGATGTAGCTCAGTGGTAGAGCGCTTGCCTAGCATGCATGAAGTCCTGGGTTTGATTCTTCAGTACCACATACACAGAAAAAGCCAGAAGTGATGCTGTGGCTCAAGTGGTAGAGGCTTGCCTTCAGCAAAAGCAGCTCAGGGACAGTGCCCGAGCATTGTGAGTCCAAGCCCTAGGACTGGCAAACAGGAAAAAAAGAACTGGAAGTAGCACTGTGGCTGAAGTGGTAGAGCGCTACCACTTGAGTGAGTGGGTGAGCACAAAGAAGACTCAGGGACAGCCACCGACAAAAGAGTGAAAAACCAAAAAACCTCTCAGCAACAGTGCCCAGAGTTCAAGCCCCAGAATCAGCACCAAAATGTAAAAAAAATTAAAACAAAAAATGTATGTGAAAACACACACGCACACACATGCACACACACACGCACACACACACACCACACACGCACACACACACACCACACACGCACACACCACACATGCACACAGCACACACACCACACACGCACACACACCACACACATGCACACACACCAAACGCACGCACACACATACACACACCACACACGCACGCACGCACACACCACACGCACGCACACACACCACACACATGCACACACACCACACACACACACACCACACATGCACACACGCACACACACACACCACACATGCACACACGCACACACACACACCACACATGCACACACGCACACACACACACCACACATGCACACACGCACACACACCACACACGCAGGCACGCACACCACACATGCACACACCACACACACGCACACACACCACACACACGCACACACACCACACACATGCACACACACCACACACACGCACACACACCACACACGCACGCACGCACCACACGCACGCACACACCACACACATGCACACACACAACACACACGCACACACGTACACACACCACACACACGCACACACGGAGCCTGACCCCCGCCGCAGGCTCTCTAGGCCAGTTCTGGCTCCTTGCTAGTGAACGGCTCTTGGCCTGGCTCTGAACCGGCTCCCGGAGCTCGGCTTCCCGAGCGGCTGGGCTATGAGTCGGCTGCACCCACTGAGAACAGTGTTCTTCTAAAGTTTTCGCGGGGCAGAGCTGACCTGCCTCAGTCTCCCCAGGGGGGCCGTGCGCCGCCCCTGGGCCTCTGTGAGTGCGGGGTGCCGAGGACTCGAACCCCGGGCTCCCAGCCGCCCCCACCCCGGCGGGTGTTCGGGAAAGGGCGGCGGACCCTTCGCCCGGTGAGAGGCTGGAGGGGCGGCGGGCCGGGCAGGGGTCCCGAGGCCCGGGCAGGGTCGCGGGCAGGGGTCCCGAGGCCCGGGCAGGGTCCCGAGGCCCGGGCAGGGTCGCGAGCAGGGTGCGGGCAGGGGTCCCGAGGCCCGGGCAGGGGTCCCGAGGCCCGGGCAGGGGTCCCGAGGCCCGGGCAGGGTCGCGGGCAGGGTCGCGGGCAGGGTCCGGGCAGGGGTCCCGAGGCCCGGGCAGGGGTCCCGAGGCCCGGGCAGGGTCGCGGGCAGGGTCGCGGGCAGGGGTCCCGAGGCCCGGGCAGGGTCCCGAGGCCCGGGCAGGGTCGCGGGCAGGGTCCGGGCAGGGCCCCGCGCGGGTCACTCACAGTCCGGGCAGCAGCCGTTGAAGGCCATCCTGCAGATGCCGCAGTTCTCGTCGTTGGCCACCCACAGCCAGGTGGCCACGCCGTTCCAGCACTTGATCTTCACCTTCATGGCGCCGGGGCCTGCGGGAGGAGCACAGCCCGCTGCAGCGCGGTCCGGGGGACGCCTCGGGGGCCCGGGGACGCCGCCCCACTCCCGGGGGCCGGGGCCAGGCCGCGGAGCGCCCGGCGCCGCCCGGGAAGGGGCCCCGCGGGGCGCAGCGCGCGCCCGGCCCGCGTCGCCGCCCTCGGGGGGCTGAGACCTACACCCGCGAAGGCCACGCCGGCTTCCGTCGGTGGGGCGCGAAGATCTCGGGGCCTCCGGCCTCGGGGAAGCAGAAAGAGGCCCGCCGCCGCCCGCGCCCGCCTGCGCCCGCCGAGGCGCCAAGGGAACGCAGCCGGAGGCCCGGGACCCCAGCCGGACGCCGGAACTGCCAGGGAGAGGCCCCGGGGGCCGGCCCCGCCCCCGGCCGAGCGGCCCCGCCCCCGGCCCCGCCCCCCGGCCGAGCGGCCCCGGCCCGGCCCGCCCATCTGCCTCCGGGCCCGCCCGCCTCCCGGCCCGCCCGGCCCGCCCGGCCCGCCCGGCCCCGCCCCCGCCGCCCCACCTCTCCGCGCGCCGCCCCGCCCTTCCGTTGGCGGCGCCGGCGTCGCGCGGGAAGGTACAAAAACGTCCGCGGCGCGGCCGGCGCCTCAGAGCAGCGCCCGCCGCCCCTCGCGCCCAGCACGCTCGCTCCGGCCCGCGCCACTCGCGCCGCGGCCAATCAGCTGCCGCCCCGGGCCGCCTCGCCGGAAGGCCGCGCGCGACGCCGGACGTGACGAGCGGGCGTGCTGACGCGCGGGCTCGAGCCGAGGCCCGATCCGCGCCCGCCATGGCCGACAAAATGGATATGTCTCTGGACGACATCATTAAGCTGAACCGGAGCCAGCGGGGCGGCCGCGGCGGGGGCCGGGGCCGCGGCAGGGCCGGCTCGCAGGGCGGCCGCGGCGGCGGGGCGCAGGCCGCCGCGCGGGTCAGCCGGGGCGGCGGGCCCATGCGGAACCGGCCGGCCATCGCCCGCGGCGCCGCGGGCGGCGGCGGCGGCGGCCGGAACCGGCCGGCGCCCTACAGCCGGGTGAGTGCGGGGCCGGGCGGGGCGGCGGCGCGGGGCGGCGGCGCGGGGCGGGGCCGGGCCCGGCGGCGGCGGCGGCGGCGGCGGCGGGGACCCCGCCGGGCGCTTTGTCCTGCGCCGCCGGGGGCCGCGTGGCGCGCGCCGAGGGGCCGCGGGCGCCGCCGGGGGCCGGGCTGCGGGGCTCACCGGCCCGCTCCGCCCGCAGCCCAAGCAGCTTCCCGACAAGTGGCAGCACGACCTCTTCGACAGCGGCTTCGGCGGCGGCGCCGGCGTGGAGACCGGGGGCAAGCTGCTGGTGTCCAACCTGGACTTCGGAGTGTCGGACGCCGACATCCAGGTAGGCGGCGCGGGCGACCGCCGGGCTCAGATCGCTGCTCCGGAGGCTGACACGGCGCCCCGGCTCCCACCGAAGCTTCTTGGGTCTGCCCGTTCCCACTTGGTCTTTTTTAACGAAAGCCAAAGGCACGGAAGGTGGTTTTCTGGCTAGACACAACTTGTTGGGAATGAGACTTGGAGGCGAGAGGCAGTGCCGGGCCTTCCGGGGTCTTCTTCCCCGAGTCCCTCCATCAGGTCGGCCTGGCGAGCGCGAGACACCCCGTGGCACTCACAGTGTCTCCGCACTCGGGAGCAGCCCCGCACTCCGGGGTCCCTCTCGCAGCGCCCAGCCTGCCTGAGGTCAGGGCTGCCTCCGTGGCCTGCTTGACTTCAGACTTTGCGGCAGGCTTGAGTTGGAGGAGAGTTTTGGAAAGGTGAGACAATGTGTCTGGGGGTGAAGGGTGGGGTCCGGCGCGCCAGTATCAACGGGCCCTAACCGCTGCTCTGGTCTGCTGGACATCTTCCTCCTTGGCTTTTACTCCTGACCTTCTACTGTTTCATCAAGCAGTCCCTAGGCATTTGTAAGTCTTCCTTTGCTAAGCAGGATGATGACTTAAGTTTTGTGTCCTAGGCCTAGGTTGTGTTCTAGGTTTCTAGGGAGGCACTGGGCCTCTAAACCCCTATGTCCTTGGAAGCGGGCGATTCTGTCCCCTTCCTCCAGCTCCTTTACCCTTTGCCCTGCCCCCTCTGGTTGCCAGGGAAGCACCGCCCCCACCCCCAGCCCTCATGCTGGTAGGGACTCCAAGGCCACCATAAGGAAAACAAGTTAGGTGCCATGCTAACGGTCCCCTATCTGATTCTTAGGAACTGTTTGCTGAGTTTGGAACCTTAAAGAAGGCTGCTGTGCACTACGATCGCTCTGGGCGCAGCTTAGGAACAGCAGATGTGCACTTTGAACGCAAGGCAGATGCCCTGAAGGCTATGAAACAGTACAACGGTGTTCCTTTGGATGGTGAGTCTGGGGCTGGGCCCAAGAGCCTGCCGGGCTTGTGGAATTTGGGGCTGGCACCTGTCCCTGTAGGAATATGGGCTGCCCCTCTGGTGGAGGACACTTTGCATTTGCCCCCTTTGTCTCTCTCTTCCATTCTGCCACCTCTCATGCTGCCCCACACATCTGGACCAACCTCTTGTGAACCCCCATCCAGCAAGCTACATCCCTCCCCTCCTTCAGCTCCTTCCGGAAGATTCACTTCTGTGAAGCCTTCTCAGAACCGCCATAGTACACCTGAGTGCGGGGCTGTAGTCGTAAGATAAAGGTACCTGTTCTTCTTCCGCCAGGTCACCCACACCTGTCCACCCATGAGCACCCCAGACACCTGACCAAACAGCCCTCTTAGCCTGAACTGAGAAGGAGAGACGTGTCGGTGGGGTGTTGTCCTTGCCACTTTGTCTTCCCACCAGGCTCTCCAGGCCATCTCCCCATTGGGGGCATTGGAGACGCACAGAGGCCCTTTCCAGAGCTTGCATGGAGACCAGGGTGTGGGATCCTTGGGTCAGCATCAGAGCCTCTGGAATGAGAACTCTTGTATTCTTTGCCACAGGCCGCCCCATGAACATCCAGCTTGTCACATCACAGATCGATACACAGCGGAGACCTGCACAAAGGTGAGTTCTGGGGGCTTTGAGATGGGCCGTGATGCTGATCATCCTTCCCCTGGTGGTCTCTCCTAGCTAAACCAACGAGTTCTTTGTGTTCTCCCTAGCATAAACAGAGGTGGCATGACTAGAAGCCGTGGCTCTGGAGGATTTGGCAGTGGTGGTGGCACTCGAAGAGGGACCCGTGGAGGCAGTAGAGGAAGAGGCAGAGGCACGGGCAGGAACTCAAAGCAGCAGCTATCAGCAGAGGAGCTGGACGCACAGCTGGATGCCTATAATGCCAGGGTGAGTCCTGTGGAGACTGTGCCGAAGCCAGGGTGGGACAGTGCTCGGCCCCAGGCCCACTAGAGCCAGAAGCACCAGCACCTCCTGAGTGAACCTTCCCCTCTGTTTCAGATGGACACCAGTTAAGCAGCAAGCCCTCGCCGGCAACAGGACCCAGGCTGCGTCCACGCCCCCTCCCTGGAGGGGAGGGGGCAGCTGGGCTGTGCGGCCAATCGGATTCATTTCTTTTGTTTTAAAATAGGATTTAAAACTCATGTAAAGCCCCCTCCCCTTCTTTCTTTTTTCTTTCTTTTTTTTTTTTTTTTTAATTCTGAAACAGACCTGTTTTGTACCGAGTTATTTTTGGGATAAATTTTACTGGTTGCTGTTGTGGGGAAGGTGACGTTTTCACCTTTGCCATAATAAAATAGAAATGTGTGTAGAACAGAGCAGTCTGCCTGGTTCGTCCCCTTGCTGATCGCTGCGAGAATTTGTAGCTGTTACTTTCTTCTCCCCACTGTTCAAACTTACTCTCTGCAGGTGTGTGGTAACTGAGCACATGGCTCAGCCTGGAGCTGCCTGTCCATCCTCCACCACCCTTCACCTTGGGGTGGAGGGAGGGAGTGGGGCACAACAGGCCCTTCATTTCTCCATTTCCCATGACCCTACGTTCCTGGGCTGTTCATTTTACGCTTCATACCTGGTCTCACAGAAGCCTGGATTGGACATTTCAGACTCACAGTGCTGTCCCTTAACTGTGGTGGTTCTTCAGTGTCCTGGACCATGTTGTTTCTGGAAAAAATGACAAGAATGCACATCCTGTGGTGCTTTACTTTTCTGTTAGTTTACATGTACGTTTGTGTGTGTGTGTGTGTGTGTCTGTCTGTCTTGTCTGTCTGTACACCCTGGGGCTTGAACTAAGCTTTTATCCTTAAGCTTTTATACTCAAGGGCAGCATTCCACCATCTGAGCTACAACTCCAGATTTTGGTTTTGGGTGGTTAATTAGAGATAGAGTTACAGATTTTGCCTGGGCTGACTTCAAACTTAGATTTCAGTTCCACCAGCATCCAGCTTCTCTAACAGGATTTTGCTTTTTTAAAAAATATATATACTAGGGTGGCCTAGACCATGATTTTATCCATGTTTTCCACATAGCTAGAGGGACAGGTATATACCGCCATACTGCCTGGGTTCTTACTGGTCCACTTGAGATTTTGTAGACTTCTTGCCCAGACTGGCCTCAGAATTTCTTGCTATCTCTTAATCCTGAGTAGCTAAGATTATGGGCATAATCCTAAGTGATACTGGTTATTTAAAGTACTTAATAAAAAACATGGGCTCACATCTATAATCAACTACTCAAAAAGGCTGCGATCTGAGGATCATGGTGTCAAGCCAGCCCAGGCAGGAAAGTCTGTTAGACTCACATCCAATTAATCACAGAAAAAAGCTGGAATTGGGATGCTGTGGCTTGAGTGGTAAAGTGCTAGCCTTGAGCAAAAGGAGTTCAGGGACAGAGCCCTGGCCCAGAGTTCAAGCCGGAGGACAGGCACCAAATAAAAATAAATGTAAGTGGTTACATTGTATTGCATAGTGAATAATGACTGAGTCACTTAATTGACTGCAAGGAGAGCTAGCTGAACTTGGTCAAAAAATAACTAGTGGAAGAACATAGCCAGGCCAGGTGTGACGGTGGGTGCCTATACCCTTGTAAGAAAAGACAACAGGTTTTTATTTGAAGGAAAGCCTGGCATGAACAGTAAAGTCTACAGCTGAGTTGAAGGGGAAACGGTACGCCTCCTTTATTTTTATTTTTTGGCGGTTATGGGGCTTGAACTCTGGGCCTGGGCGCTGTCCCTCAGCTCTTCAGCTCAAGGCGAGCGCTCTACCACTTGAGCTACAGCGCCACTTGAGCTGGGGCTCCGGCGGGGAGCTGGCTCCCTGGCCCTGCCCTCCACTCTGGGGCCTGCCAGTAGAGGCCAGAGGCAGGAGAGCCCCTGCGCTGCTGAAGGCTGTTTGTGCGTCCCCGGCTGCGTGCGGGGCGGCTCTGCGGGGCCAGCGGTGTCTGCGGGGCCTGTGCACGGGGCAGGAACATCACAAGGGGCAGGAAGATGGATGGAGGTGACTGAATGGTCCTGACACTTGGGTCCACTGGCTGGTGCTCTGCCAGCTGAGCCACGCCTCCACCCCCCCACCTAAGGAGCTTAGTCCAGCAAGGGAAAGGGTGATGATGTATCTACTTGAGTTGCTGTGACTACGGATGAGAGACAGAAGTCAATCAGTGCCAGGCGGGCCCTGAGGAGGTGGCGTGGCTGAGTGTTGGGGCTGGCCGGGCACAGCACGGTGGCAGGCAGCCCGGAAAGCTGCAGGACCGACCTCTCGGGCTTGGGGAGTGATGTGCACCAGCACCAGTGGCCACCTGTGCTGGGCACAGTGCTGGGCCCTGGTGGCTTGGCAGTAGGTGGTTTCTCGCCAGAGGCACAAGCAACCTGGGGAGCTAGCAGGGCACAAGGAAGGCTTGTGAGACATGGCTTCAGTGGGTGGGCGGTCCTGAGAAGGAACAACCTAACACCGTGCTCACTGACACGGGAGGCCAGGCAGGAGCGGCTCCAGTGTCCTAGACAGCGCTGAAAGAGTTGGTGGGAAAGAGGATGTCGCAGCACGAAGCCAGGTGCGTGCCAGGAGACACCAGTGCTGAGGTTAGATCCCGGGCAGCCTTGAGGGGCAAGGCCAGCATTTGTGCCGAGGCGGCTGCACAGCCTCCCTTCCTTCCTTTGGCCAGAGGACCATTTCTTACGGTCGTTCCAGGGAAGTGTGGGGGAAGAGGAGATGTGCACTTGTACTGATGCAGCTGGAACCAACGGCGTGTGTGCGGGGCCGAGGCCGAGGCCGGGGCAAGGAGTCACAGGCCAGCACTGCTTTTCCCAAAGAAGGTTAAGTGGGTGGAAGGATGGAGGGAGACCTGGCGGCCAGCATGCTTCTGTCTCCTACGATTCTTGCTCAGAGCGTGAGCAACATGTCTTTGGCAGGCTGGCTTGCACGCTTCAGGCACCTGGGAAACCCAGAACCTGTAGAGTCCGCGGTGCCCAAGAGGAGACTGAGCATGTGGCTCATGAGTGAGGGGTAGACTTCAGGGCTTTCAAACGGGCCAGGAGAAAGGAAGAAACAGCCCACGCCAGTGGCTCACGCCTGTCATCCTAGCTACTCAGGAAGCTGAGATCTGAGGACCGTGGTTCAAAGCCAGCCCAGGCAGGAAAGTCTGTGAGACTCTTATCTCCAATAAAGAAAACTGGAAGTGGTGCTGTGGCTCAAGCGGTACAGCACTTGCCTTGAGCTGAAGAGTGCAAGGACAGTTCCCAAGCCCAGAGTTCAAGAATAAAGGAAAGAAAGGAAGAAACAGGCCTTCCCCAGGCTTTCCCCTGGGCTGATGGTCTCCCTGGGCAGCTGCTTGCAGCATCAGCCGAAAGCTTTTGGCTGTAGCTGGAGAACCTTGGCTTTTGTTGAGTGTGGACAAAGATCCATGCTGGATGAGGAGGGGCCTCAGGTCAGCATGGCCTCTGGGACTGGACACAGACTCACACCACCCTCAAAAGGCTTTGGGATTCAGCCCGGGAAATAAAGTCCATGAAACTCTTTTGTTGTTGTTGTTGCTGGTTGTGGGGCTTGAACTCTGGGCCCGGGCGCTGTCCCTCAGCTCTTCAGCTCAAGGCTAGCACTCTACCACTTGAGCCACAGCGCCACTTCCGGCTTTTTTCTTTTTGCTTATGTGGTGCTGAGGAATCGAACCCAGGGCCTCATGCATTCAAGGCAAGCACGCTACCACTGAGCCACCTTCCCAGCCCAACATCAGTAAGTTTTGCTCCTTACCAAGCTCCAAAAGTGTACCAGAAGAGACACAAAAATGAGCAGCCCTAATGTAGGGTGCCACAGCGTGTCAGGGAAGTGTGCAAGCAGAAACAGACCCAGAGCTTCTCTCCATACAATCACCATGTGCCTGTTCACAGCCTGGTTTATGTCTACTAAATAAGGTCTCCTCTACGTGGGTCTCTGATCCTCCCAGGAATCCAGCCAAGAAAAGGAATGCAGGAATGCAAAAACAATAAACCTTATTTACTCACCCAACACAAGTCTGAGTGCTTGCTGAACACCAGGCATAGTTTTCCAGTACCTTGGGAAATAGAGAGCCAAATGCTGTCTCTTCTCAGATGCAGGACCTTCTGATGGAGGATGGGCAAAGGGAAATGAACACAGGGTGCCAGAAGAGGTGGCTGTGCAGAACCCCACACAGGAAATTCTCTGAGAAAACACGGCCGGGCCAGGACTCCCAGCAGGGTGTGTGGGCCACACCCACCAGTTTCTGGGGAATGTTTTACTGGTAGAGAATAGCAAGCAAAAGGTCCTGAGGTAGATAGGCCATGGGTCGCTCATGCCTATAATCCAAGCTACTCGGGAGGCTGAGACCTGAGCCAGACTGGCAGCTAAGTCTATGAGACTTTTATTTTCAAATAATCAGCAAAAAGCCAGAAGTAGGGCTGTTGTTCAAGTGGTAGAGCACTAGCCTTGAGCACAAAAGTTCAGGGGACCAGCTGGGTGCTGGTGGCTCATGTCTGTCATCCTAGCTATTCAGGAGGCTGAGATCTGAGGATTGTGGTTCAAAGCCAACCCAAGCACGGAAGTCCATGAGACTCTTATCTCCAATAAACCACTCAGAAAAAACAGAAGTGGCACTGTGGCTCAAGTGGTAGAGCATTTGCCTTGAGCTGAAGACCTGAGGGACAGCGCCCAGGCCCAGAGTTCAAGACCCATGACTGACCAAAAAAAAAAAAAAAGCTCAGGAGACAGTGCCTAAGCCCTGGCTTCAAGCCCCAGGACCAGCACGCGCGCACACATGCACACACACACACATGCATGCACACACAAAACAACAGCAAAACCGAGTACTGAGATAACATACTTGGCAAGTTCAGGACGCCAAGGGAGAGGAAAGGGTGGGGAATTAGTGCCCCGCGTCAGCCACCATCAGCCAGAGGTATGTAGTCAAAGCTAACAGGCTGCAAAGCTGAGGTGCTAGGGGGCTGGGAAGGTGGCTCAGTGGTAGAGCACTTGCCTTGCATGCCTGAGGCCCTGGGTTCGATTCCCAGCGCCACATAAGCAAAAAGAAAAAAGCCGGAAGTGGCACTGTGGCTCAAGTGGTAGAGCGCTAGCCTTGAGCTGAAGAGCTGAGGGACAGCGCCCAGGCCCAGAGTTCAGGCCCCACGACCGGACCCAAAAACAAAAAACAAAGACAAAAAGCTGAGGTGCTGGGGTTTGATGCAGACTGCCTCCACACACAGTCTTAACTATAATATGAAGTTGCTTTTAAAAGTAAACTAGTGTCTTATTGAAATAACAAAAAGGTCACAGTATAAGGAAGGCTGCCTCCCACACTCTCCCAAGAGTGTGGCTGCGGCTAGGACTGCAAGCAGTCTGCAGTCAGTGCTTTGTGAGGAGTCGCTGACTCACCCACTGAGCAGGTACACAGTCTCATTGCCACAGAAGGCTTAGCACCTCCTCCCCACCATCATCCCTAAAAGAAGCCTCAAACCCTGGCAGGTCCTGTGCGTTTCTCCTATCATCAGCCACTAGTTATCTACTTTCTATGAATTTGCCTGTTTTTGGTGTGCTATATAAATGGAATCATATAGTATTTTTTTCCTTTGGGGTGTGTGTGTGTGTGTGTGTGTGTGTGTGTGTATGTGTGTGTGTGTGTGTGAGTTGTGGGGCTTCACTGAGCTTTTTTTGTAAGGGCTTGAGTTTTTTGTGGGGCTTGAACCCTGGGCTTGGGCGCTGTCCCTCAGCTCTTCAGCTCTAAGCAAGCACTCTACCACTTGAGCCACAGCAACACTTCCAGTTTTCTAGTGCTTAATTGGAGATAAGAGTCTCATGGACTTTCCTGCCCAGGCTGGCTTTGAACTGTGATCCTCAGACCTCAACCTCCTCAGTAGCTAGGATGACAGGCCTGAGCCACCAGTGCCCAGCTCATAGAGTATTTTATCTGGCTTCCTATTCCTTATCAACAATCCAAAAGATTCACTTGTATTGTAGCATGTTTCAGAACTTCCTCTGTGTTGGGGCTGGGAAGGTGGTTCAGTGGTAGAGCGCTTGCCTTGCATGTATGAAGCCCTGGGTTCAATTCCTCAGCACCATATAAACAAAAAGAAAAAAGCCGGAAGTGGCGCTGTGGCTCAAGTGGTAGAGTGCTAGCCTTGAGCTGAAGAGCTGAGGGACAGCGCCCAGGCCCAGAGTTCAGGCCCCACGACTGGACCCTCCCCCACCCCCCCAAAAAAAGAACTTCCTCTGTGCACATGCGTGCGTGTGTGCCAATCCTGGGTCTTGAATTTAAGGTTGGTTGCTGTCCTGAGCTTTTTCCTTCAAGGTGGGTGCTCTACCATTTGAGCAATAGCTTCATTCTGGTTTGTTTTTTTGCCAGTCCTGGGGTTTGAATTCAGGACTTAGGTGCAGTACCTGAGCTGTTTTTGCTTAAGGCTAGCATTCTACCGCTCTGAGCGCAATTCTACTTGGGGCTTTTTGATGGTTAACTAAAGATGAGTCCCACAAACTTTCCTTCCCATGATGGCAATCCTCAAATCTCAGCTTCCTATATAGTGAGGATTACACTAGCTCCTGGCTTTTTGGGTGTTTTTACTCTCTATTTTTGTCTGCATTGAAGACAAGTCATTATGGATTAGAACTTTTCTCCCTGGGAAATTTGGAGCTTACTAGGAAACACAGGTAGGTGGCTTACAGGAAACTGCATGTCCTATTGTCATTTGTATTCATTGCATTTAACAGAACAGAATAACGCTGGGCATAGCAGGTGTGAGTCACACCTGTAATCCTAGCTCCTTAGGAGGCTGGGACCTGAGGATCTCTGAAGAAAACCAGCCCAGCCTGGAAATCAGTTGAAACTCTTCAGCAAGTAACCACCAAAAATCTGGAAGTGGAGCAGGACTCAACTAGAAGAGCAAAAACAAAACCAAACAAACAAACAAAAAACCCAAAGAGCTAGGTGCCTGTAATCCTAGCTACTCTGGAGGCTGAGATCTGAGGATCATGGTTCAAGCCAGCCCGAGCAGAAAAGTCTGAGACTAGGAAAACACCGGAAGTGGCACTGTGGCTCCAGTGATAGAGCTAACCCTGAGCACAAATTGGCTCAGGGGCAGTGCCTAGGCCCTGAGCTCAGGCCCCAGTACTGGCACTGCATACATGCACTTTCGGAAGTGTGAGATGCGGTGCCAGGAACTGGAGTTGGGGGTAGGTTTATATGGATCTTAACAAGGAAGCAGGAAATTGAAAAATAAGCTGTGGTCCCTGGGGGGCTGAGGGTGGTGTCCTTGGCCAGGCCCAGCGCCGAGGGGACTTCCCGTGAGCCAAGGTCAGAGTGACCTGCCTAGGGCACAGCTGGTGCCTTGTTTGACCTGGGAAAGGCGGGAGTCAGTCCTCCACCCACAGCCTCCCGGGATAATCCGGGATGGAATGGGGGTGCGCAGGGCACGGCCTCCCGGGAGAACGCGGGCACCCGGGACGCGCAGGGCCTGCGGCCTCCCGGGAGAACGCGGGCACCCGGGACGCGCAGGACGCGCGGCCTCCCGGGAGAACGCGGGCACCCGGGACGCGCAGGGCCTGCGGCCTCCGGGGAGAACGCGGGCACCCGGGACGCGCAGGGCCTGCGGCCTCCGGGAAGAACGCGGGCACCCGGGACGCGCAGGGCCTGCGGCCTCCGGGAAGAACGCGGGCACCCGGGACGCGCAGGGCCTGCAGCCTCACAGGAGAACGCGGGCACCCGGGACGCGCAGGACGCGCGGCCTCCCGGGAGAACGCGGGCACCCGGGACGCGCAGGACGCGCGGCCTCAGGGGAGAACGCGGGCACCCGGGACGCGCAGGACGCGCGGCCTCCCGGGAGGACGCGGGCACCCGGGACGCGCAGGGCGCCCAGGGCCGCGCGAACCGCCACACCCACGAGGTGTGGCCCCGCGCAGGGGGCGCAGGACAAAGGCAGAGCAGCCTGGGGCCTGGCGGGCCGGGAGGCGGCTCCAGAGGGGGCGTGTGGAGCGCCTTAGGCTCGGCCGTAGCCGCGGAGGGAACGCCCTGGCCTCACTACGACCACGCAGGGCCTGCGGGGCGGTCGCGGGCGCAGGCCCACGCAGGACACGCCCACGAGGCCGGCCGCAAGATGGCGGTGACGCCCCGGCCCGCGCCGCCCACCGCGCATGCGCGGGCGGACCCCGCCCGGGGAGCGGAAGTCGCGTGACCCCGGAAGTGACCGTCCCGGCGGCGGGCGGCCGACGACGTTCGTCATTTGGTGCGGGAGGGAGCGCGAGCGCAGCGGTCGAGCCTCCGGTGAGTGGCCCGGCGGCGCGCGGCGCGCGGCGGGCGCGGGCCTTTGTGCGGCCGCCGCGGGCCCGGCGGGGCGGGGCGGGGCGCGGGCCGGGCGGGGCGGGCCCGGGGCGCGGCGCGGGCAGCGCTGCGGCGGGCGCCGCTTCCCGGGCGGCGTCGCCGGGGTCGCGGGCCCGGCGGGCCCCCTGCGCCCCCTCCCCGCCGGCGGGGCGGCCCAGGCCCGGGGCGCGGCCCGACCCCACCTGCGCCCGCCCCGCCCGCGGGGACCGAGGGCCTCGCGGAAGTGCGGGCCGCGCCCCGGGATGCTGTCGCGCGGAGCCGCGCCCGGGCGGGCGGGCGGGGCGGGGCGGGGCGGGGCCGCGGCCCCTCCGCCGCCGGCCCTGGGCGGCCTGGGCGGGCCGGGGAGCGGGGCGCCGGTGTCGACCCGCGGGACGCGCCCCGCACCCCCGGGATGCGAACGCGTTTCCGGCATCCGTGGGGAGCCGGGGCCGCGCGGGAGGAGGGCGGCGCCGCCCCGGGCGTTCCGGGAAGCACCCGTGGAAGGCGGCTCTGAGCCGCGGCGCGCGGGGAGGGCGAGTCCAGACCCTCCGGGCCCCGACCCTGAGCCCCGGGAGCCCGGCCCGCGGCGTGCACGTGGCCAGCGCCCGTCCCTCCCCGGAGGTGCCCGCCCCGGGGTCCGGGTGAGGAGGGCGGTGAGCCCCGCCTCCGAGCCACAGGCCGGGGCGGAGAGCCGCCCTCCCGACGCCCTGCCCCGCGCCCCGGCCTCCCGGCCCAGCAGGCGCGCTTTCCCGGGCGTCCGCGGCTGTCACGGCCCCGCCCCGCCCACAGGTGTCCCAGGCCAGACGTGAGCATGGCGGAACAGGAGCCCACAGCCGAGCAGCTGGCTCAGATCGCGGCCGAGAACGAGGAGGACGAGCACTCCGTCAACTATAAGCCGCCGGCTCAGAAGAGCATCCAGGAGATCCAGGAGCTGGACAAAGACGACGAGAGCCTGCGCAAGTACAAGGAGGCTCTGCTGGGCCGCGTGGCCGTCTCCGCCGGTGAGCAGGCGCGCCGGGGCACCGGCGGCCCCCGCCAGGGCGTGGGTCACACCCCCCTGCCCCCTCCCACCAATCAGCCCCCCCGCCCCCCCCCCACCGCTCACCCCCCCCGCCCCCGCCTGCCCACCGGTCAGCCCCCTGTCCTCCCTCTACTCCCCTGCCAGGGCACAGGACACCCTCCTCCTCTACCCCCTACTAGGGCACCAGCCCCCCCCCCCAGGTCCTCTCCTCTGCCTTCCATAGGGGTGGGGCTGGGGGAAGCCTGGGGTGGGGTTCTGACAGCTGTGCTCCACAGACCCCAATGTCCCCAACGTGATCGTGACCCGTCTGACCCTGGTGTGCAGCACTGCCCCTGGCCCGCTGGAGCTGGACCTGACAGGTGAGGGGTCACCTGGGTCCCTGGGTGGAGCCAGCTGGCACGCCCCCAGGCCCTGAAAGCATTTCAGCGCTGACGCCCTCTGGTGGGGCGAGCAGACAGGCAATCCGGGAGACCTTGCTTGGGGCTTGGGAGGGGCTGGGCACCCCAGGAGGGCCGGGGTAGAGTCTCAGGCAGCCTAAGAACTTTCCTTCCCCTAACACAGGTGACCTGGAGAGCTTCAAGAAGCAGTCTTTCGTGCTGAAAGAGGGCGTGGAATACCAGATAAAAATCTCCTTCCGGGTAAGGCTGGAGCTTCAGGGGGCCTTGGGGGACAGGGGTCCGGAGGAGTGGAGCAGTTGGCTGATCCCTGGTGTGGCTTCTGGCAGGTGAACAGAGAGATCGTGTCAGGCATGAAGTACATCCAGCACACATACCGGAAAGGCGTCAAGAGTGAGTGGAGGGGAGGGAGAGCCTGGGTCTGCGGGGAGGGCGGCGGTGCTGTTGACCGAGCTCTTCTTGTCTCTAGTTGACAAGACTGACTACATGGTGGGGAGCTACGGGCCCCGGGCGGAGGAGTACGAGTTCCTGACGCCCATGGAAGAGGCTCCCAAGGGCATGCTGGCCCGGGGCAGCTACAACATCAAGTCCCGCTTCACAGACGACGACAAGACCGACCACCTGTCCTGGGAGTGGAATCTGACCATCAAAAAGGAATGGAAGGACTGAGCCTCAGCCAGGAGGTGGGCAGGGCACGGACAGACAGAAGGACCGACATGCCCCACCCCATGCCCTTCCCCACCCCGAACCAAAGTGCTGACAGGGCCCTTTCCCTCCGTCACTCCTAACCGGTCCAGCTCCAGGCCTCCTCTGCCCGCCGCTCCTCCACACGGTCCCCGTGGTCTCCAGTGTCACATTGCTGCTTCTGCCTGTGTGTGGGGTGGGATTCCGGCCTAGGCTTCTGCTCCCCTGTGTGTCCCCAGTTCCCGCCGCCACTCTCCTCCAGGCACCGGCTGGGCCTGGTCGGGTCCCAGCTCTTAGAAGGTGCCCAGCCGGTCAGCTCTGCCCTGGTGAACGTGCGTGTGCAGGGCCCAGTCCAGGCTGTCCGGTCCCCACGCCCTGGCCATTTCATCTGTCACTGTCGGTCACCGTCTAACCATGATGCCTTAACATGTGGAACGTGTCCTGGGGGCCGCGCTAACTCTTAACCCCCATCTGCATGAGCATGTGGTCTCCCTTCCTCCCTGTCGGCCACCCTGACCCAGCGACCCGGGGAGGCCTGGGGTGTGCTGCTGTTGCTCCCCGGAGGCTGGACAGCCCCTCTTGTGGCCGGGGCTGGCGGCACCAGCAGCTGGGAGAAGGTCAGATTGCCAAAACTCACGCCGCCAGCCCCGTCCGGAGGTGGCTGTCCTGCCTCTGCCTCCCCCGCGTGGGCAGCACAGAGCTCCGGAGGGACAGACTGGCCAGCCTTACCTGTCTCCCCCGGGCCTGGGGCCCGGGCCTCCGTGCCTGGCCTGTCAGTATTTATTGCCTCTGCTGTGCCGTCCTCCGGGCTGCGGGCCTGCTGCCTCTCCCCGGCTTCCAGTGCCACCACGCCCAGGCAGCCCTCCCTGGCCCCCCAGGGCCAACGTGGGACCAAGTGCACACACAGTCGGAGCCGTCTCCTGTGCCTCCCCTCCCTCCCCACTCCCCATGTGGTGTCTGCCAGGTCCAGGCCTTGACAGGCAGACACACCTGTCCCTGCTTCTCTTCTGACTGGGAAATAAACGACCTGAAGGAGCCTGGGGGTCTGTGCTGCTTGCCTTGTGCAGGGGAAAGCTAGCTGGGACCCCAGTGGGGAGGGGTGGAGGCCCGCGTGCCACAGCCCCTGCTGCCACGCCCAGCCTCCTTCCCTGCGGCTGCTCAGTGAGAAGTCAGTGCAAAGCCTCCTGGGAACAAATCGGCCAGCAGCGGAACTCTAGAACCCTGAAGGAAGTAGGAGTGGGCGCTCCCCAGGCCCCTGGGCTGTGGACTGTGGGACTGGTGGGCAGGGGTCACATCCTGGCCCTGCTCCACTTGGCACGCCCCAAGTTCCTCCTGCGTGGACACTGCCCCCGCGTCCCAGGGAACACCCCTCTGCAGGACCAGAACCTGACTGGAGCTTCCTGGTCTCCGGTCAGGAGCCCCAAAGGTGAGAGGAATGGCCACTAGCAAGCAGGGTCAGCGGGGTTCATGCTGGGCAGGAGGTCGGGCAGGGACATGGGTAAGTGCAGGCGGGGGGCTTCAGGGGGAAGGGGCAAGCAGAGTGTGACTGACGCCGGATAGAGGAGGCCCAGCGCTAGCAGCCCCACTGACAGCCCGGCAGGAGGGCCCAAGAGCAACCTGCAACTTCAAAGCCACACCCACCAGTCTTTGGGCAGGGAGGGGCAGTGATAGAGCACTTTAGAAAGGGCTACTCCACAAGCCTGCCCCCTGCTGGCCTTGGCTCTTGCCAAGTGTGAAATCAACTGCTGAGCCCAGGCTGCTGGGAAGCACAGCTGGGCAGCTGGGCAGGCACGGCCCGGGACCCCTGAGCAGTATGGAGGGTCCTCTGGGGTCCAGGCAATGCCCCAGCCCACCAAGAGCACCGGTGTACGGCATTAACCCCAGCCAGCAGCCACCCAGCTGACCTTACCGGCCTTGGGGCGGTGCAGAGGATCCGGTTCTACAGACCTGTCCCAACACCAGCGCTGCTCAGGAGCAGTGGGCTCCAAAGCAGCCCAGCATGTCACCTCCTACACCACTGGAAAATAGCTGTGTGGTGTTTGTCCCACCTCTTGGGCAGTGCTGGGGTTTGAACCCAGGGCCTAGGCACAGTTCCTTAGCTTTTTCCCCAAGGCTAGTGTTCTGCCAGTTGAGCCACAGTTAGACTTCTGGCTTTTTGGTGGTTAACTGGAGATAAGTCTCATGAAGTTTCCTGCCTGGGCTGGCTTTGAACTGAGATTCTCAGGTCTGACCCTCCCAAGTAGCTAGGATTACAGGAGTAAGTACCTGGCAGTGACTAGAGATGAATCTCGCTTTATGCCCGAGTTGTCCTGGATTGTGAACCTCTTCTTTGTGCTTCCTTTTGTTGCTGGGAAGACACATTCACTACACCCAGCCACGGCTTGAACTAGAGCCTCACAAGCATGCCCTGTCCCAGGACTGGGGCTTGAATTCAAGGGCTCATGTTTACTAGGCTGGGGCTATAACAATTGAGCTGTGCTTCTAGCCCTGCCTTTTGCTGGGCTTTCCTTTTTCTAGTCTTGGGTTTAAACTCAAGGCCTAGGCACTGTCTCTGAGCTGCTTTTTGCTCAAGTGCTCTACTTGAACCAAAATGCCACTTAGGGCTTTTTCTGTATATGTGATGCTGAGGAATGGAACCCAGGGCTTTGTGCACGCTAGGCAAGCACTCTACCACGAAGCCACAGTCCCAGCCCTGCTGGTTTTTCTTTTTCTTGTCAGTCCTGGGGCCTGAACTCTGGGCCTGGGCGCTGTCCCTCAGCTCTTCAGCTCAAAGCTAGCGCTCTACCACTTGAGCCACAGCACCACTTCCGGCTTTTTTCTTTTTGCTTATGTGGTGCTGAGGAATTGAACCCAGGGCCTCAGGCATGCGAGGCAAGCGCTCTACCACTGAGCCCCCTTCCCAGCCCCTGGTGGTTATTTTCCAGCTAGACGCTAGTGAATTTTCTGCCACGGTTGGCCTCCAACTGTGACCCCAGCTCCTGAGCAGCTAGGACTCCCGCGCTGACTCTACGCCTGGCTCTAGCTGTTTCCACAGTTTTGTTTCTGCGGCGCTGGTCCTGGGGGTGGAACTCAGGGCCTGGATGCTGCCCCTGAGCTTTTCCTCAAGGCTAACACTACTAATTGAGCCAAAGCTCCACTTCTGGAAGTTGTTTGTGTGTCAGTTCTGGGGCTTGAACTCGGCCTGGGCGCTGTCCCTGAGCTGCTTTTGCTCAAGGCTAGTGCTCTCTCACTTGAGCCACAGCGCCACTTCTGGCTTTTTCTGTGTGTGTGGTGCTGAGGAATCAAACCCTGGTGTTCATGCATGTCAGGCAAGCATTCGTGCACTAAGCCACATTCCCAGCTCTTGCAGGTTTCTGTTTTCTGAGTAGTTTATTGGAGATGCAGTTAAGGTTACAGGCATGAGCCCCCAGCGCCTGGCTCAGCAGTTCTTTTTATCGGGCAAAGGCTTCAGAGGTTTACATTGTGCCAGGAAGCTTAATCTTCACCTTGGGGTTTTCCGAGCCTGTTAGACGTGTGAACTCAGACCCTGAGTGCCAAGCTGTGCAGGCGCACTGCCAACAGTCAGGACTTTGCTCTGGCTCCTCCCCAGCAAGCTAACAGAAGGCAGCACCTACAGAAGATGGTCCCTGCACAAGGAACCTGACGTGTCTCTCGGGTCCCAAGTCTGAACTGATGTGCCAGTCCCACCCTGGCTTGTTTTGCAGCCTGGCATTGCAGGACCCTCTCTGCTCTCTTCCTTCTGTCCACGGCACCCACTCAGTTGCTTCCAGATGGACCTGTCTTCCACTGGGGGGGGGGATGTGTCACAGGCCACAGAGCCGGCTGATGTCTGTAATGTGGCTAAGTAACCGGCTAGTGTGACTATCAAGAACCCTTACCATTCTGCAGTATCCTACACCACAGCCAGGTCTGTTTCAGTCGACGGGGCCATGAACACCGCTAGCCTGTTTTAGACTTTTCCTCTTGCCTGCACTTTATCCGCAGCTGCCTAGCACAAGGGGCCTGTCTGTTCTCTGGCACCTCTGGCAAGAATATAAGCTATAAGGAAGTTTAAAAGAATTATGATTTTTTTTTTTTTTTTTTTGCCAGTCCTGAAGTTTGAACTCTGGGGCTGGGCACTGTCCCTGAGCTCCTTTTGCTCAAGGCTAGCGCTCTACCACTTCAGCCACAGAACCACTTCCAGCTTTTCCTGTGATTTAATTGGAGATAAGAGTCACAGACTTTTCTTCCCAGGCTGGCTTTGAACCATGATCCTTAGATCTCAGCCTCCTGAGTAGCGAGGATCACAGGCATGAGCCAAGCACCTAGCTGTTCTGAGAACTCTTGGAAGTAAAACTAAAAACATTACTAAAAACATTTGATTACAGAGCAGTTCAACCCATGTTTAAGGAGCAGCTCTGAGCTGAGCAGGGGACTCCCTAGAGGGTGTCCTGCAGGCCCTGAGGGAACAGGGGTGCCCTGAACCCCAAGGGAACAACCCTCACAGGGGGCTTGGGCACTGTAGTGCCCCAACTCATCACTCTTCCCAGGGCTGTTCTCGGAAGGCACAGACAAGCCTTTAGAAAAGCTGCCCTCCACTCAGGGCTGAGGCCCATAGGTGTTCAGATGAATTAGCCTGCATTCAGGGGTCAGGATGTATCCCCTGTAACGAGCTACTAAGCAACCCCAGATACCTAGAATCAGGCCTCCCCCGGTCTCAGAAGAACCAACAAGGTTGTGGGCCAGTGTGGGCAGTGAGGGCAGAAGCACTTGGAGAAGAGGCCAGCAGCTACTGCATCTGTTCATTGGTTCATTTTTTTTTGGTCAGTCGTGGGGCTTGAACTCTGGGCTTGGGCGCTGTCCCTATGTTCCTCAGCTTGAGCCACGGTGCCATTTCCGGTTTTCTAGTGGTTTATTTGAGATAAGAGTCTCATGGACTTTTCTGCCTGGGCTGGTTTTGAACCGTGACCCTCAGATCTCTGCCTCCTCAGTAGCTAGGATTACAGGCGTGAGCCACCGTGCCTGGCTCCGTTCATTATTAATGTGCTAGTTCTGGGGACTGAACTCAGGGCCTCACGTTGGTGCTTAGCTTTTCTGCTCAAAGCTAGCACTCAGCTGTGTGCTGGTGGCTCACGCCTGTGACCCTGGCTACTTGGGAGGCTGAGATCTGAGGATCTTGGTTCAAAGCCCAAAGCCAACCCAGGCAGAAAAGTCCATGAGATTCTTATCTCCAATAAACTACTCAGGGGCGGGCGCCAGTGGCTCACACCTGTCATCCCAGCTACTCAGGAAGCTGGAGATCTGAGGATTGTGGTTCAAAGCAAGCCCGGACAGGAAAGTCCGTGAGACTCTTTTTGCCAATTAATCACCATAAAACCAGAAGTGGTGCTGTGGCTCAAATGGTAGAGTACTCACCTTGAGCTGCAGAGCTGAGGAACAGTACCCAGGCCCAGAGTTCAAGTCCCATGACTGACAAAAAATAAACTACTCAAAAAAAGCTGAAAGTGGCACTGTGGCTGAAGTAGTAGAGTTCACCTTGATATAAGGAGGCTTATGGACAGCACCTAGGCCCAGAGTTCAAGCCCCAGGACTAGGAAAAACAAACAAAAAAACCCCACTGGCACACTATTGTCTGAGCTATAATTCCACTTCTGTACTTGTTAATTAAGAGTTTCATGAACTTTTCTGCCTGGGCTGGTTTTAAGCCATGATCCTTAGAATGTAGCCTTCTGAGTAGCTAGGGCTAACAAGCGTGAGCCAGCTCCCTGCTTGCATGTGTTAAGTTCAGTGGCGATCCACGACAGATGCTAAGCAACCTGGCTCTCATAGCACATCAGCTTGGCCAGAGCCACGTCTGTGATACAGGCCTGGCCTTCTGCTACCCTGATAGAGCAGTTGTCTACATGGAGGCATTTGTATTTAACCACCTTGGCACTGGCAGCTGGCAGTCCGGAGTCAAGCTGAGACTCGCCACAGCTGTTGTGCCCTGTGCACCTGGGGTGTTCTCAGGTTGGTTTCAGTGCCTGGATCACCTGTGAACCTTTCTCTTTCAAACTTTCGTTTTATGCGCTGAGGCCAAGCTGCTTTTTAACCATCCCAAGTGGGGCACCTCGAATCCCTTGCTCTTTTTCCTTTTCAGTGGACAAAACGCAGGCCCGTATTTAGGCATTTAATCATGAAAACACCTGCTACACTAAAAATAGCTCAAATCATCTTTTAGTTTAGGCCCTTGATTGCCGTTTGTGTACGCTGGGAGACAGTGTAGCAGGCCTGGGGCAAGCTCCACCGGGAGCGGGGTCCGGCTTGCAACAGTTATTAGTAGCTGCTGCTCGTGAGCCCATCCAGGGTCCCCTCCGGGCCTGTCTGTCTGTCTGCCCCGGGCGGAGGCTGGGGTCGGAGCACCGAGCCTCCGAGGCCAGGCCTCTGGGCTCCGAGCAGGAACGGCGACACGTGTGCTCGAGAACGACGTCTCCACGGCGTCCGTGACGGGTGTTCTTACCGTTGTCCGACACCAGCACGTTACTCTAGCGGCTGTGTGTGCAGCGCCGAGGCTGAGCGGTGCCCGAGCTCGAACCGCCGTCCGCGGGGCCCGGCCCACCGAGGTGTCTCCGTGTGCCGGCGCGGTTCGGGACCCAGCCCGTCCGCGTCCACGCAGGCGACCCGACGCCCGCCCGACGCCACCCTGCCCCCGGGCGCGCCGGGCGGCCTGGGCGGGCTCGCGCTCCCCGGGCGCTGCCCGCCGCGCACAACTCCTCAGGGCGCGGGCCTCCTCGTCGCCCGGCTGGCCTGCTGCGGACAGCACGCCGGGCAGCTCCCGCACGGGCTGCACGCGCGCCGGAAGCGGCCTCAACCGCACTTCCGGTCAGCGTACCCCGGGCGGTGCCACTTACGGATACGCGGTCCAGTCAGAATGCAACACGAAGGGTTTCGGAGGCGCAGGCGCAGCCCCGCCCCTCGGCGGAGGACCCCGCCTCACTGCCACGTTCGACGGAGGAACGCGCAGGGTGGGTGGTGCGCACCTCTTAGCCAATCAGAACCCACAGAGTCCGGGCAGCAGAGAGCAGGGGCTCTTCCGGACCCGGGGACAGTATGAGAAAAGAAAGACCAGTCAGAAGTCGAGGGAGAGAATATGCTCGACCCAGAGCCAATCAGAGACTGAGGAGCCTAGCGAGCGCGAGCACCTCGACCAATCCTGGGCTAAGACGACAGCGGACTCGCAGCGTTTCCGACTCCGGGGCTGGACCTAATGTGAGACTCCAATCCAAGCCGAGTGAGGGTGGGCCCTAAGGCCAGCCGGCCAATCAGAGGACGGTGTGGCGCGGGGGCGCGCGGGGGCGACGCGCGGTGGGGGGCCGGGCGCGCCCCCGGCCCAGGATTTATAAAGGCGCGGCCGGGACCGGCGCGCGCTCTCGTCCCCTCGGCTGTCCCGGCGTTGCTAACCGAACCGCCCGGCCCGCTGAGACGTCCGCTATGCTGGCCCGAGCTCTGCTGTGCCTCGCCCTGGCCGCGGCGGCCCGGGTGGGCGCCGACGCCCCCGAGGAGGAGGACAACGTCCTGGTGCTGAAGAAGAGCAACTTCGCGGAGGCGCTGTCGGCGCACAAGTACCTGCTGGTGGAGTTCTGTGAGTGCGCGGCGGGCCGGGCCTGGGGGGCCGGGCCTGCGGGCGGCGGGCGGCGGGCGGCGGGCGGGCTCCGCCTCCCAGACCCCAGCCCCGACCCCCCTCCCGGAGCCGCCTCGCGCCGCCCGGCCGTGGCTTCCCGGGCGCCTCGAGGGCGCGCCGGCCGCGTCCTCCCGGGCCCCGCGCACCGCGGCCCGGCCCGCCCGGCGGGGCCTCCTGCCGGCCTTGCAGGGCGTCCTGCGGGCCCGGGCGGGAAGCCGGGCTCGGGGTCCCGCCGCCGCACCAGCCAGCAGGGTGTCTTTGTGCCCGCGTCCGCGTGGCAGGGCCCCTGGGTTACCCGCGAACCAGACGGGATTCACAGCTCGCCCCTGTTCCTTTCCTCACCTGGGCTGGCCCGGGTTACCCCGCTCCTGCTGCCTCCACCCCAAACCTGGCACTCAGGTCTCCCTCGCAAAGCAAGCCAAACCCCAAGTCCTTGAGTTGTGCTTGCGGAGTCTCGCTCCCACCCATCCTGGTAGCCCTCATTGACAGATTGTCCGGTTCCCGCACTAAGTAGAGAACAGCTAGCTTTAGGTGTGCGTCTGAGTTCGGGTGCACAAATGTGTACATATGGGACTAGTTCTTGGTAGGTGTAGGGTTGGGGCATCAGCCTCTTAACTTTGTTTGGGTTTTGTTGGGTCTTTTTTTGGTGGGGGCAGGTGGGACAGAGAAAATGGGGTTTGAACTCAGGGCCTTTGACTTGCTATCTAAGCATTCTGAGGTTTGAGCCACACCCCCGGCTCTCCTGGATTCTTAAAAGGAAAGTCCTGGGAACACACTAGTTTTTTGCCTCCAGGTAATAGGAAGTTATGAATCATTGGAGGACTTGTCTTCCTGTACTGGTGATGACGGGGCAGAGTAGAGGTTGATGTTGGTTTGTCACCCATGGCCTCTGTCCTGGTATTGCCCAAGAGTACCAGCTATCAGCCCAGCCTCTTGAGTGCGCAAGGGGTTATCTGTTGTGCTGATAAGGTCTTTATAAAGGGAGTTGGAAGGAGAAGCTGTGGGTATGGATCGAGGGCTGCTCTCCAGCATCCTGCTTTCTTTTTCAGTTGCTCCTTGGTGTGGTCACTGCAAAGCTCTAGCTCCTGAGTACGCCAAAGCAGCCGGGAAGCTGAAGGCAGAAGGCTCAGAGATCCGGTTGGCAAAGGTAGATGCCACTGAAGAGTCTGATCTGGCCCAGCAGTATGGTGTTCGTGGCTATCCGACAATCAAGTTCTTCAAGAATGGAGACACAGCCTCCCCCAAGGAGTACACAGGTGTGACAGTGGCCCTGCCCCTAATGCTGCCTGAGACCCTGGACACTAACAGAAGGCTCGGCTAATGGCATGTCTGAGAGTTGGGGGCCCTATTCTGAACTGGGTTCTCCATCTGCTTCTGCACCTGAAAGTCCCGTGAAAGTTCTCGGGGTCGGAAGCGTGGCTCAGTTGGTTGAGTGCTAGCTCATGAGCAGAAGTGGCAGATAACAAGTTGAGTCTTGGTCTCGGATCCCCACCAAAACCAAGTCTGCCCTTTGGAGACCATCTAAGGTAGATGGTGCTGTTTAGGGGACATCCTGGGCAGCCTGGGTGCTTATCTGTGATGGACAGGGAGGAGGGGGAGGCCAGTGCCACTCTGACCACACAGGCTCTAAGTTGTCATTTTGAGGAGCAAGAGTGTAACAGGAACACTTAGGTGATACTTGCTGTCACTACTTGTGTGCTAGCCCAAGCCAAGCACTACCCTCGCTGGACCCATCCATAGGTGGAGGCTGGGCTTTACAGTCACGGCATCTAACACAGACCTTAAACTGAAGCTGCACAGCCAACACTTGGCCAACTTCAAACTGGCTTTGGTGGAGGCTGGGCTGTGATATAGGCAAATAGTTGTTGGGGCTTGTATATCTCTAAAACCAGTTTCGCAGGACATCTGTCAGACCTAAGTGGTGGGCAGCCTGCGGCCTGCTTGCCGGTGTAATTAGCCAGTGTCCTCTCGAGTGTCTTCATCCTGCTCAGCTCGGCCGCTCTGGCTGCCTCATGACTGGCGTTTGTTCCTGCATAGAATGCAACGTGTTTGCGGGGCGCTGTGGCGGCTCACGCCTATAATCCTAGCTATTTAGGAGGCTGAGATCTGAGGATCATGATTTAAAGCCAGCCCCGGCAGGGAAGTCTGTGACACTCTTTCTTTTTTTGGTCGTTCCTGGGGCTTGAACTCTGGACTTGGGGGCCATCCTGTGCTCTTCAGCTCAAAATGAGCACTCTACCACTTGAGCCACAGCATCACTTCTGGTTTTCTAGTGTTTTGTTTTTTTTTAATTGGAGATAAGAATCTCATGGAGGAGCTGGGAAGGTGGCTCAGTGGTAGAGTGCTTGCCTTGCATGCATGAGGCCCTGGGTTCGATTCCTCAGCACCACATAAGCAGGGGGAAAAAAAGCCAGAAGTGGCACTGTGGCTCAAGTGGTAGAGTGCTAGCCTTGAGCTGAAGAGCTGAGGGACAGCACCCAGGCCCAGAGTTCAGGCCCCAAGACCGGACCCCACAGAAAAAAAAAAGTCTCATGGACTTTCCTGCCCGGGCTGGCTTTGAACTGCGATCCTCAGATCTCAGCCTCCTGAGTACCTAGGATTATAGGCGTGAGCCACCGCGCCCAGCTCCTATGAGACTCATCTCCAGTAAACCACCAGAAAACGGAAAGTGGTGTTGTGGTAGAGTGATAGCCTTCAGCTGAAGAGCTACGGACAGTACCTCTGCCTAGAGTTCAAGCCCCATGACCGACAAAAAAAAAAAGCAATGTACATGGACTTAGCTACCATGGTTCGTTACTGGGACTGGGTTTTGTGGGTGGGAAGGCTTCTCTCAAGTCCACTTTTAGCTGGTAATTCAGCTTTTTGTTGGCATTGAGCTGTACCTTCTGAGAATTGTACGAGCTTCTCTGTCCTGGTTGGTCCAGGTACTGAAGCGCAGGAGTAGAGGAAAGCAGGGCTTCAAAGCCTCTGCCTCACAGGACTCCTCCTTGCTGTGTGTGCTCTGGGTGGTACAAAATGGCATCGTCTTTCTCTAGTTATGGTTAGAGCAGGCACTGGACAGGAAGGCCTGGCCTATTTGAGGGTGTCAGACAGGGTCAGGTTGAGCCTGTTTTCAAGGTGGTAGAACTGGCATTGAAGTTGACTAACCACATCCCTACCCATGGGTATAGCTAGGTATGAAAGCACTGTGTGAGAAACTAGTTCCAATCCACAGAAAGAAAATGCAGAGCGATACAGGGAAAGGGTGGTCCTGGTCCTGTGTGCCACAGGTGGCCACTCTTCACCCTTGAAGCATAGGGTCAGGCACTGGGCTCAGAGACATCCTGGGGGAGGGCAGCAAACTTGCTCCAAGGGTCCTCAGCCCCGTGGGCACAGCTCAGGCAAGTCGGGGCTGGGCATGGTGGGTGGTGCTGTGTCATGAGGAAACTACTTGTTTGGGGTCTAGCTGGCCGCGAGGCCGATGACATCGTGAACTGGCTGAAGAAGCGCACAGGCCCCGCCGCAACCACTCTGGCTGACGCGGCAGCAGCAGAGTCCCTGGTGGAGTCCAGCGAGGTGACCGTCATCGGGTTCTTCAAGGTAGTAACAGTTCGCTGTTGTTGTTCAGGGGATTCCTGCACCTTGGCCCACGGTGTCTGTCTTGCTGCTGTCCTTGGCATGGATTGGTAGCATCTCTTACTCTCCTCCTTCCAGGATGTGGAGTCGGACTTTGCAAAGCAGTTCTTGCTAGCAGCAGAGACCATTGATGACATACCTTTTGGGATCACGTCCAACAGTGACGTGTTCTCCAGATACCAACTCAGCAAAGACGGGGTGGTCCTCTTTAAGAAGGTGAGTGGCCTGTGGCTTCCCCAGGGCAGGGCAGGGCAGGGCAGGTTTGGTCTGCAGGGGGAGGTGTTGCTTTCTTGATGGCTGACAAAACCAAGCTCCACGCTGGGTGCTGGGTCAAGGCTGTAATCCTCATGGGTCCTTGTTGCACCGTCTCACTGTGGCCTTTGGACGCTGGAGCACAAGGTAATTGGCAGTTTTCTGTAGCAGCCAGAGTGCTGGGTCTCCTGAGCAGCACAGGGAGCTGCTGCTTTTGACTGGTAGCTTTTTGTTTTCAGTAATGGCAAGACATGTGTGACAGAGTTGGCCTTCTCAACTTTTTTTTTTTTTTTTTTTTTTTGTCAGTTGTGGGGCTTGAACTCTGGGCCTGGGTGCTGTCCCTCAGCTCTTCAGCTCAAGGCTAGTGCTCTACCACTTGAGCCACAGTGCTACTTCTGATGTTTTCTGCTTATGTGGTGCTGAGGAATTGAACCCAGAACCTCATGCATGCAAGGCAAACATTCTACCACTGACAGCCACCTTCCCAGCCCCTTAACTATTTTCTTTTCTCCCAGTACTGGGGCTTGAACTCAGGGCCTGGGCACTGTCCGTGAGCTCTTACAGCTCAAGGCTAGAGCTCTACAACTTGAGCCACAGCACCACTTCTGGTTTTCTGGTGGTTTATTGGAGATAGGAGTCTCACAGTCTCTCCTGCCCGGGCTGGCTTTGAACCACGATCCTCAGATCTCAGCCTCCTGAGTAGCTAGGATTACAAGCGTGAGCCACCAGCGTCCGGCCCTTTTTGCCATTTTTAAGTGCCTAATTTGGTGGCATTAATGACATTCACAGTGCCATGCATCTTGTTTCCAGGACTGTTCTATTTCCAGAACTTTTCCTCACCCCAAACAGAAGTTGTGGAGCATTAGCTCCCTAGGTATGTGTCCCCATCCATTTGGCAAAGCCAGGTACCCTGCCCTACGTCCCTCTTCAGAAGTGGAGTGCTTCTTAGCCATGCCCCCGTTACGGGGATAGATGTGACTGCATTCCTGGGGTGCTGGTACGGCGGCTGCTCCTGGAGCACAGCTGTGTTTGGATGTGGGTACCGCCCAGGCAGACGAGGAGAAGAAATTTCAAAAGACCAAGGGAGTGAGGGGGCAGTCTGGGGAATAGGATCCATGGAGTGCTGTTCTGTCCTGTTTGTAGTCAGAGGACTGTTGTAGAGCACTGACAGCCTATATTAGAAGGTCATACTGTATGTGGCAGTGGCCATCTGGTTTGGAAACCTTTACGTCATCTTGTTATATGTATTATGGCTCTGAAAAGACATCTCAAGGTGAGGGCTGAGTGACCTCTAAGGACTTTTGTGGACAGTCATGTGGCTTGAACTCTGGGCCTAGGCACTGTTCCTAAGCTTTTTTATCTTGGGCTAGTGCTCTACCACTTTGAACCATATTTCATTCACTTCTGGTTTTCTGGTGGTTAATTTATTTTTATTTTTATTGTGAAAATACTGTACAAAGGGGTTACAATTACACGGACAAGGTAGTGAGTACATTTCTTATTGAGCATTGTTGCCTCCTCCTTTGTTTTCCCTTTCTATTCCCCATCCCCCCAAAAAAAGTTGTAAAGTTCGTTTTTCAACATAAAGACTTGTACATCTCATTGTTGCAATGGGTCCACCTGTATCCCTATTTGTTTTTGCCCTTCCCCTCCCCAAATTATACCAACATCAAATACAATGAAAGCAGGGGTTATACCTTGGGGAAGGGACATACAAAGCAACAAAGAATCTGCTGGTTAATTTGAGATAAGAGTTTCATGAACTTTGCTGCCTGGGCTGGTTTTGAACTGTGATCCTCAGAGCTCCAGCTTCCTGAGTAGCTAGGATTATTCCATCTATTAGCCACCAGCACCTAGCTTGTCATTTTATTTATTTATTTATTTAGAGCTTGGGGCCTGGCCTGGTTGCTGTCCCTGAACTCTTTTTGCTCAAGGCTAGTGTTCTACCGCTTGAGCCACAGCTCCATGTTTTTTTTTGGTGGTTTATTGGAGATGAGAAGCACTTGGGCCTACCTGTCCAGGCTGACTTTGAACTGTGATCCTCAGACCTCAGCCTCCTGAGTAGCTGGGATTACAGGTGTGAGCCACTGGCAACTGGCTATGTAAGGAAATTTTACTTAGATGCCTGACTAGAAAAATCAGGATGTTATCTAGCTGCAGTTGATAGAAGTGTTTCAAAACCCGGAACCAGTGGCTCACACTTACAAATCCTAGCTATTCAGGAGACTGAGACATGAAGATTGTAGTTTGAAGTCAGCCTAGACATAAAATCTGAGAGACTCTTGCAATTAACTTGGGGGTTCACAGGGGTCCCAGTGCTGAAGCAGGGTGGGGGAGGTGGAGAAAAGAGCAAGAAATGATCCCTGAGTTTAAATCCTGGTCCGAGCAAAAAAGAGAAAATGAGATGTTTTGGGGATATCAGTCTTTCTCTTTTTTCTTTTCTTTGTTGTGGGCCATGAACTCTGGGGGCTAATGCTCTACCACTTGAGCCACAGCGCCACTTCCGGTTTTCTAGTAGTTCATTGGAGATAAGAGTCTCATGGACTGTCCTGCCCGGGCTGGCTTTGAACTGCGATCCTCAGATCTCAGCCTCCTGAGTAGTTAGGATGACAGGTGTGAGCCACCAGCACCTGGTTGTGATATTAACTCTTGAGTTAAGGTTGTAAGGCGGATTCGCTGAGACTTGCAGAAACATGGAGACCTGTTCAGTCCATGCATAGTCTGCCCTGCGCTTTGCACTGGGGGTCCTGGGAGGTTTGAAGGACCTTTGCCTTCACGGAATGGAGTGTGTGGTAGATATGCTGTTGAGGCAGGCTGGGCTTGAGTCTGACTAAGCTGTCCAGGGTGGTACCATCTCCTGGGCTCCAGGAACCTTTGCAGCCACCATGCCCGGCAGCTGTGTGTCTCTTTTCTTCTGCCTCAGTTTCTGGTGTCCATCAGGCTGGTCACTGTCCTGGGGCGGGGCCGGTTCGTGGTGGCGTGTCTCCTGCATTGCAGTGGCTCAGACACAATAGGGTGGTGCTGTGAGGGTCAGAAGTCATGACACAGGCTCCATCTCAGATCACTCGACCACTGCCACACTCCCACCCCCCTCCTCCATCAGATTCCTCTTTCCTGCCTATACTCCTCACTTGTGAGGATGCTGGGCCTCTTTCCTGTGTGCTCAGGACTGATGTGGGTACCTGGAAGGGCAGATGCTTCCCAGGGGGCACATGAGGGAACCCAGGCTCTGGTGTGGCCAGCCACTTTCTACTCATTTTTGCTGGAGGGTTTTGGGGGCCAGTAGAGCTGTCAGTTATTGAGCAACTAGTCCATGTCCCATATTGTCATACACCCCCCTCCTGCCGCCCCCACACCCCTGGGCCTGGGCGCTGTCTCTCAGCTCTAAAGCTCAAGGCTAGCACTCTACCACTTGAGCCCCACAGCATCAGTTTTGGCTTTTTCTGTTTATTTGGTACTGAGGAATTGAACCCAGGGCCTCATGCATGTAATGCAAGTACTCTACCACTGAGCCACCCTCCCAACCCTAGTCCATGTTTTTTTTGTTGTTGTTCTGTTTTGTTTTTGCCAGACTTGGGGCTTGAACTCTGGGTCTGGATGCTGTCCCTCAGCTCTTCAGCTCAAGGCTAGCACTCTACCACTTGAGCCCCACAGCATCACTTCAGGATTTTTCTGCTTATGTGGTACTGAGGAATCGTACCGAGGGCTTCATGCATGCAAGGCAATCACTCTACCACTAAGCCACATTTCTACACCCGGAGAATCCATGTGTGTGTTTTTTGTTTTTTGGTCGGTTGTGGAGCCTGAACTCTGGGCCTGGGCGCTGTCCCTCACCTCTTCAGCTCAAGGTTAGCGCTCTACCACTTGAGCCACAGCGTCACTTCCAGTTTTCTGAGTGGTTACTTGGAGATTAGTTTTACGGGCTTTCCTGCCCTGGCTGGCATTGAACTGTGATCCTCAGATCTCAGCCTCCTGAGTGGCTAGGGTTACAGGCGTGAGCCAGTGCCTGGCTTAATCCATGTTTTTATGATGATTTCTGCTTCATTTTTTATTTGAGGAAGTTAGGAGTGAAGACAGGACCATCAGCCTCTTCCAGTCCAGTATTTGGCCTTTCCATGATATGTTACTGTGGTACAGCAGGATTCATGTCTGGGACAGATGTAGGCAGTCACTGTAGTCTTGAGACAGGGTCCCCAATCAGGCTGTCTCTGGCCTCTTTCCTTAAATAGGAACTGTTTGTTTTTACCAAAATAGGCTGATTGTCATGTGCTGAGGTTCCCTGGATCATAGCTGGACAAAAGTACTCAGCTGTACTACTCATGCTTGTGCGAGTAGAGACGTGGTCTTCCTGGGGAGGGTCCTGGCTTCACATAGGACCTGTAGGTCTGGGCCCTGCCCACTGCGCGGGGGAGGGGGGGCGCCTTGGCCTGAAGCTCAGCAGTTTTGAGTGTGTGCCAGCACTCAAGTCCAGTGCTTTGCTACTTGAGCGACAGACAGCTCTACTTCTGGTTTTTTTTGGTAGTTACTTAGTTAAGAGTCTCAATGGAATTTCCTGGCCCTGACTGCTTCCAAACCAGTGGTCTTGGGTCTCAGCCTTCTGTGTAACTAGGATGACAGGCGTGAGCCACCACGCCAGCCTGACTTGCTCTTGCTTGGCTTCTCACTGGTGCCTCTACCACTTGAGCCGTACTAGCCTAGAATTGGAGAGAGAATTGTTAGATTGTTCTACCTAAGCTGGCTTCAAACTGCAGTCCTCAGATCTGAGCCTCTTCAGACGTGAACCACTAGAGCCTGGCTCAATTACAAATGATTCTCAGCATTCTCCTTGGCTTTTTCTTCTTATCCTGTTCCCCTCTCCCCACTGGCTACATTGGGATGTGTAGAGCGGGTGCCTGGAAGCCCACACCTCCTGGGTAGAGGAGAAGCAGCATACCATGCACAGGGCCCGACATACAGGGCACCCACACAGGGCTTGGCTGCCTTTTTTTCTGTTCTTTTTTTTTTTCGTTGTGGGGCTTGAACTTGACCTGGCCACTGTCCCTGAGCTAGTGCTCTATCACTTAAGCCACAGCGCCACTTCTGTTCTTGAAGTACAACGTGAATTGGCAGCTGTGAAGAGATGAGTATATTCTGCTTACCACAACCTTAGATTCAACCAACCTGAATCAAAACTACTCAAGAATAATGGCTGGGCACTGATGGCTCACGCCTAATCCTAGCTACTCAGGAAGTTGAGATCTGAGGATCGTGGTTCTAAGCCAGCCTAGGCAGGAAAGTCTGTGAGACTCTTATCTTCAATGAACCACCAGAAAACTTGCGGTGATGCTGTGGCTGAAGTTGTAGAGCACTAGCCTTGAGCTGAAGAGCTCAGGGACAGAGCCCAGGCCCAGAGTTCAAGCCCCAGTATGGCACACACAAAAAATTTCAGTAAGACGGGCACCGGTGGCTCACGCCTGTAATCCTAGCTACTCAGGAGGCTGAGATCTGAGGATCTCTGCTCAAAACCAGCCCGGGCAAGAAAGCCTGTGAAACTCTTATCTCCAATAAACCACCAGAAAACCGGAAGTGGCGCTGTAGCTCAAGTGGTAGAGCGCTAGCCTTGAGCTGAAGAGCTGAGGGACAGCACTCAGGCCCAGAGTTCAAGCCCCATGACCGACCAAAAAAAAAATATTTTTTTTAGTTGTAAGACTAGGTACGCTGGCACATTTTTACTTCAGGGGCAGAGAACAGAAGAATTGAGATGGATTGGGAATGTGGCTTCGTGGTAGAGTACTTGCCTAGTATGCATGAAGCCCTGGGTTTGATTCCTCCGTACCACATACACAAAGCCAGAAGTGGTGCTGTGAGTCAAGTGGTAGAGTGTTGGCCTTGAGCAAAAGAAGTTCAAAGACAGTGCCCAGACCCTGAGTTCAAGCCCCAGAATTGGCAGAAATAAAAAAACAAAAAAACAATTGAGGTTTGAGGCCAGCCCAGAAAAAAGTTAACAAGACCTCATCTCAAAAAGGCTAGGTCTGGGCTGGGAAGTAGCTCAGTAGCAAAGTATTTGCCTAGTAATTGCAACATCCTGGGTTTAATCCTCAGTACAAAAAAGAAAAGACCAAAAGAAAAAAAAAAAGCTTAGCCGGGCACAGGTGGCTCATACCTGTAATCCTATCAGGATGCTAAGACCTGAGGACCGTGGTTCAAAGCCAGCCTGGGCAGTAAGTGGAACTCTGATCTCCAATTAACCAGAAAACTGGAAGTGGTGCTGTGGCTCAAGTGGTAGAGCTCTTGCCTTGAGCTGAAGAGCTGAGGGACAGTGACCAGGCCCAGAGTTTAAGCCCCACAATCCAAAAAAAAAAAAAAAGGCTGAGGACTAGAGGTATGGCTTGAGTAGTTCAATTGCCATGAACAAGAATGTAAGGCCGAGTTCATGCCCTGATACCTGCTTGCATGTGTGTGCATGCACATATACACAGAAATATAGCCAAATGCCAGTGGCTCACACCAGTAATATACACAGACACATGTTCATAGTGGAGAAGGGACAGTGATAGAAGGGCTGATTGATTGAATACATTGTAAACATGGAATTAGAATACTGAAACCTATTATGTAAGCTAATTAAGGAAACAAAAGCTGAAAGGCTAGGCATTGTGGTATACCGGCTAGGGATTGTAGCCTACAGCTGCAGTCCCTGCCCCAAGGAAGACGGAGGAAGGAGGCCTGCCCAGGCAAAACCTTGTTAGACCTTACCTGGGAAAAAGACCTAAAGTCAAAAGATCTGGGGGCATGGCCTAAGCATTAAGTCCTGAGTTCAAACCCAAATACCACCAAAAGCCCCAACAAATGTAAGAGTACGCTGGGTGTGCGATGTGTGCTTACCATCCCATGTTTGGGTGGTGGAAGCACAAAGAATGAGTTCAGAGTGAGCTTGGACTACAAAGTAGCCCCAGCCATGCAGATACTCCAAGAGTGGGACCCATGAGCCATAGCTGTGGGAATGAGTTTGGAGATGAAGTTAATGGACGTAAGACCTAACCACCAGCTGGTGCTGGTGCTCACTGCTATAATCCTAGCTACCCAGGAGGTGAAAATCCGAAGATTATATTTCAAAATTCTATGAGAAGCTTATCTCCAAATATCCAGCAAAAAGCCAGAAGTGCAGCTATGGCTCAAGTGGTAGAATATCAGCTTGAGTGTAAAGGCCCTGAGTTTAAGCCCCAGTACAGGCACACACATCACACACAATCATACCACCTTTGTAGCACACAACAGGTCTTGACCGGTGGCAAAGACGGCGTCAGCACAGTTCTTTGTTCACAGCTTCTGCAGCTGTATAGGGGCCTCCATCTTGAGACGGCCCTGGGCAGCCGCCATGGTGGGGCCTGTGTCCGGCCTGTGGGGGCAGGGTCCAGTCGCTCCTGTAGCACCTCTGCTGCCTGTGCCCTACAGTTGGGTAACTGGAGGACTGTGGACCACTCGCTTGAGAGGTGGGCCTGAGGTGATGACTGAATCCAGGCCAGGCTGTCAGGGAAGGAATGTGTCTGCCCTCATTGCGGAGACCAGCAGACACTGCTTGGCCAAGCTGGGTAGTCTGCCCTCGTCCCCGGGGGCAGCCTGGGCAGCCATGTTCATAGCCTTCTTTCTGACCCCAGTTTGATGAAGGACGGAACAACTTTGAGGGGGAGATCACCAAGGAGAACCTGCTGGACTTCATCAAGCACAACCAGCTGCCTCTGGTCATCGAGTTCACTGAGCAGGTGGGTTACCACTGTCCAAGTGTCTGGTCGCCCTGAGGCCACTGGGAGAATATTCTATCCTAGCTCCGATTGTGGCTCTGATCCAGTAACAGTAAGTTGCATTTGTAACAGACAGCTCCCAAGATATTTGGGGGTGAAATCAAGACGCATATCCTGTTGTTCCTGCCCAAGAGCGTGTCTGACTACGATGGCAAACTGAGCAACTTCAAGAAAGCAGCTGAGGGCTTCAAGGGCAAGGTGGGCTCCTGGGCTTGTGACCTTGCCAGACTGCAAGGCTTCTCCCAGGACTTAGAGGCCTCAGGCCTTCCGTGGCTGCCCCTTGAATGTGGGTGTTTGGGACCCAAGGGGCCAGCCCCACTCCCCCAACCACTTCTTTTCTGCTCAGACCCAGAGCCTGATGTGGAGAGAATGGTTCCAAGGGCACCAGCTACTTCTGGGTGGGGCCCTATGTAGGGCCCATCTCAGTGTGCTTTTTCTCCCCCAAGATCCTGTTTATCTTCATCGACAGCGACCATGCTGATAACCAGCGCATCCTCGAGTTCTTTGGCCTAAAGAAGGAGGAGTGCCCGGCTGTGCGGCTCATCACCCTGGAGGAGGAGATGACCAAGTACAAGCCTGAGTCAGATGAGCTGACAGCTGAGAAGATCACAGAGTTCTGCCACCACTTCCTGGAGGGCAAGATCAAGGTGCCAGGCCTAGTTGGGCTGACTGCAGCCCACCTTACAGAGCAGCGCCCACCTGTAGGGGGCTGGATTCTACTGTCTCTGACTCTTACACATCAACACCAGGTTCTGACACAGAGTACACGGTAGTGTGAAGTCTCCATTCCTTTTTGTTTTTTCTTTGCTGCTATTAGGTTTGAACTTGGAGCCTTGGCCTCACTTCCTTGCTTGACTGATGACTACTTGAGCTATGCCTCTAGACCTACTCTTTGCTGGTTATATTGGAGATAGATTCTCAAGGGTTTTTTCTTTTTTTTTTGTCGGTCATGGGGCTTGAATTCTGGGCTTGGACGCTGTCCTTGCGCTCTTCAGCTCAAGACCAACGGCACCTGGCTCTCAAGGATTTTTTTTGCCCAGCTGGCTTTGAACCCCCTTTGAGATCTCAGGTTCTTAAGACACTAGGTTTACAGGCATAAGCTTATCACTAGTACCCTTTTTTTTTGGGGGGGGGGGGTAGTCAGTCATGGGTCTTGAACTCTGGGCCTGGGTGCTGTTCCTCAGCTCTTCAGCTCAAGGCAAGCACTCTACCACTTGAGCCACAGCACCACTTCCAGTTTTTTGATGGTTCATTGGAGATGAGAGTTTACCAGACTTCCCTGCCCGGGCTGGCTTTGAACCGTGATCCTCAGATGTCAGCCTCCTGAGTAGCTAGGATTACAGGTGTGGGCCACTGGTGTCTGGCTTATTATTTCTATTTTTTGTGCTGGTCCTGGGGCTTGAACTCAGGGCCTGGGAACTATCCCTGAGCTGTTTTTGCTCTGCTGCTTGATCCACAGCTCCACTTCTAGCTTTTTTGGTGGTTTATTGGAGATTAAAAACCTCATAAATTTTTTTGCCCAGGCTGGCTTTGAACAGCAATAGGCAAATCTCAGCCTCCGGAGTAGCTAGGATTATAGGCATGCTCAGCAATATCCTTTCCTTTAGCCAATCCTCAGAGACTGTAGAGAAGCCCTCTTACACTGTCATCGCGGCAAGTTAGCCCGAAAGCCAGGTGGGTGCTGCCTTGTGGGCTCAGCCTTCTCGTGCTGGCTTCCAGTCAACATGTGCTCTGCTGTCCTCAGGAGGGCAGCGGGTGCTGGGCCTGGGCCAGGTGTGGGGGGTAATGAGCACAGCCCTCCCTGACCGTCCTGTCTCTGCCCTCCAGCCCCACTTGATGAGCCAGGAGCTACCTGAAGACTGGGACAAGCAGCCTGTCAAGGTGCTAGTTGGCAAGAACTTTGAGGAGATTGCTTTTGATGAGAAGAAGAACGTCTTTGTGGAGTTCTGTAAGTGAAGGACTCCAGCCTCCCGCTTGCTCCATTGGGGCAGCCTGGGAGGCACAGGGCTCAGTGCAGGCCTCCACAGACAGCTGTGTCTGGGCTGGCCCTCAGTACTGCTCTCCCTGCAGATGCACCGTGGTGCGGTCACTGCAAGCAGCTGGCCCCCATCTGGGATAAACTGGGAGAGACATACAAGGACCATGACAATATTGTCATCGCCAAGATGGACTCGACAGCCAACGAGGTGGAGGCGGTCAAAGTACACAGCTTCCCTACCCTGAAGTTCTTCCCAGCCAGTGCAGACAGAAAGGTACGCCTCCTCAGCGGCCTGCCACCAGGGAGGGTAGGGCTGGTAAGGCATGAGCAGCTTCTAAGGACCAAGCCTGCTCCCCTGTGTTTTTGCCTTTGTTGTCCGTTGTGGAGCTTCAACTCCTGGCTTGGGCGCTGTCTCTAGCTCAAGGCTCGTGCTCTATCACTTTGAGCCATAGCACCACTTCTGTTTTCTGGTGGTTAACTGGAGATGAGAAGAATCTCTTCATATCTCAGCCTCCTGAGTAGCTGGGATTACAGGCGGGAGCCATCAGCGCCCAGCTCCTCCCTTCCTTTTTTAAAGGAAAGATAATAGGAACGTTTATTACAAAAGAAATAAAGGAGAGAGGGTGGTGTCATAGACAGACCACGGGCAGCGTGGCGCTTGGTCCATCTTCTTCCTCGTTACAGAGCCTGCCTCGGGTTAAGGAGTGAGAATTGGAGGGTGCTCCCACCGGGGGGTGTCTGTAACACCAGTCTACTGTCCTGTCCTCATTTCCTTTTTACTACTTTTTTTTTTTTTTTTTTTGGTCCTGGGGCTTGAACTCTGGGCTTGGGCGCTGTCTCTGTGCTCTTCAGCTCTGAGCGCTCTACCACTTGAGCCACAGCGCCACTTCTGGTTTTCTAGTGGTTTATTGGAGATAAGAGTCTCCCAGACTTTAGGATTACAGGCGTGAGCCACCTGTGCCCGGCTACTTACTCATTCTTTGTAGCTTCCTGCCCCCATTTCATTGTGTGGCTGGTTTTATCAGCTTAGCCTGCTCCCTGTAGGCCTGCTGTTTTACTAACAGGCATCATATCCTCCTCAGAAGAGGTAACCCTAACTACAGTAGCTCTTGATACTTCCTGCTGTTTTTTCTTTTTTTGTGTGGGTAGTGGGGCCTGAAGTCTGGTCCTGGGCTCTGTCCCTCAGCTCTTCAGCCCAAGGCTAGTGGTCTACCACTTGAGCCACAGCGCCATTTCCGGCCTTTTCTGCTTATGTGGTGCTGAGGAATGGAACCCAGGGCCTCATGCATGCAAGGCAAGCACTCTATCACTGAGCCCCTTCCCAGCCCCTTCCTGCTGGTTTAAAGACATCGATGAAACAGCCAGTCTAGGGACCCTCTGCAGAGGTTGGTCTGGAGGACCTGTATAGAAACCAGGGGGCACGCAGGTTCACATAAGCTTGGGTTTCCATGACCATCTGAAGCCTGATGAATTCTCAGTGAAAAGAAACAAAGTTGGTTAAAACAAAGATTTAGCAATGGAAAACCCGATAGGGTAAAGGGCATGTTGTTATTCCTTGGGCCTGGAGAAATGATGTAGCCACGCCTTCCTGCAGGGAGGAGGAGCTGCTAGCTGCGCAGCCAGTGGATCGGGATCAGTTCCTCACCCCACCCATCTTTTCCTGCAGGTCATCGATTATAATGGAGAGCGGACGCTGGACGGATTTAAGAAGTTCTTGGAGAGCGGTGGCCAGGATGGTGCAGGAGATGATGATGTGAGTCTGGTCACATGGGCATCAAGGCACACCTCTGGGAACAGTGTGGGCTCAGAAGACTGTGGCTCGTGCCGTTAGTCCAGGCTACTCAGGCGGTAGAGACCTGAGGATAGAGGCTCAGAGCCAGCTGGAGCAGATGTCTAATTCTTTATCTTCCATTAGCCAGCAAAAACCTGGAAGTGGAGGTATGGCTTGAGTAATAGGCAAGAGTTCAGGCCTGAGATTGGAGGTATGGCTCAACAGATGGCATCAGATACAAGTCTAGGTCTCTAGTCAAGGCCTTGAGCTCAAGTCCCAGAACCACACACACAGCACCGACCCGCTCTGGAGGCTGGCGACTCAGGCTAGATGCCAAGGATCACAATTTGAGGCCAGTCCAAGCCAAAAAGTCTGTGTGACTACAAGATAAGTAGTAAAAATCAGGGCTACAGGTGTAACTCAAGTAGCAGGTTACCAGTGGACCAAGCAAGCATGAGGCCCAGAGTTCAAATTCCGATACTGGGAGAGAAAAAAAAAAGTGGACATGGGTTGACCTTTGAACTTCATCCTGTCCAAGTCAGCTCATGTCCAGTGACAGTGGTGGCGATTCTGAGAGCAGGAGATTGGTGGCAGTCAGTGACATCGGGAACAAGAATGGAAGCCAGGTGCTGCTGGCTCACACCTGTAGTCCAGTTACTCAGAAGGATGAGATCTGCAGTTTGGAGTTCAAAGCCAGCCTAGTCAAAGTCTACAAGATTCCTATCTTAAACTCAGAAAAAGCAGAAGTGGCTCTGTGGCTCAAGCAGTAGAGCTAGTACGAAAGAAGCTCAGGGACAGCACCCAGGCTCTTAAGTTCAAGCTCCAGAGCCAGTACACACACAAGAATGGAAGAAATGCGTTTGGGCCAGCAGGGCTCTCGTGGAAGTACAGGTGAGGCAGGGAGGGGGCAGACTGTCTCCAGGGAAGCACTGCAGGAGGGATGGAGGCTCCTCATGAGGAGGCTGCCCCGCTGCCCCACCCTGTCACTGGAGCCTGGCCCTGTCGGGCTCCCTCCTCAGGCTCCTTGGGGTACAGCCTTCGCATGATCTGAGGGCTAGGCTGTGTTTGCCTTGCCTTGGGAAGTTCTGCTGCTGCCTTGTAGGCAACCACCTTCTGCCCTGGTTCTGCTCAAAGAGGCTCCAGGCCTCATCCCAACCAGCTCTGGCTGTCCTTGTGGCTGAAGGCCAGCTCCTGTGTGGCCTCCTGCTCCCATACCCCCGGGACCTTGAACCACACCTCCACCCCCCCCCCCCCCCCCCCCCCCCATGGATCTAGGACCTGGACCTGGAAGAAGCCCTAGAGCCGGACATGGAGGAAGATGATGATCAGAAAGCTGTGAGAGATGAACTGTAATGGAGCAGACAGACCTGGGCACCCCAACCTGACGCCTCCATGGCCATGCTGGGCCTGCTGGACCTGCTGGGCCGTGTTCCACCCAGCAGCCCACGCCTCCGGAGCCTGACCCTTGCCCAAGGAGGGAGCACCCTCGGAACCCAGGGATCTTTCCAAAGCCACACTCACTCTAACACACGCGTACACTTACACCCATCTCTTCCTTTGCTTTTCAATTTTTGGAAAGGGATTCATCTCCAGGCCAGCCCATCTTGATGGGCTTAATTTTTTAAACCATGATGTACTTTTTTGTACATGAGTTTCGTCTTGAGTGCTTGCTAAATGTTTGGGAACTCACACTGATAATGTCTCACTTAGTTCCATCTGTGTGGGACGTTCAGGCATGTCCCTACATCAGGGTATTTGTTCCACTGAGGCCAGGCCTCTCTGGGAGACACCAGTCTCCTGGGATGGGAAGGACAAGCCTGGGCTGGACGCATTGCTCTCCTCCACCCTGTGCCAGTGCTGCCAGCCTGGCTTTGCGGTTTCTAGCTAAAGGAAACGTCTGGGTCCTGTCTGTGTGGGCCTGCCATGCTTGGAGGAGAGGGTGCCGCGACCCTGAACCTGGACAAGTCCCCTGCTCTCAAGCCAGGAGTCTGCACCTATCTGCTGTGGCACATTGCTCTGTGGCCACCGGGCTTTCTTCCAGTGGGTCTCCCAGGCTGAGACCGAGCCAAGGACATGGACTGGACCAGACAATGCCCATTCTTCAGGCATTTCTACCACAATATTGGAATTGAACACATTGGCCAAATAAAGTTGAAATTTTAGTACCAGTTGTTACTTTTACTGTGTGTATCATTCCTAAGTACAGCCACCCCACAGGCCCAGCCGGGGTATAGCTGTCTGGGCCCCCGGTGGGGGGGGGGGGGGCTGGTGGTGGTCACTGCAATTACAGCTGAGCTATCTTTTGAGAATTCAGGTGGATCAAACCTCAAAGATAAGCAAGGTTGCTAAGCTTATTACCAGCCTCCGGTAGAAACGGGGCGGGGGGGGGGGGGGGGGGGGGGGGGCTCGCACCCTGGGGGAAATCTGGTGTTAAAAAGAGGACACTTCCTGGCTTTTCAAAGGTAACTAGATCCAAGGTACCAGTGGCTTGTGCTTATAATCCCAGCCACTCAGGAGGCTGAGACATGAGGATCACAGAGTTTGGCCTGAGTCTTGCCAACATAAAGGTATATAGTTAATGTCCACTTGGAGGTTAGGTAGGAAGATGTTAGCTCAGTTCCCCAACGATGTGAGCCTGACACCTGGAGCTGAGACCGGGCTGGAAGGATATGTTGGCCCCTCCCTAGCAGGACAGAGTGGGTGGGCCTGATGCCCAGCTGTGCGGAGACCTGGCCTCTTCACAGAAAGTTGGTACCAAGCAGAAACATCACGCCCTCCAGGGAGGGGAGTGAGTCTCAGATACCTTTCCCCTTTTGCAGAAGCAGCTGATGAGTGCATTCCTGGGCCTAGGCTGTGTTGGGAGGCTGCAGGGTGGTCTCCAGAAGCTCTGGCTAAATGAGCAAGGCAGCTTGCAGGCTCAGAGGGAAAGCAGCAAAAGCTTAGTTGCTGCGAGTTGCCAATCTGTTCTCTCCACATAGTGAGAATCTGTCTCTGGCCTGGAGGTTAAAGAAGCAGATGTCAGAGCCAGGAGCCAGAGACCCACTACTATAACGCTAACAGCTGAGGAGGCTGAGCTGGCAATCAAGGTTTGAAGTCAGCCTAGACTAATCCAAGAGACCCTTCTCTGCAATTAACCACCAAAAAGTTGGAAGTAGCGCTGTAGCTCACAGGGTAGAGCACCAGCCTTGAGCAAAAAAGCTCAGGGACAGCACCAAGGCCCTCAGTTCAACTCAACTGTCCCAACACTAAAAAATAAGATCTCAGGTTAAGGTCTTGTCCCAGGGGTCCTTGGAGCCCACACAGGAGGCCACCCTGCCCTGGCAGCCCTGCCTTGGGGCAATGCCAACTTCCCTTATAGTCTCCAGGCAGTATGTTTTCTGTAGGACACTGCTGGTGGCACTCGTTGGACATTTTAATCTTTTCACATAGTTTATCCTTCTAAAAGAAAATTTAAATCACAATGAACTAGTCCATACTATGAAGAATCAAGGGAGCTAGATATCAACCAGTGGCTCATGCCTGCAATTCTACCTACTCAGGAGGCTGAGATCTGAGGATCGTAGTTCAAGGCCAACCAGGCAGAAAAGTCCATGAGACTCTTGTCTCCAATCAATCACCAAAAAAGCCAGAAGTGGAGCTGTGGCTCAAGTGGTAGAATGCTAGTCATGAGCAAAGAAAACCCCTCAGGGACGGCACCCAGACCCTGAGTTAAAGCCGCAGGACTGACCAAGGACACAGCCACCTAACTACAGGCTTAGTCCTGATGCCTCCCTGTTTTACTACCACAACAGGCTGGACAGCTCATGGCCAGTTTTTAAAAAAGCAAGATGTGAGCTGGGCATCATAGCTCATGGCTGTAATCCTAACTATTCAGGAGGTGGAGATCATGGGGACAGCCCACACAGCAGAGCACGAATGTGAGGCTGAGTTCAAGCTCTAGTACCAATGTGTACATGCGTACATTCATGAACACATGCACATACACACACACCAGCAAAAGAAAAAAAACAGGCTGGTCATGTGGCTCAAGGTAGAAGGCTCTGAGTTCAAACTCCAGTACTGCTAAACAGACATACAAAAAAGGACAGGTACATCCAGATGTGTGAACAGTTCCCAGGAACTTGCTAGAACAAGGCCTGACATTCCCTTCTGGAGGGTCCACAGCTGCTGGAAGGCTTCAGGGACCAGATCCTTCTCTGATCCAAACCAACACAAGCTTTGCTCTCAGCTCACGGGTCACAGGAGAGGCCAGGCCCGACAGATTTGCCTAGGCCGACACTACTGACCAGAGCCATCCTGCTGGTGCCCCAGCTCGTGCGCTTCGCCCAGCTCTATGCTCCTCAGAGCTGGCAGTGCAGCCAGAACTTTTCCACAACAGGAGAAAAGGCAATCTCCATGTCAAAGCAGGGTCCTCTCACCTGGCTAGTGTCTCTCAACGTGTAAACAAGTCAGAAGAACCGGCATCTGACACCTCCCATGTGACCAGAGGTTCATGTGACCAGCACTTCCCTCCTGGCCCCTGGAAATGCAGACATGGGAACCACCCAGTGGAGTCACAGTGGGCCAGTCTTGCCAGTTTCTGGAATGAGTGACAGAGGAAACACCCGAGCTGCTCTGGTACTGAGGCACCGAAAAACCCCTGCCAGGCAAAGCGGCCCAGCCGGCACCGTCTCTTCCGTAGTCTGCGTCCCACGGCTTTTCACCTGCTGTGTAAGACACTGTGATTATTTGACCTTGTTGGCTGCAAACGTCTGATGATACGAGGCGAGGCCTGCCTCCCCGCTGCCCGGCCCTGCAGAGCAACTGGCAGTCAGTTCTCCTTCTCCCACTGCTACCTGAAGCATCTTACCGCTGGTGGACTGACTCACATTCCCCCCTGCTTCCAAATGAGATTTTATTGGGAAAATCATTGCTGGCACGCTGGCTAAGATACGGTCCCAATGGAGTAGGAGTAGGGTGGGCCCGAAATCCTTTTTTTTTTCCTGGTCAGTCGTGGGGCTTGAACTCTGTGCTTGGGCACTGTCCCTGTGCTCTTCAGCACAAGGTGAGCGCTCCACGCTTGAGCCACAGCGCCACTTCCCATTTTCTAGTGGTTTTTATTGGAGATAAGAGTCTCACAGACTTTCCTGCCCGAACTGGCTTTGAACCGCGATCCTCAGATCTCAGCCTCCTGAGTAGCTAGGATGACAGCGTGAGCCACCGGCGCCTGGCTCCGAAATCCTTATAAGGGGAGTCTGACTGGGAAGAAGGGGAGACCTAAGCCCCCCTCTGCTGGGAGGGCCAGGAGTGTGAGGCCCAGGCAGCCTAGAACATGATTATCAGATACAGTGTGAGGCAGAGGGTTTGGAAGGACACAGGAAGAAGCCAGGAGGAGGCAAGCGTAGACACCAGATGATGGTTTTGTAAACTAAGAAACACCAAAATGCACAGCAACCTTCAGGGCTGGGCTGAGTCTAGAACAGACCCTCCATTAGCTTTTCAAGGACGTGCCCTGCCGACACCTGCGCCTCCGAACCATGAGACTGGGCACCAACTCCAGGCTGGGGCGCTCTGCCACAACAGCCCTGGCAGGCTCAGTGACAGCTTCTAGGGGCAAGGGGACGGACCAGGTGGGCAGGAGCCATGACCACCTCTGGGCTCCCCTGGCTCAGCTCTGCTACCATGGCCCAAGGCCAACCACCATCTTGACCCTCAAAAAACAAGCAGGGCGCTGGTGGCTTGCACCATCATCCCAGCCATTCGGGAGACTGAGATCTGAGGATCACGGTGTGAAGCCAGCCCCAGGCAGGCTCCAATAAACTACTCAGAAAAAACCAGAAGTGGTGCTGTGGCTCAAGTGGTAGAGTGATAGCCTTGAGCAAAAAGAAGCTCAGCAACAGCACCAAGCCCAGAGCTCAAGCCCCAGGACCAGCAAAACAAAACAAAGAAGTCCAAATGCAAGCTGCCAATGCAAGCCTGCTGAATGGGGGCGGGGGGGGGGGGGCAGGGACACACTACCTGTAACAGTCCTGCTCCTCAGCAGGGAGGGACACCATCCTTAGGGGGAGCATGTCCAGAACCTGGAGCTAAAGGAAGGATGTCAGGCAGAAGCAAGTGCGGTGGGGGAGGTCAACCCGAGGGGGGCCTAACAGGAGTCTCCTCGCTGAGATCCTGCCCAGGGTGGTGGCAGGCTCCTGAGCAGAAAGCTGTCCTTTTCAGGCAATTCTGGGTTTTAGAAGCCATGACTCTGAAGAGTTGACAGGCAAGGGATGTATGAGGCCCCAATCTCCTCCACAACATGGTGTGATAAACCCATACCCTCTTGTGAAGAGGCAGCCACTTAGGTCACAGGAGGTAGGCGCGTGCAGTGAGATGTGGAAGGGCAAGGCCAATCTTGGCCAGTCTCAGCCGCTCAGGCCTCCCGACACCTTTGGGTCTTGCCCAGCCCTCCAGCCCACCCAAGCTCTCCTCGTGGGCTCCTTCTTTTGCCCTCTGTAAGGCAAAAGGACCTTCTAGGTCCAGCTGTGGAGCAGAAAGCAGTAGCCAGGAAGGATCTGACCCCTTTGGCTGGACATGGCAACAGGTGTGTTGAAAGATGAGTCGCTAAACCTGATCCTGCCCTCCGGGAGTGAGGAGCTCAGTTTCGGGTCCTCAGGTCTCCAAGCATGACTGTGTGGCTTTATATAGCTCTGTACACCCTATATAAGCGGGAAGCGGGGTGTCTGGCGGACCAAGAGCCTGTAGGCTTATCAGGTCTGGCCTGTGTATTCCTCACCTTACCACAGGGTCCCTCGAGGGGCGGTCCACCTCAGTCCCCAGGATGCCCAGTAGAACTGTCCGTTACTCCCGCTACAGCCCCCAGCAGCGGCGCCGGCGGCTGTTGGCCGATCGCAGCGTGCATTTTCCTAATGATGTTCTCTTCTTGGACCACATCCGCCAGGGTGACCTGGCACAGGTGGGCCGATTTATCCGTGCTAGGAAAGTCTCCTTGGACACCATCCACCCCTCTGGTGAGTGGGTGCCGAGGACGTGGAAGAGGGTCTGGAGGGGCGGGGGCACCGGACAGTGCCTTGACCCCTGCCCTTGCACCCTTCCCAGGCCTGGCTGCTCTGCATGAAGCCGTGCTGTCAGGAAACCTGGAGTGTGTGAAGTTGCTGGTCAAATATGGGGCCGACATTCACCAGCGGGACGAGACGGGCTGGACGTCTCTGCACATGGCCTGCAGCGATGGGTACCCTGACATAGCCAGGTGAGAGGGACGGGCACGAGCCACGGCCCCGGAAGCGGCCGGACGCTGCCCAGGAGCCCGGGGCGCCGGCGCCGCGCTGCCCTCGGCCTCGGCCTCCTCACCCAGCGCACGGCACCGAGAGGCGGCGCCGGGCGGCCCTGGGGCGGCGCCGCGCGCGGCAACGGCTCCTTTGCCCCCAGGTACCTCATCTCCCTGGGGGCCGACAGAGCGGCGGCCAACGACGACGGCGCGCTGCCCTCCGACCTCATCGACCCGGACTTCCAGGACCTGCTGGAGCTCTTCCGCGGCGCGAGCATGGGCTGAGCCGGGCCGGGGCCGCCGGGGGCGGCGGCGTGGCGGGCGGCGGCGCGGCGGGGCGGCCGGGGCCGGGGCCGGGGCCGGGGCCGGGGCCGGGGCCGGGGCCGGGGCTGCGCCCGCCGCCCGCCGCCCGCCGCCCCGGCCCTCAGCGGCTTCCTCCTCAGGGTTTTGTAGGCTGACACTTTGTACTTCTTCAATAAACGCGGTTCCCGAGCCCGGGGTGCTGGCCTGATGTCTGGACCCCGGTTTCCCCCATTACGGTCTTCCCGGCCTCCCGGCCTCCCGGCCTCGGTCGGCCCCGCCGGGCCTCGCCCCGCGCCCGGGCCCCGCGAAGGCCCGCGCGACGCCGGCGCCCACGTGACCGGCGGCGCCTGCGCAGCGCGGCGTCACTTCCGGTCGGCCCTCAGGCAGCGGCGGCGGCGGCGGCGGCGGGCCGAGCGAGGTGAGGCGGGCGCGGCGGCGGGGCGGGCGGCGGCGGCGGGGCGGGGCCGGCGCCGTCCCCGCGGGAGCCCGGCCGCCCCGCCCGGGGTCGCGGGGAGGGGCGCGGCCGGCGCGGCGTGGGGGAGGCGGCGCGGACGTGGCCGGGGCCGGCGGTCGCGGGGCGACGCCTTCCCGTCCGAGCTCGGACGCGCGCGTGGCGGCTCCGCGGCCCCGGGGGCCCGGGACCGGCCGCGGACGCCGTCCGGACGGGCCCTGCCCGGGCTCCCGGCCCCGCCGCCCGCCGCCCCGGCCCCGAGTGACAAAAGCGGCGCGGGCCGGCGGAAGCGCGGGGGGGCGGCCCGGTCCTCCGGAGCCGACGGAGCGGCGGGCCGCCGAGGGCACGGGCAGCCCGGGGCCGGGGACGCCCGACCGGCTCCGCACGAGGCCCCTGGCGGGACTTGGGGCTGGCTGGGCGTGGGGGCTTCGGGACGGCGGGGAGGGAGGCTTCGGGGGACCGCCAGGCCCGGGTGCTGGTCACAGCCCGTCCCCCGGCCAGCCCCCGTCCCCCCGGCCAGCCCCCGTCCCCCCGGCCAGCCCCCGTCCCCCCGGCCAGCCCCCGTCCCCCCGGCCAGCCCCGTCCCCCCGGCCAGCCCCCAGCCAGTCCCCATCCCCCGGCCAGCCCCCGTCCCCCCGGCCAGCCCCGTCCCCCCGGCCAGCCCGCATCCCCCCGGCCAGCCCCGTCCCCCCGGCCAGCCCGCATCCCCCCGGCCAGCCCCGTCCCCCCGGCCAGCCCGCATCCCCCCGGCCAGCCCGCATCCCCCCGGCCAGCCCCCAGCCAGCCCCCATCCCCCCCGGCCAGCCCCCATCCCCCCCGGCCAGCCCCCGTCCCCCCGGCCAGCCCCCATCCCTCCAGCCAGCCCCCGTCCCCCGGCCAGCCCCCAGCCAGCCCCCATCCCCCCAGCCAGCCCCCATCCCCCCCCGGCCAGCCCCCGTCCCCCCTGGCCAGCCCCCGTCCCCCCCCGGCCAGCCCCCATCCCTCCAGCCAGCCCCCGTCCTCCGGCCAGCCCCGTCCCCCCGGCCAGCCCCCAGCCAGCCCCCATCCCCCCAGCCAGCCCCCATCCCCCCCGGCCAGCCCCCATCCCCCCCCAGCCAGCCCCCGTCCCCCTGGCCAGCCCCGTCCCCCGCCCCCGCCAGCCCCCATCCCCCCGGCCAGCCCCCAGCCAGCCCCCATCCCCTGGCCCCCCCCCCAGCTCCCAGTCCCCCCCAGCCCAGTCCCCGCCCAGCCCCAGCTCCCAACCAGCCCCATCCCAGCCCCCAGCCAGCCCCCATCCCCCGGTCAGCCCCCAGCCAGCCCCAGCTCCAGCTCCCCACCAGCCCCGTCCCCCAGCCAGCCTCCATCCCCCCGCCCAGCCCTGTCCCCCAGCCAGCCCCCATCCCCGGCCAGCCCCATCCCCCGGTCAGCCCCCAGCCAGCCCCAGCTCCCCACCAGCCCCGTCCCCCAGCCAGCCTCCATCCCCCCGGCCAGCCCCCATCCCCCAGCCAGCCCCCATCCCCCAGCCAGCCCCCATCCCCAGCCAGCCCCAGCTCCCCACCAGCCCCATCCCCCGGCCAGCCCTGTCCCCCAGCCAGCCCCCATCTCCTGGCCAGCCTCCCTCCCCCTGCCAATCTCTGTCCCCGGCCAGCCCCATTTCCCGACCAGCCCCGTCCCCCAGCCAGCCCCGGCCCCCGGCCCCTGGCCAGGCCCAATTGCCTGTTACAGCCCCGGCCCCCGGCCTGCCCCTGTTCACCGGCCTGCCCCTGTTCACCGGCCAGCCCCATCCCCCGGCCAGCCCCATCCCCCGGCCAGCCCCTGTCCCATGTCCTCCTGCCAGCCCCGTCCCACGGCCAGCCCCCCGTCCCCCCCGCCAGCCCCCGATTGGCTGGTAGGTTACTTCCTGTAGTTCTCCCAGGCTAAGATGGAGTGGTCCGCACGCAGGTGTTCTACTTGGAGACACCTGTTGTCGCCTTGCTGGACGGCAGTATCAGTCCCGCGCGCAGCGTCCCTGGACGCGTGGCCATGTCTGGCAGTTTGCGATGGGCTCGGGCTTCCTGCCCCTGTGCTGCTTTATCTCCCACTTCTTGCCTCCCACCAAGAGTCCTGTGGAGAAGGAAACTGCCCACGGCCGTCCGAAAGACCCTGTCCTTGTCCCTCGGCAGAGACTCGTGGCTGTGCCTGGAGACTGGGCGTTTCAGAAACCTGCCAGGGCTGCCGCGGCTGTTGAAGCAGGCTTGCGGAGGGCCAGGGGAACCATTGGCTGTGCCCTGAAGGTCCAGGCAGGGTGCTGGTGGGCATTGGGTCACCTCTGCTGGGTGGCAGGCCACCCCACCTTTGAGAGGGGGCATTGTGGGGTGATTTTTTCCTGGTCCAACTGTCAATGGTGAACAGTGTGTGAACTGCCCCACACATGAGTTGCTGTGGTCAGCCCATGGCTGTAGCTAGGGTCTCTCCAGTCCCATGTGCTTTTCTAGGCCTTCTCCCCCATGAGTCCAGTTACCTCAGACTGTTTGGTCTCATGCTTAGTGATCAGCAGGGCTTTGCTTCCTTTATGCTTTCTCTTTCTCTTTCTTTCTTTCCTTCTCTTCCTTCCTCCCTCCCTCCCTCCCTCCCTCCCTCCCTCCCTCCCTCCTTCCTTCCTTCCTTCCTTCCTTCCTCCCTTCCTCCCTTCCTCCCTTTCTTCCTTTCTTCCTTCCTTTCTTCCTTTCCCCCTTCCCCCCCTTTCTTTTTTCTGTGTTGGTACTGGAGCTTGAACTCAAGGCTTCTCATTCTTGCTTGGGTGTTTTGCTCAAGGATGTGCTATACCATTTGAGCCAGGCCTGCACTTTCAGATTTTTGCTGTTTAGCTAGAGATAAGTGTCTCACAGACTTTTCTGCCAGGTTGGCTTCAAACTGTGATCCTCAGATCTCAAGTTTCCTGAGTAGCTCAGCGGGGAGGCTGTTGTGGCTGTTGGGGTGTGTGTGAGTTGGGGTGCAGGCAGTGGGCCGGGAGACGTGCACTGATGGAGAGGCTTTGGGGGGAGGCCTGTGGGCTGGACGCCCGTCTGAGGAGCCTCAGATTTGACCCTACCATCAAGAATGCTGCCTTAGGGCTGGGAAGGTGGCTCCGTGTTAGAGCGCTTGCCTTGCATGCCTGAGGCCCTGGGTTCCATTCCTCAGCACCACATAAGCAAAAAGAAAAAAGCCGGAAGTGGCGCTGTGGCTCAAGTGGTAGAGCGCTAGCCTTGAGCTGAAGAGCTGAGGGACAGCGCCCAGACCCAGAGTTCAGGCCCCACGACCGGACCAAAAAAAAAAAAAAAAAGAATGCTGCCTTAGTGTAGTCTGCCAAGCTGACGCATTAGTGATTGCCAGCTGCAGCCCAACTTCAGAGACACAGAAGAGTCTGGGTGTAGATGGTTCCCACCTGTAATCCTCCTAGCTACTCAGGAAGTTAAGATCTAACGATCATGGTTCAAAGCCAGCCTGAACAGGAAAGTCTGTGAGACTTATCTTTTTGTTTTTGTTTTTTTTTTGGTTGGTCATGAGGCTTGAACTCTGGGCTTGGGCACTGTCCCTGCACTCTTCAGCTCAACATGAGCGCTCTACCACTTGAGCCACAGCACCACTTCTGGTTTTCGAGTGGTTCATTGGAGATAAGAGTCTCACGGACTTTCCTGCCCAGGCTGGCTTTGAACCGCAATCCTCAGATCTCAGCCTCCTCAGTAGCTAGGATTACAGGCCTGAGCCACCAGCACCCGGCTTGTGAGACTCATCTTTAATCACTAAAAAGCCAGAAGCAGAGCTGTGGCTCAAATGGTAGAGAGCTAGCTTTGAGCGGGCTCTGAGGTCAAGACCAGGATTGCGCCATCCCTCTCCCCCCACTCCCGAACCCCCCCCCCCCCCTACACACACACAGAAGAAGTATTCTGTAAGAAGGAAATGATGTGGCAGAAAGAAGGACATCGGCAGGGAAGTGTGTGGAACTTGAGGAAGTCTTGCAACCTTGCCCTGTCTCTGACGGAGGTCTGGGGGGATAGAGGCCCGGAGATAGAGGCCCGGGAACATCCCCATCTGGCAGGCCCCTGCTCCTTTACCACCCTCCTATACCTGGGTGTGTCACGGCGCTTTTTGCAGTCCTGGGCCGCTCCCAAGCCCCTCAGCTGCAGCCCTGTCCTGCCCACCCACCTGGTTAGGGCCTTGCTTAGTTGGTATCATGCTTCCTTCATTCCTGGCTGGTAAACAACACTGGAGGCTCAGGTTTCCCTCTGATGAGCCAACACAAACGCTGCTGCCAGCCAAGTGAGCACCAGCAGTGCACCCAAGCAGAGGGCAGGGGATGTGTGCAAGCGGACAGCCAACGGCGCCGAGATCGCGCGGGGTGGACGCTACGGGAGGACATCCTGGACGGAGCGGCCAGTCCCGCCAGGTCCCGAGGCCGCTTAGGCCTAGCAGGCGAGGCAGGCCTGGCCAGCCCTCTGCTCCTGGGGTCTTCCTCCCCTCGTCGCTGTTGTGCTCTCTCGGGAAGGCTTGTCCCGGATTCTGGTGTTCTTGGGCCCAGTGCCCTAGAGAGCACCAGGAGAGAGACTAGCTCCAGGAAACGTGAGCTTTAGGGCGAGCGCTGCTTCTGGCTGGAAGCCAGGCCTGGGAGCAGGCAGCCCTCGGTTCCCTGGAGGGAACGGACTCGCCTCGTTCTCCTCTTGCCCTGGCCTGTGCGCCTGTGCGCACCTCTGCCTCCTCATGGCTCAGCGGGCCTAGAGGAGGGGAAGAGCGCATTGCCGCTGCCGGGCCTGGGGATGGGCAGGTGGGCATTGTGCTGAAACCTCCCTCTGGCCTACCCAGAGGATGCTCCCTCTGGAGGAAGGCAGGGCGTGGGCCCCCAGTTTTCTTCACTTGGAGCTGTGTGTGTGTGTCCTAGCTGGCCAGAGTAACAGTCTTCCCCCCAAAGAGACCCCTTCCCCAGGGCTGCAAAAAATCTCCTGGGCTGATGATAAGGCTGTGACAGATGGCGCCCTAGGATTCTGCTCACTGGTCAGGCCTGGAGGCTCCTGGACACGCTTCCTCCCTCCTTCCTCCATCCTTCCTCCCTCCTTCCTCCTGGACACGAAGGCTTCCTCTTGGGACGCCCTTCGTCCTGGCCTAGTTGGTTGTGTCCCTAGGGCACTGACCGCTTACACCCCAGCCCCAGGGGATGAGGAAGCTGGGCCACTGGCCCAGGGCCCTCGAGGGCCGCGCTGTGCCTTCCTCCCCAGGGAACCGGTTCCTACTTCAGTTCGGAAGCTGAGGGTCCCCGGAAAGGAAGCAGCCCTGTAGCCAGCCAGGGCTGAGCTGGGGGCCCTCGGAGCTCTTCTGCTCAGAGGTGCAGAGGTCATAGACGCTGCCATCTAGGATCCAAGTCATCTGTGTGTCAGGGGCTTAGCCTCCGGACCCCATCTGACAGCCGAAGCCTGCACAGGACTGCTTGGAGCTGCTGGCCGCCGCCCAGCTGGGGTCCTTCCACACTCTGGGCACGGAGGGGGCTGTGCCTGCGCCCTCTGCCGGCGGGCTGGAGCTCTGTCCCACCCTGCCTTGTGCCGCTTGTTTCAGAGGCCGAGGGGACTGGCAGTGGAGCACCAGGACCAGACACCCCAGCGATGACCAGGTGGGCGTGAGGGGCTCTGCGGGGCGGGGGCTGCCCTCCCCCCCCCAGCCATCCTCACCTACGCACTTGCTCCCTGTAGCTCCCCCGTCTCCAGAGTGGTCTACAACGGCAAAAGGAACAGCAGCCCCCGCTCGCCCACCAACAGCAGTGAGATCTTCACCCCTGCCCACGAGGAGAATGTGCGCTTCATTTACGAAGGTGAGCCGCTCCCCTCAGAGCCTTCATTTACGAAGCTGAGCTGCTCCTCTTGTGCCCTGGGGTGTGGCTCCTGTCACAATTCCCATACCTTGGGGTCCAGAGAGGTCGGGAGGAATGTAGAATCTCTGGGTGGCAGCCGCTTATGAGGAGAATACAGGAAAAGGGGCAGTGGCCCGAGAGAGTTGGCATCTGGAGCCAGTACTCGGCGAGGGGGCGCGGGATGGAGTCACGCGGCCTGTGCTGCGGCTGTGAGCTGGCCGGCCCTGGCAACTGGGAAAGGAGGCCTGGGATGGTGTCAGGCTGCCAGAGCCCGGTGGGGACAGCTGCCAGGAGGAGCAGGGCAGAGGAGAGGAGAGGAGAGGGGGTGGGTAGTGTCCGAGGCGGAGGTGGAGCTGGGTCTAGGTCTGGGCTCTGCTGGCATGGTGTGTGAGCGTCTCCTCCACGCTGCAGCCTGGCAGGGCGTGGAGCGAGACCTGCGCAGCCAGCCGCCTGGCGGGGAGCGAGGCCTGGTGGAGGAGTACGTGGAGAAGGTCCCCAACCCAAGCCTAAAGAGTGAGTGGCAGGGGCCCAGGAGGGAGGGGTGGGGGGGGTGCCCAGCACCAACCCCCCTGTCCCTGGCAGCCTTCAAGCCCGTCGACCTGAGTGAGCTGAAGCGCCGAAACCCTCAGGATGCCAAGAAGTCCTAGAGCCCTCCGCACCCCTTCCCTGGCTTCCGGAAGATCAGGGTGCACGTGACGTTGGTTCCCTCCTGTCTGTGAGCCCCACTTCGGGAGGGGGAGAGGCGGCCGCAAACCCCGGGCCAGCTCCTCCTCCCTGAGCCCTCTCCTAGCTGTCCTCTCTGGGCATCTCAAATTACCATTGCCACTGGGGAAGCAGGGGTGCGGCTCTGCCAGTCCCTCTGTGCTGTCACCTGTCCCTGCGCTCAACCTCCCGTCCTGGCCGCTTCAGGTTGAGGAGGGGAGGAGGGGCCGTGTTCCCTGGGCTGCAGGGACTGGCTGGTTTTGTCCTTGAGATGACCAAGAAGTAGGACTCACCCCATCCAGCTGGCCCCTCCCCAGCCCCACGCCTGCTGCTCCCCTGGCCCGGAAGCTTGGGAGCGCCACTCCCCTGCCCCTGTTGTCCGGCCTGCCCCTCCCTGCCTCAGCTTCAGAATGGCACCCCCTCTGTGCCTGGGTCAGCGCTGGCCTCGCTGAGGTCCCCGCCACCAGGCCTGGCTTCCCGGTGCTCTTGGGCAGGGCACCAAGGCCGTCCTGAAGGCATGGTGCTGCCCAGCCCGGCCTGGCTCTCCGGGGTGTGCGGTGTGCCGGGAGGGTGCGAAGGGCCCCTTCCTCTTCCTGTGCTCTCTGGAAGCTCTGGAGCCCGAGGGTCTGTGAATAAAGGTGGGAGGCACTGGGACTGGCCTCCCAGCAGTCTGTGCAGCCCCGCCCTCCAGCCCAGACAGCCACTCCCAGCCGGGAGTCCGAGGTGGGGAGGGTGCCTGCGGCCCTTGGTGTGAGTCCCCTCCCACAGCAGGAGAGGGGAGGGAAAACTGCACTGGACACCTGGGCTGTTGTGAGCAGCGCCAGCCGTACCCAAGCTCGGGAGCTCCTCCACGAAGCCATTCCTGGTGCGTGTGGAGGCCTGGAAGCCACGGACACCCTCTGCTGTCCTTAACCCACCTTTACGACCGTCAGTGAACTCTTGCGGGAGGTCGGCCTCTGCTGTTGGAGAAGGGGGCAACTGCAGGGCCCAGGAAAGACCTGGCTGCACTTGATCTTCAGACCTCACATGACCCTGGAACGGCCCTGCTCCTGTGGCAAAGCCACACAATTTATTTCAGGAACACCCTTTCCCAGAAGAGTATTCCAGGGCTTGAGAGGCCCGAGACATCCAGGGGTGGGCTGGGCAGCTCTCCCCAGGGAACGGGGCACAGACAGGACTGGGCCTGTGAGAAACAGCTGCAGCACGGTGCCACGCCACCCCACGGAACCTGCGGGGCTGTGTCCCCAGGGCCCGGGAGGCCTGGGGAGCTTTGTCCCCAGCCAGGGTTTCAGCCGCTCTCCCTCACCCAGCACTGGGCAGGGGAGCGGTGGGCCGGCACGGATGGTTGACATGTTTCTCATCAACATATTTATACCCTCTACCCACCGCGGACGCGGGGACCAGGCTGAGTGGGTGAGGCCCCATCAGAGTGCTGGGGTGATCACTGGGCCAACACAGGTGTAGCACGAGGTCCAGCTGCACTTGAACCTGGCAGGAGCTCCCGCCTGGAGGTGGGGCGCCCTGCCGCATGACCTTGACCTGGATTTTAGCCGCGCCCCAGGCCCGAGTGCTGGCCGCCCGCTGCCCCGTACATCACCTCACACCTGCACCTGACAAGGTGGCCTGCCATTCCTGGGAGCAGCCAGGGCTTGCTGTGGGCATGCGCCCGGTGTGGACGGAGCCTGCTGGCCCAGGCAGCACTTGGCCAGCATGGTGAGGTGTGAGCCGCGGCCGGCTCACACCTATGATCCCAGGACTGTGGCTCAGAGCCAGCCGAGGGGGGAAAGTCCATAAGAGTCTTCAATAAACCACGAGAAAATCCAGACCCGGAGCTGTGGCTCAAGTGGTAGAGCACTAGCCTTGAGCAGAAAAGCTCCGGAACAGCGCGCTCAGTCTCTGAGTGGCTCTTGTATGGAGCCCAGGGGTCAGGCCCCCGCCCCCAGCCGCTGCCCATGCTCCCCACGCACAAGGTCCCTTCCCTCAGTGCCACCTGGGGTGCTGAGCAGGGGGCCCACACCTGTGCCCCCAGGCTAGAGCACCAGACAAGAAGTGGGAGATGGGGCTGGGGTCCAGCCTGCCTCGGGCTGGCAGAAGTGAGGGGTGACACGGGCAGAGCCACCCTGCGGCACGCCGGCCCCTTCCAGGGTTTGCCAACCATGGGGCGCACGTGTGGTCAGCAGGTCACCCATCCAGGCTGGGGGAGGGTGGACGGCCCTCCCAGTGTCCACCCTGGCCGGCTCTGGGGCGGCCTCCCGCCCCTTAGCTGTTCCTCTCAGCAGCTGGGGTGTGGGCCATGTGGTCCAGTGGGCGTGGCTGGGGGAAAGGCCAGGGCTGTGGACATCGAGCCGGCCTCAGGAGTCCACATGTCATCAAAGGTGGCGAGGTTGCTGCCCTGGTCCTTGCCAGACAAGGCTTTTCCACCCGCAGAGGCTGCAGCGCGGCGTTCACTCTACCAAACAAACTTCTAATAAACTGTCCTGAGCATCACCACATCACAGTGCAGACAGACATGGTGGTATGTGCCTTAACCCCGGCACTCAAGAAGCTGTGGTCTGGAGGACCATGGTTTGAGGCCAGCCATGGGCACGAAGTTGCCTAAATTCCGTAACATCTGGCAGAAAGGGTGGCGGGGGCTCAAGTGGCCCAGTGCCAGCCTAGCAAGTGTGAGTCCCGACAGGCAGTTCACTCGGCTTGTGAGGCTGAGGACCACAGCACCTGCCTGAGGTTCCGGTGCTCACATCTGGGGATGGGAGGCACATGCTCACAGAACAGCGTCTCCATCATCCTGAGCCAGATGCTTCATAGAACGTTTTACGTGGAGAACATGACCCCGGGCAGGGGCCCCGTCGGGGCAGCCGGGGGAGAGCTGGGGGAGGCTTGGCATGGGCGACGGGGAGTGCTGGCTCCTGGGGGCACCAGGCAGGAGCCCGCGTCTAAAGTGGAGGCGGGAGCGGGGGGGACAGTCCCAGAGGTGGTAGAAAAGCAGGACGAAAACCCAACCCCAGTACCCTAAAAAAGTCGATTCCAGAGGACCAGGGTTGAAGGGAAGTTAGCTGAATATTGGTAAATTGGTAAACTCATTTTTCCTTTTTTTTTTTTTTTTTTCTTTTTGGCCAGTCTTGGGCCCTGTCCCTGAGCTGCTTTTGCTCAAGGCTAGTGCTCGACCACTTGAGCCACAGCACCACTTCTGGCTTTTTCTGTGTATATGGTACTGAGTAAAATTTATGCATGCAGGGCGAGCCCCCTACCACTGAGCCACTCCCAGCCCTGAACTTATTTTTCTAAATTGTGGAGCTGGGGTTGAGCTCTGGGCCTCATGCATGGTAGATAGGGACTCTGCACTTGCGTTGTACCTCTAGCCCTTTTCATTCTGGCTGAGGTTTGCTTTTTGCCCAGGCTGGCTTACACCACAACCCTAGTTATGCTTCTGGCCATAGCTGGCGTGTGAGGCACGCTCCCGCTCCCTACTCCGCTCAGGTAAGTGCTGGTGAAGGCTCCTGCCTGGACTGGCCTACAACCATGATCCGATCATGACCCCCAGGGCAGCTAGACCTTGTTTTGTTGAGACAGGGTCTTGCTTCATAGCCCAGCTGGCCTCAGACTCCCCAAACTGCTGTCTCCGCTTCCTGATCGCATGAACCTCCACGCCCAAGCAGATACCTGTTCTCTGTTCTTCCCATTCTTTGGGTTGCATTTCTAAGTATCATATGTGAATTATTACTGTGTCTCCTGTGTGTCTGCTCACCCTCAGTACATACTTGTGTGCCATATCCACTATCCTTTCTGTTTTTTGTTTTGGTCAGTTGTGGGGCTTGAACTCTGGGCCTGGGCGCTGTCCCTCAGCTCTTCAGCTCAAGGCTAGCGCTCTACCACTTGAGCCACAGAGCCACTTCTCATTTTCTGAGTGGTTTATTGGAGATGAGTCTCACAGACTGGGCTGGAAAGGTGGCTCAGTGGTAGAGTGCTTGCCTTGCATGCATGAGGCCCTGGGTTCCATTCCTCAGCACCACATAAGCAGAAAACGTTGGAAGTGGCACTGTGGCTCAAGTGGTAGAACGCTCACCTTGATCTGAAGAGCTGAGGGACAGCGCCCAGGCCCAGAGTTCAGGCCCCAGGACCAACGACAACGATGATAACAACAAAGTCTCACAGAATTTCCTGCCTGGGCTGGCTTTGAACCATGATCCTCAGCCTCTGAGTAGTTAGGATGACAGGTGTGAGCCACCCGGCTCTAGTTCTTTTTCTTCCTGTGATTTATGGTTAGATCAAAGTTGGGTGTTTATAGTATGATGTCTGTGTTTGTATTCAGAAATGAGCTATGTGGTAAACTTTTTTCTTCCCAAGTTTTTGTTTTCCTTTGACTTACTGATTTGTTTTTCTTCAATGCTGAGGATTGAACCAGGCTGGCAAGCGTCTAATGCTTAGCTACCCAGCCCTGGCAGCTTTTTAGGCAGGATATTACTGCGTAGCCTGGGCCGGATGGGATGGCAGGTATGTGCCACAAGGCGTGGCGTCATTGCCACTCATTTTGCCCCTGTGTACTGATCACTGATTAAACATCAAAATCTCCACTTGGTGAGTTCATTTGCTTTGATTGCTGGATGGGGGTCTCTCCTGAGCCTTCTGCCCATCCTGAGGTCCCCTACCGTCACCAGGGCTTTAGTCATCTGAGTTTCATCCTTGATCCCTTTTTTTTGAAGTGGGGGGTCAGTTGTAGGGCTTGAACTCGGCCTGGGTGCTCTTTTGCTCAAGGCGAGTGCTCTACCACTTTGAGCCACAGTGCCACTTCCGCTTTTCTGGTGGTTAATTGGAGATGAATCTCATTCTTGCCCAGGCTGGTTTTGAACCGTGATCCTCAGATCTTAGCCTCCTGAGTAGCTAGGATTACAGTTGTGAGCCTGCTCCAGCTTCCCGGGCAGGGATAGGGACGGGGTACAGGAGGACAAGGGCAGCAGGATTCGGGTTGGGCAGGGCCGTCAGGAGCCCGACCAGCAGGCCACAGCGCACCCAAGCTCCGCAGACAGCAAGGCACACGGTCGCTACACGCACACGGGATCGCACCCGGTGTCCGGGGCCCGGACCTCAGGCCCCCGCAGGTGCAGCTGCCCAGTCATTCCAGTCACCCAGGCAACCCCTCCCGCCACAGAGCCAGCCCTACCCACTGCCCCCTACCCCGGCTGCCGCCCGCTCTGAGCGGGCGGTTGTTTACCTTCGCTGAGTGGCCTCTGCTGCGTTCATTTGCTCCAATTAGCCAGCTGTGCCTGAGCAGCTCCGGCCCACGTGTCTGCTCTCCCGGAGGTGCCCCTGCCCGCCCCCCCTCCACAAGTCGCTGACTGGCTCTCCCCATCCCATGCAGGCTCCCACCATGGGTGGCCTCGTGGCTGGCCACGGCTCCACGTGGCCTCCCGCCTGGCCACACAGGCTGGAGCTGGAGCCTGCGCTGTGCCTTAGAACCAGGAGCCGCCAGAGACCAGACCCAGCCCTCAGGAGAAGCTCAGACACCAGACCCAGCCCTCAGGAGAAGCTCAGACACCAGCCCAGCCCTCAGGAGAAGCTCAGACACCAGCCCAGCCCTCAGGAGAAGCTTAGACACCAGGCCCAGCCCTCAGGAGAAGCTTAGACACCAGGCCCAGCCCTCAGCATCTTCTGAGCCACCAGTGGCCTCCCTCAGCCACCACCGCACTGCCACGTCCCTCTCCTAGAAAAGGGCTGTGCTTGGGGGGATAATGGCTATGCTTGGGGGGATTTAGGGAGGAGGCACTGCTGGCCACCTGGAGACTCACTAACCTTGTTGCGTATGGACAGACAGAGGACATACCCACCGTCCTCACGGCCCCCCTCCCTCCCTGCCCGGCCCCGCACAGCTCACCACACGCTTCCAGCCCAGCCTCTAGGACACTGCTTGAGCTCTTTATTGGAGGGCACATCTGTGCAGCCCTGAACAGCTCCCACAGCACCCACGTCCCTCCAGTCCGTCCCACAGTGGGTGGGCTCTGCGGCCCTGCTGCCCCGCCCCTCTGGCGAGGCCTGGCGAGGCCTAGACTCAGGTCTGTCCTGGCCAGGCTGGAGAGGAGACTCAGGTGGGGCTCTCAGACAGCCCTCCACCAGCCAAAGGGGTCTCCACGGAGGGGTCCGGGCCAGCGCCGAGGCCGCTGCCGTCCCTCAGGAGCTGAAGCTTCTGACAGGGGGATGCGTGGCTGCCGGAGAGCCGCTCCTCCCGCAGCACTCTGCCCTCCCGCCGGCGCCGCCAGCGCCGCCGAAGCTCTGCCTGCACCTGGGGATGCGGGGCCAGTCCTGGAGCCAGTCCAGAGCCCCCCTTCCCGGCCCCCAGCCCCTGGCCAGCCCGCCCTGCTGGGCCTCCCCAAGATGCCCAGCTGCAGTCCTGAGTGGGCCCTGAGCAAAGCAAGCTCCCACCGGGCACATATGGCACCACGGCTAGAGAAGGGAGCATGTGCTGATGCCCTGGGATCCTGCTGCCCCTGTGCTCAACAAGGACCCAGCACCGGGGCAACAGCTGCCCACCTACCTCCTTACTGAGGAAACAGTACAGGACAGCCACCAGCAGGCCCTGGAGGGAGAGCGTGGTCAGGGCGCCCTGGCCCCAGGGGTGGGGGTGGGGGGGCAGGCAGGGCGTCACCTGGAAGGAGCTGAGGAAGAGGTCAAAGAAGAGCTTGGTGGAGCGCAGGGCGCCCTGCGCCTGCTCGTCCGGCACAAAGGCGAAGACCATCTCATGGACGCCCAGGAGGGGGACAAGGGTCAGTGTGGACCTGGCCAGCCTGCGGGGCAGAGCCTGAGCGTCCCCACGCCAGCCCGACCCCGGTCCCGGGGCTCTGGGAGTCTCGGGCCTGCGCAGCCGGCCAGGGCCACCTCACCCACCGGAACTTGTAGTCGCCGTAGTGCATCTGGCGGGCCCGCAGCTTGGCCACGAGAAGGTGGACGATTCGGACAAAGATGCAAAAGTTGATCTGTGTGGGGCATACACACATCAAGGCAGTCCTCGGAGCCTGCTGCACCCCAGGTGACCCCCCAGCGTGTCCCCCCTGCCAGTGACCCCTCCCCCGATGAGTCACCCCCCTGCCAGTGACCCCCTGACATGTCCCCCCCTGCCAGTGACCCCCGTGTGTCCCCCCTTGCCAGTGACCCCCCGGCGTGTCCCCCCCGCCAGTGACCCCCTGGCGTGTCCCCCCTTGCCAGTGACCCCCCAGTGTGTCCCTCTGCCAGTGACCCCCCAGGCATGTCCCCCCTGCCAGTGACTCCCTGATGTGTCCCCCCCTGCCAGTGACCCCCGTGTATCCCCCCTTGCCAGTGACCCCCCGGCGTGTCCCCCCCGCCAGTGACCCCCCAGGCATGTCCCCCCTGCCAGTGACCCCCTGATGTGTCCCCCCCCTGCCAGTGACCCCCCGGCGTGTATCCCTGCCAGTGACCCCCCGGCGTGTATCCCTGCCAGTGACCCCCCCTGACGTGTCCCCCTCTGCCAGTGACCCCCCCGGCGTGTCCCCCCTGCCAGTGACCCCTCCCCCGATGAGTCACCCCCCCTGCCAGTGACCCCCTGACATGTCCCCCCTGCCAGTGACCCCCCAGTGTGTCCCCCTCTGCCAGTGACCCCCCAGTGTGTCCCCCTCTGCCAGTGACCCCCCAGGCATGTCCCCCCTGCCAGTGACCCCCTGATGTGTCCCCCCCCTGCCAGTGACCCCCCGGCGTGTATCCCTGCCAGTGACCCCCCCGACATGTCCCCCTCTGCCAGTGACCCCTTCCCCGATGAGTCCCCCCCTGCCAGTGAGCCTACAGCCAGCAGTCCTCGGGCAGGTGGTACGGAGGGACGTGGGCATCCTGCCCTGGGTGGGCAGCCTGGCCCGCTGCCCAGGGTGCGGCCAGGCCCCTCCTCCCCCCTGCAGGCTGCTGTTCCCAGGCCCTGGAAGGCCAAGGAAGGGGGGAGGGGACTCGGCAGTGCCTGGGGGTCTCGGTCCTCACCAGGATAGCCAGGAAGACAGGAGCCCGCAGAATCCACCAGAAGCCCATGTTGTCGTTGCTGGTCCAGCACCTGCAGGGGCGAAATGGACCCCAGCCCCCCATCCCACTGGGGTCCGACAGCGCCTCCGGGAAGGAAGGGAGGGGTCTGGAAGAAGCCCCACGCCCGGGCGCCCCAGCCCCAGCACCCAGGGCCCCAGCTGCCCGGCCTGCGCCCTCAGTGCATACTCACTGGACGTTCTCAAACAGACCCTTGACCACCACCCAGGGGATGACGAACAGCAGGGGTGCGCCTGTAGGGGGCGGCAGCTGTGGCCCTGTGTGCTGGGCCAGCCCTCTGCTTCGCCCACCGCAGCCCACTCACCCCAACCGATGCCCAGGTAGACGGCAAAGAAGCTCCTCTCAGGGAAGGTGGCGCGGCTCAGCAGGCTGTGCAGGTACACGCCCTCCACCAGCAGCCAGCAGTAGTTGGCCACGATGCCGTACTGCATGACCACGGCAGCCACGCGGCAGCCCGCCACCGCCTGGGCAGGGTGCAAGTGAGCTAAGACCGCACTGCCCGGCGTGCGGCCCAGGCAGGGTGGGGCCGGGGGCTGGGCCCAGGCAGCCCACTGCCCCAGGTGGGAGGCTGGGGTGGTCCGGTCCGGCCCCCCACTCACCCCGCTGCTGAGCCAGATGCCAACGCTGAGGTCATCCCCAATCTTCTGGCTGTAGCGCGTCTTGAGCAGCTGGTCGATGATGAGCACAGAGCCGGCCTTGAGCACAAAGGACGCAAACAGGTTCCCGTGGATGTAGTTTCGGGTGCAGTGCAGCTTGCTGCGGGGACAGCCAGTCAGCGCCACTGGCCTCCCTGCGCGCCCACTGCCGGGAGCCTGTGTGGCCAGCGTACCTGAGGCCCAGGAGGACGGCCAGGGCGAGGAGCAGGGCCCCCAGCGACAGGCTGTACCCCATGGTGTACATCACCTGGAAGCTGCTGTACAGCTTGGCGGCCTCCCTCTGCGAAGCACAGCGGCCGTTCAGCCCAGGGCTGCTCCTGGACCCGCCCGGTGTCCTCCGCCGCCCCCAGGGCGTACCTGGACTTCAATCTCCTCCATGTCCATCTGGCACTGGGAAGCATTGCGCCGTGGCTGCCCCTGGGGCCCGGGGACCCACTGCCCATCGGGCCCGCACCTCTTGAACACCAGGTGGTGCTGTACTGGGGAGGGGAGGCAGGCCTGCTCAGTGGACCCTCCCCTCCACACACACACACACCCCGCCGGCCGCCCAGGCCCCCGAGCTACCTTTGTGATACCAGGGCAGGTACCAGGGGCAGGAGACATTGGCGGTGGTGTTGGGGGGCGTGTCGGGCCAGCAGGCATACTTGTCAAATGTTCGGTTACAGACCAGCTCTGAGCAGGGGCACGGGTCCCTCAGCAGGTGGGGCTGGTGAGGAGGAGACCATGTCCGCCTCCTCCCCAGGCCAGCCTGGTCCTGAATGCGTCCAGGGCACCTTCCCTCAGAGCCCTCCGTCCCCAAATGCTCCCCACACAGGGCTCTCCCCCTCCTCCGCTCTTCTCATGTGCCCACTTTGGAGGAGGCCTCCCACACCCCGCATCCCCTCCAGGTGACAGCACAGCCCCCTGGGGGGCTGCTTGCCCCAATCTTTCTGCCTCCCAAGTGGCTGATCCCGGCCCGAGCCCTCCCACCACCTCCTCCAGGCTCTGTTCTGACACCCCGCTGCCCGCCTTGTGCACTGTCTGCCCAGGGCAGCATCCCGGGCGGCGCGTGGGGGCCGCGGGGGCCACCGGCAGCAGGACAGGGTGGCGAAGCCCAGCCCAGAGACCGCCTGCCATCTCCGCTGTTCCCTGGGTGCGTGGCTCTGCGCCAGGCCCTGACTCGGTCACCTCACCTGTACACGCAGGGCAGAGGGCGGGGGTGCGGCGCCACACCCCCAGAAAGGCTTCCCACAGGCAGGGCCTGGGGGGGGGGGCTCACCCGTGGGAGGCGGCAACAGACTCAGGTTGTAGTGGCACTGGTCTCTGTACAGCTTCCACTTCTTGAACAGGAAGTCCATCACCTGGGCAGAGGGGGCCTGTGGCTGTGGACAGGGACAAGTAGCAGGAGAGACAGGAGAGAGCCGGCCGTGAGCGGTGGGGAGGGGGGAGGGGGGAGGGTGGCCCGCGGGCGGGGCAGAGGCTGAGGCGCCCACCTGGCAGGCCAGCAGCAGCAGCAGTGGCAGGGCCTGGAGCGGGGCATGCTTCTGGGCGGCCGCCCCCCACATCTGGCAGGGGCCACACGTCTGGATCTTCAGGGTGCACACACCCTTCTTGGGGCTACAGAGCAGCAGACGCCGGGGTCTGGAGAAAATCCAGACCAGGCAGTGCCTGCTCCCCAATCCCAGCCCCGGGAGACTGAGTGCTGGGCCGGGGGGGCGGGAGGGGGGAGGGACAGTCCCTAGCGCCACACACAGAGGCGCTGAGGGACACACGGACATGCAGCGGACATGCAGCGGCACCCACCCCCATCTGCTCCCCAAAGTCCCCCAGCCCAGGGGGCTGGGCCAGCCTCACCATCCTGTTCTTAGTCCCCGCAAGGGCTGGGTGGGTAGGCAGAGTACAAGGTAGGGTGCCCAGGCCCCTCTCCTGGCCCCCAGTGCTAGGCCAGCTCCAGGATTCCAGGAGCCAGGAATGGGGGTCTCTGAACGCGTCTTCCGGGCTTCTGCTGGGGCAGTGCGTATGGCTGGCGGTACATTCCTCTGAGTCTGGCTGAGCCGGCTGCCCCCCTCCCCCCCTGCCCTCCCTCCCCTGCGCCCGGTCCTGAGGGCACAGGGCGGCTGTGACTGCAGCTCACACCAACCTCCTCCACTTCCGAATCCCCTCAACGGGCCAAGCCGGGCTCCAGGCTCCACAGCACCTGATGCCCGACCCAAGCTCACCGCAGTCTCCAGAGACCTTTTGTTTTAATCAGCCGTGGGGCTTGAACTCAGGGCCTGAGCGCCGTCCTGGAGTTTTTCTGCTCAGGGCTAGCACTTGTCTCACGGACTTTCCTGCCTGGGCTGGTTTTGAACCCTGATCCTTAGATCTCAGCCTCATGGGTAGCTAGGATGACAGGCGTGAGCCACTGGCACCCGGTGGTTGGGTTTTGATGGGGCCTCTGCTGTGTCCCCCCAAGCAGAATGAGGACTGTGGACTGGTGGGCAGAGGAAAGTGGGGGGCTCAGCAGCACAGGCTGTGGCTGTGGGTGTGGCTATGACTGGGTGTGGCTGAGCTGTGGGTGTGGCTAGGGTATAGATGTGGGTGTGGCTGGGCTGTGGGTGTGGCTAGGGTATAGATGTGGGTGTGGCTATGCCTGGGTGTGGCTGGGCTGTGGGTGTGGCTATGACTGGGTGTGGCTGGGCTGTGGGTGTGGCTGAGCTGGGGTTGTAGGTGTGGCTAGACTATGGGTGTGGCGGTGGGTGAGGCTGTGGTATAGGCATGGGTGTGGCTGTGCTGTGGCTGTGGGTGTGACTAGGCTGGGGCTGGGGGCTGGGCTGTGGTTGTAGGTGTGGCTGGGGTATAGATGTGGGTGTGGCTATGGCTGGGTGGGGCTGGGCTGGGCTTGTGGGTGTGGCTTCTTGTGGGTGTGGCTATGACTGGGTGTGGCTGGGCTGTGGTCTAGCTGTGGGTGTGGCTGGGCTGGGGTTGTGGGTGTGGCTTGCTGTGGGTGTGGCTTGCTGGGGCTGGGCTGTGGTTGCAGGTGTGGCTGGGGTATAGCTGTGGGTGTGGCTTCTTGTGGGTGTGGCTATGACTGGGTGTGGCTGGGCTGTGGTATAGCTGTGGGTGTGGCTATGACTGGGTGTGGCTTGCTGTGGGTGTGGCTTGCTGGGGCTGGGCTGTGGTTGCAGGTGTGGCTGGGGTATAGATGTGGGTGTGGCTATGGCTGGGTGTGGCTTGCTGTGGGTGTGGCTTGCTGGGGCTGGGCTGTGGTTGCAGGTGTGGCTGGGGTATAGATGTGGGTGTGGCTATGGCTGGGTGTGGCTTGCTGTGGGTGTGGCTGTGCTGGGGCTGGGGGCTGGGCTGTGGGTGTGGTGGGGCTGGGGCAGGTTCCTGGTGGGGCTAGCAGCTGGGAAAGGCCAGGCAGGAAGGGAGCTGCTGCAGCTGAGTCTGTTGGGGCCTCTCAATCCAGCCTTCTGTCCCCGCAGCCAGGTGGACCCAAAGTGCCGGCACCCCTGGTTCAGCCCATTGGGGGCCCTGGGTCACACAGGGCCCGCCAGGAGACCCAGGACTTGCAGGTCCCTGGTTCTTGCCTCAGTGGAGGTCTGAGACCGGGGTGAAGGACTGGCAGGCAGGCGGAGGGGTGGGGCAGGCACCCCAGCCCGGGGGGTCACTACGGGGCTTTATTCTCTCCTGACTCTCATCATAGACTCCTTGGCCACCACTGCCCTTGACAGCCTTAAGCTGGCCCTCTGGCCTCAGCATCCAGCCACTGGCCCTTCCCAGGAGCTGCAGGGCTCCCAGTGCCTGAGGATGGTGCTGGCCGGTGGGGGGGGGGGACAGGAGTGAGTGGGAAGCACTGACCCCACTGGTGGGTGGACAGGGGAGATGAGGCCGAGGACACTTCAGCCCAGCTCTGCCTCCATACCCCTGCTGGGAAAGTGGGCGCCCTTAGCTGGGCGCTGGTGGCTCACGCCTGTCATCCTAGCTACTCAGGAGGCTGAGATCTGAGGATTGCAGTTCAAAGCCAGCCCGGGCAAAAAAAGTCCATGAGACTCTTATCTCCAATAAACCACCAGAAAACTGAAAGTGGCACTGTAGCTCAAATGGTAGAGCACTTGACTTGAGCTGAAGAGCTGAGGGACAGCGCTCAGGTCCAGAGTTCAAGACCCACGAAAAACAAAAAAATAAGTGTGTACCCTGTGATGCCACCTGGCCAACTTTCCAGTGTGAGGAGCACGGCAGAGCTTGCAAGGAGACCAGGGCAGGCCCACACAGGGGCTGCTCCTGCCGGGGGAGGGGGCCAGACACACCGCTGGGGGTGGCGATGGGCCGTGGGCAGGAGGGAGGGAGGATGGCTACCCTGCCCCTCCCCACCTATCTTCATGGCAGCTCCCGGGGGCACACCCCAGCTCCCACACTGCCACACACAGCAGGTCAGGCACGGCCAGGCACCGTCACCCTAGCTGCTCAGGAGGCTGAGATCGACGGATTGTGGTTCAGCCTGGCTAGGAAAGTCCATGTAACTCTCATCTCCAATTAATCACCAAAAAGCCAGAAGTGGCGCTGTGGCTCAAGTGGTGGAGCAAAAGGAGCTAGGAACAGCGCCCAGGCCCTGAGTTCAAGCCCCAGGACCAGTACTAAAGAAAGGAGGGTTGAGCTGGTAATGGTTGATTTCTGCAGTGCCCCAGCACAGGCTAGGGGCACAGGCCCCTGGGGACCAGGCCTTAGGTCTCAGAAGCCCAGACCTCGGGGAATGTGGCAAGATGTCCAGATGCCTCTGCGAACGGAGAGTGAGCAAGAGGGCAGAAGGTAGCCATACAGAACTGTGATTTGGGGTCTCTGCCTGGTGAATCTGGGACCCAGAGCGAACACCTCCGCTTCCTCTGTAGGGATCCTGTCTCCCTGCTGCCAAGACTAAATGAACCAGAGAACACAGGACTCTGTCCCCTAGGGACGTCCCCCACCCCGGGGTAGACGCTGACCCCAGAGGTGGCCAGCAGTTCCCTGGACAAATATTTGTTGAACAAGTGAGCAGCCTGGGGCCCCAGGGTAACGTGGCCGCCTGGCGGGGGTCACGCCAGGCTCCGTGTGATCCCTGGGACAGCCAGAGCCGTGGCCTGGCCCTGGCTCCAGCCTGGAACAGGTGTGGGCGAGGAGCAGCCTGGGCTGGCCTGAGCCCCCCACCCTGCAACAAGCCTCAGGCTCCAGAGTCTGCTGGCCACCAACATCAAGGAGGACTTCTGACACAGGTGTGGCCACCTGGGCGCTGAGAGCATGCCCCTCCCCCTTCCCTCCTCCCTTCCTCTCCCTCCCCATCCCTCCCCCCTCCCTTCCCCACCAGCTGCCAGCCGGGCAGGACACAGACTCCTCACTGTGACCCACCAGAGTCCCCTGGATGCTGGATGGATGGCCCAAGGGCCAAGGGAAGGCCTCGGTGCGGCCACAGGATCTGAGGGGAGGGAAAGGCCCTTCCCGGGTGTCCTGGGGTCCCTGGGCCCTGGGCTGGTGGAAGGTAGTTTTGTGAAAAGGGGAAGAGGCAGAGGTCACAGCTCAGGAGCCCAGCAGCCGGCTGTTGACAAAGCCCCTGCCCCCCCCTCCCCAGCCCAGCAGGCAGGTCTGGGATGGGAGCCAGCTTCCCGCTCCCCTCCATCACCAGCTCGCTTGCTCCCCCCACCCCCACCGCCCGCTCCCCTCCATCACCGGCCCGCTCCCCCCACCTCCACCGGCCCGCCCCCCCACCCCCACCGCCGCTCACCCCACCTCCACCGGCCCGCCCCCCCACCCCCACCGCCTGCTCCCCCCACCTCCACCGGCCCTCTCCCCTCCATCACCGGCCCGATCCCCCCACCTCCACCGGTCCGCCCCCCCACCCCCACCGCCCGCTCCCCCCACCTCCACCGGCCCTCTCCCCTCCATCACCGGCCCGCTCCCCCCACCCACACCGGCCCGGACCAGGACCTTCCCAGGCGTAAATCCCCACAGCCCTAAACGGGGGCCGGGCCGCCGCGCGGGGCCGGGCGGGGACCCTCACGCGCCCAGGTCAAAGTCACCGGCGTGGGCCGCGGGCAGGGGCGGCAGCCCCGCGGCGCGTCCTGGGGAACCGGGTACCGGGGCGGCCCCGACGGGCGCAAGGCCCGGGGAGAGGGGCCCAGGAGCCGCAGCCTCGGGGCGGGGCTGGAGAGGGGCCGGGGGAGGAGAGGGCGGAGGGGGGGCGGGCGGCGGGCGTCTGGTCGGGGTCTGGAGGGGGCCAGCCCGCGGGAGGGCGGACACCCGCCACGACGGCGCGGACGGACTCCCACGCGGCGGGACCGGGCCGCCGGGGACCCCGGGGAGGGAACCGCCACCCGCTCCCCCCGCGCTCACCTCCGCGCGCCCGGCGCCGCCCGGCTGCCGCCCCGCGCTCACCTCCGCGCGCCCGGCTGCTGCCCCGCGCCGCCCCGCGCTCACCTCCGCGCCGCCCCGCGCTCACCTCCGCGCCGCCCCGCGCTCACCTCCGCGCCGCCCCGCGCCGCCCCGCGCTCACCTCCGCGCCGCCCGGCTGCCGCCCCGCGCCGCCCCGCGCTCACCTCCGCGCGCCCGGCTGCCGCCCCGCGCCGCCCCGCGCTCACCTCCGCGCGCCCGGCTGCCGCCCCGCGCCGCCCCGCGCCGCCCCGCGCCGCCCCGCGCCGCCCCGCGCTCACCTCCGCGCCGCCCCGCGCTCACCTCCGCGCCGCCCCGCGCTCACCTCCGCGCGCCCGGCTGCCGCCCCGCGCCGCAGGCTGTGCGCTCCGCTCGGTCCCGGTCGGCGCCGACTCCGCGCCCGCGCGAACTTTCCGGGCGGTGGCGGCGGCGGCGGCGGCGGGGCGGGGCGGGGCGGAGCGGCCGCGGGAGGGGGGAGCGGGAGCGGGGGTCCCCGGCCGGCCCCGCCCGCCCCGCCCCCACCTGCGGGGACCCTCGGGGCTCGGGCGGCCCGCCTCGCCTCCTCCCACTCCCGCTCCGCACTGCGCCCGGCGCCTCGCCCGGCGGTGACGGTGCGAGCGAGCTGACCAGGTGGCCGCGAGGGAGAGGAGGCGCGGCGCCAGTGAGCGGGGTGGGGCGGGGTGGGCGCGGGGCGGGGCACGCGGGTGCGGGGTGGGACAGGGGAGTGGTCGTCTGCGGTGGGATCGCAGCATAGACGCGCGGGGGCTCGGGTAGGGGCGCGGGGGCTCGGGTAGGGGCGCGGGGCTCGGGTAGGGGCGCGGGGCTCGGGTAGGGGCGCGGGGCTGAGTAGGGGCGCGGGGCTGAGTAGGGGCGCGGGGCTGAGTAGGGGCGCGGGGGCTCGGTTAGAGGCGCGGGGGCTCGGGTAGGGGCGCGGGGCTCGGGTAGGGGCGGGGCTCGGGTAGGGGCGCGGGGCTGAGTAGGGGCGCGGGGCTCGGTTAGAGGCGCGGGGGTCGGGTAGGGGCGCGGGGCTCGGGTAGGGGCGCGGGACTGAGTAGAGGCGCGGGGGCTACGGTAGGGGCGCGGGACTGAGTAGGGGCGCGGGGCTCGCGTAGGGGCGCCGGGCTCGGGTAGGGGCGCGGGGCTCGGGTAGGGGCGCGGGACTGAGTAGGGGCGCGGGGGCTCGGGTAGGGGCGCGGGACTGAGTAGGGGCGCAAGGGTCGGGTAGGGCCTTGCTTAGAGGGTGAGGGAGAGGGAAGCGAGGGCGCTTCGTTTTAAACTAATTGCACCTATGCATGAAGCTGACAAAAAACAAAGCACGTTCCCCATGGGGCTGCGCAGAGCAGGCACCCGCACCCGCTCCCCAGGGAGGGTCCCGGTGGAGGTCCCCCTCCCGCTCCCCAGGGCCCGGCTCGCCGTGGCCGGCTGAGGTCTCCCCTTGGGTTGACCCTGTCCTCTGGAATCTGGGCGTCTCTGGTCTGTCCCCCCTCACCGTCTGTGCCCCCACATTTCCCCTCTGGCCTCTGGGTCCCCTCCTGGTCTGACGGCATCTCCCTCGAAGGCTCCTGACCTGAGCTGCGGCTTGAAGGGCGCTGAACCCGCAGGCCTGCGCATCTTGGAGCCTTGTCCCTTACCAGGCACCCGTGGCAGCCAGAGCTCCCCCACACCTGCAAGTGCCTGGCCCACCTGCCCCCTGCCCCCCCCCCCCCGTCTCCCCCCCCCCCCCCCCCCCCCCCCCCCCCCCGCGTCCTGCTCATCCAGCCTCAGACTCAGGGAGAGGGGTCTGGGGGGCTTTGCCTTCCTCGCTCCCATTCTTTCTGGACCCTCTGAAGCCCCCCGCCCCCCCAGCAGCCCTTTCCGCCGTGGTTCAGGCCGTGTCTAGCAGGCAAAGGGCAAAAGACAAAGGTCTTAAGTCAGGTTCCACCTGTGTGCCTGTGTGTGTGCACTGCAGGGGGGTGTGCCTGGACGTGGCCCCCCAGGTCTTCTGGCCCCCCCCCCCCCCCGTGCCGTGCCACTATCCTACCTCCTTGGGTACTGAACTCGATTCTGTTCTGGGGAGACCGAGCCCCCCGGCTTGGGTGGCCCCTCTCTTCTCTGGCTGAGGAATGAGAGGACCCTGGAGGTCCAGTGTGAGATGAATGAGGAATTCTGAACCAATGCAGTGCCACCCTGGGGGGGGGGCAGCACATAGAGAAGGGAACAAAACCATTTAGAATACCTGGAGGATCCCAGCATGGGGTGGGGGAAGGACTGACCTGACCCTGTCTGCTTGGCCCACACACCCAGGTTCCTCCCGCTGTCTGAGTCCCGTTCATGTTCAGCCTTGTAATCCATTGTCAGCAGGAACCCAGCCCTCTAGGCTGGACCCCCGTCCTCTCTGTCCCCCCATCCCCCCAAGCCCCAGCGCGTGTCCTGTGGGCCCAGCCTGCCTTCAGCAAGAATCCTGCTGGGGCGGTCTAGCCAGAGCCCTCCCTCACCCCCATGTCCTCCCAGTAATTTTCCACCCACTGGGCCTGCCCCTCAGCCCTGGGCCCCAGAGCTCCGAGCCCATGTCCACTCCGGGGTCTCTCCCATCCCCACAATCCTGGGTGCGCATGCTTACCGCTTCATTCTTGGGTTCCTCTGACATCCGAGAGACATAAACAGAGTTGGAGCTGGGAGTGAGGGGGGCTGGGCCTTCCCACGGAGCCACCCGGTCTCCGGGCTTGGGACCCAGATGCCCTGGAGGTCCACCGGTCCCTGGGGCCCTCCACAAGGAAGGGGCCGCCCAGGCCGCAGGCCACAGACCCGAGTGCAGGGAGGGCCTGGGTCTTCCTTCACTTTCTTCCAGGTCTATTTTTTTTTTTTAATTATTTGTTCCTTTGCATTCTTTTGCAGCTCTATGGCGGAAACCCAGGGCCTGGTGTGAAGCTGCCTTCCAACTTTTTCTGTTAGCATATTAGTACTTTTTTTGTTTGTTTGCTACAAGCCTTAAGTTTGGACTCCTGACTCAGCCCCCCATATGCTGGGATGACAGGTGTATGCCATACCCAACTTGCATTAGTGCTTTGGCTTTGGTTTTTAGTGCTGATTGTGGAGCTTGAGCTCAGGGCCTGCGTCTTGTCCCTGAGTTGTTTGTTTCCCCAAGGGTAGCACGGCTATCACTTGAGCCATGGCTCTACTTCTGGCTATTTGGTAGTTAATTTCATGGTTAATTGGAGATGAGTCTCACAGACTTTCCTGTCTAGGATGGCTTTAAACTTCAACCCTCAGATCTCAACCTCCTAAGTAGCTAGGATTACAGGTGTGAGCCACCAACACCTTGCCAGAGTTTTTTGTTTTTAATTATCCTTAAATAATTGTACAAAGAGGTCTCAATTTACCATGCCACAATAGTTCTTTTGTTGTTGTTTTTGTCAGTTGTGGGACTTGAACTCAGAGCCTGGGCACTGTCCCTAAGCTCTTATTTTTTTTTTTTTTTGGGGGGGGGTCCAGTCGTGAGGCCTGAACTCTGGGCCTGGGCGCTGTCCCTCAGCTCTTCAGCTCAAGGCTAGCGCTCTACCACTTGAGCCACAGCACCACTTCTGGCTTTATCTGCTTTGCTTATGTGGTGCTGAGGAATCAAACCTAGGGCCTCATGCATGCAAGGCAGGCACTCTACCACTGAGCCACCTTCCCAGCCCTCCCTGAGCTCTTTTACTCAAGGCTAGCACTCTACCACTTTGAGCCACAACACTCACTTCTGGATTTTGAATGGCTGATTGGCATAGGAATCTCACTGGGACTTTCTGCTCAGGCTGGCTTCAAACCATGTTCCTCAGATTTCAGCTTCCTGAGCAGCTAGGATTACAGGTGTGAGCCACCATCACCCAGCTCCACAATTATGTTTTTAAATTTCCAATTGCTCACGGTCAACATACAGAAAGAGAATTTGTTTCTGCTGTTACCACAAAATCCACATATTAGTTCTAGTGTACTGTGTGCAGACTGGTTGGATTTTCCTGTGCAGCCCTGGGGGAGGGGCTCTTTCTTCATGATCTGCAGGCCTTTGATTTATTTTTGGTAACTCATTGTGGGACCTGTGACCTGCAGTTCAAGGTGCAGCAGTGGCAAGAGCAGAAACGGTCCTTGCCTGTCACAGGGACACCGTGCAGGGCAATGGAGCTCAGCATCTTTTTTTTCTTTTTGTTGGTTGTGGGGCTTGAACTCTGGCCCTGGGCGCTGTCCCTCAGCTCTTCAGCTCCCATGTCCTTTTGTCAATACTGCGAATCTGAACTCGAACTCAGGGCCTTGAGCTTGTTAGGTAGGCCCTCTACCACTTGAACTACACCTCCAGCCCTGAATTGAAGGGCTACTTTTATAGATATTGCCACATTGCTCCCTAACATTATTCTGCCAGTTTTCAGTGATGAGACCCTGATCCTGCCAAAGAGGATGTTGAAGTCACCTCCGCTCGGCTGTATGGAATCCTGGGTGCCAGCCAGGTCCCGAGCCTCCCCACAGACCTCTTTCCAGCCACAGCAGTTGGCTGTGGCAGGTTAGAGGCTCCTTGGGGAAATGGCCTCCCAGCTGGCCCTTTAGCTTGCAGACAGCCTGGGTCCAGCAGCCAGCTGGCGCCTGGGTCTAGGCCGGGGAGAGACGGGAGCCCGCGCCACGGCGCTCCCCTGGGAGGAGGGGACTGGGGAAGGCCGCAGCTGCCTGGCGCCGGGGAGTTAGCGCACGCGCGCGTGCGCGCCCGTGCACGGAGCCTGTGCACATCTATGTCTGTGTCTGTCTGCATTGATGTGTGTTGATCTGTGTCTCCATGCACATCGGTGTCTGAGTACCTGTGCGAGCATCTGTATGTGTGTGTGTCTATGTCTGTGTGCCTGGGCCTCTGTGTTATCTGTCTGTCTGTGTCTCTGAGCCCATGGGTGCGGAGCTGAGGGCTGAATTCTGTGGGCCAAGTCCTGGCACTTATCCAGGAGCTAGAGGGCCAAGGGCCTGGCCAGCGGAGGAGGAGCCTGCCCACCTGTGGAGGTTAGTCGGCGGATGCATCTCCAATGAGCCACCCTGCCGGGGAGGTCAAGGTCGGTGTGCAGGCTGCGGTGGTGCCTCCGTGGAGACGGGGCCCCGCCCACGACCAGCCCCGCCCGCGGCCAGCCCACCTGGGGAGGCCCCGCCCACGGCCAGCCCACCTGGGGAGGCCCCGCCCGCGGCCAGCCCCGCCCACGACCAGCCCCGCCCGCGGCCAGCCCACCTGGGGAGGCCCCGCCCACGGCCAGCCCACCTGGGGAGGCCCCGCCCACGGCCAGCCCACCTGGGGAAGCCCCGCCCACGGCCAGCCGCGCCACGGCCAGCCCCGCCCACCTGGCCTCCGCCCTGACACGCCCAGAGGGGAAGGGGTGCTGCGGCCCCTTCAGTCCCAGACAGCTTTGTTATCACAGGAGGCCTGTGTGGAGCAACAGTGGGCCTGGCTCTGGGCTGGGTGAACCTTCCAGAAGGAAGGCCTCTGGCGTCCCCCGGTGAGCAGGGCTCCGGAAGCAGTCTAAGGACTCGGTACAGGGGCCGCATGCCCACAGCAGGGCAGCGCTGCGGTGACCTCGGTGCCCACGCACTGGCCGGGGAGGAACTCGGTGACAGGAGGGCTGCAGGGCTGAAGTCTTCACCGGAAGTGAGGTAGGTCGCGGTGTGCCGCGTCGGGCGGCGCTCCAGCATGCAGCAGGGAGGGTGGGTGGGAGCTGGGGCCCGGAGGTCCTGGGTCAGCCCGGCCCTCCCCAGACTCCGCCCCCGCCCAGCCCCACCACTCCCCGGCCACGCCCCAGGCCACGCCCCGACCCTCCCCGGCCACGCCCCCGATCCTCCCGACCATGCCACGCCCCGGGTCCTCCCCGGTCACGCCCCAGGCCACGCCCCGATCATCCCCGGCCACGCCCCCGACTCTCCCGGCCATGCCACGCCCCGGGTCCTCCCCGGTCACGCCCCAGGCCACGCCCCCGATCCTACCCGGCCACGCCCCCGATCCTCCCCGGCCATGCCACGCCTCCGGTCCGCCCCGGCCACGCTCCCTTGGTTTCCCCAGCGCCCACTCCCGCAGGGGCCCCAGGCCCGGTCTCAACCTCAACCGGCTTAGGCCCCCGTCTTTCCTCCGTGGCCCGCGCGCCTCCCCGCCCCGACACCCCTCGGCTGCGCAGGCCGAACGTCTGCCCGGCCAAGCGTGCCTCCCCCGGGGCCGGGAGGAGCCGCGCGGTGCTCGCGGCCTGAGCACAAGATGCCCCGGCAGGCGGCGGGGACCGGGCCTCCCCCGGGGCTTGGTGCGTTCCTGGTTCCGACCAGCCGCACGTGGCTGCCACCCGAGGCCACGCGGGGCGCAGCGAAGGGCGGCTGGAGGCCCCGCCCCGGCCCCGCCTCCGCCTCGCTCCCCTACAGGCGAGCCGCCCGCGGGCAGGGACATTATGCGCTCGGCCAGGACCTGAAGGCCGGAGGAGGTGGGTGGGCGTGGTCTTACAACACAGAAGGCGTGGTCCAAAGGCGGGCGGGCGTGGTCACACGACCAAAGCTGGCACGGCGGGTGTGGCCCGGTAACCGAGTGGGCGTGGCCAAGCGGCGCGGTGCCCTGCGTGGTGGGCGGGCCCTGCGTGGTGGGCGGCCCCTGCGTGGTGGGCGGGGCCGTCGGTGGGAAAGGAGGGCGGGGTCGTCCTCCCTCCTCTCCCTTCCCTGTGGGCCCGCGTGGGGTTTCCACGCGCCGGTGGGAGGGAGACCCAGGGAGGGCCTGGTCAGTCTGAGGTGGGATCTGCGCTCCGGGGCGGAGTTTCTGGCCCTTCCGCGCCCCTCGTGGGTCTTCCCGGGACCCGGAGACGGGCGGGCGATTGGGGGTGGCCTTGGGAGCGAGCGCCGGGAGCAGCAGATGGCCGGCTTCACCTCTGCCCTGGGTCCCCCGCCGTGCCCGGGGTGGCGGACAGGGATGCGGCCCCTCTGGGGCCTCCGCCTCCGCTCCCTCCGGTCCCGCGCGCCTGGCCCCACGCACGGACGGACGGACTGCAGGGCCGGGACGGACTGCAGGGCCGGCCTCCCCCCCCCCCCCCCCGGCCGTGCTCGGTGCCCTGCGCCCTCACCCCAAGCCGTCAGCCTTCTGCTGACCTGGTCGGGCAGCACTGACCACAGCACCAGCGACTGCAGTGGCTCCTGGGTGGTTACCTGCCCAGCCACTCAGGTGTGTGCCGGTCCTGGGACTTGAACTCAGGGCCTGCGCGCTGGCCCTGAGCTTGTGTTTGTCCAAGGCTGGCGCTCTACCGTTTGAGCCACAGCTCCACTTCCAGCTTTTTGTTGGTCGATTGGAGATTAGAGCCTCATGGACTTCCCTGCCTGAGTTGGCTTCAAGCCCCAATTCTCAGGTCTCCAAGGCTGTTCCTCCTACAGTTTCTAGAACCTTCCAGAATGCCACCCTCAGTTGGGGGACAAAGGCTTTGACACATCTCATATTAAGTCATATCAGCGTTAAGTGCAGCAATGAAAACCCGCAGTAATAAAATCATTGGAGGCCGGGGTGTGGCTCCGTGGTGGTGTGAAGCGGGCGGCCTGCCACACACACCTGTGTCCCAGAGGCTGCAGGGGGCCCGTGCTGACTGGGTGGGTGGGGTGCGTGCCGAGGGAACTTGTGACTGTGGGTGTGGGCGTGAGCCAGGCAGGCTGTAGTTACGCAGTTTATTGTATGTCACTTGTTAGTCAATAAAACGTTTCAAAGATTTGAGTGCTGGGTGCTAGTGGCTCCTACTTGGAGTGAGGAATGGGACGTCTTTCTCTGTTTTCCCCATCACACGAAAACCCTCGTGAAAACCTTCTCCTCGTGAGACTCTTTTGTTGTTGTTTTTGGCAGACCTGGGGCTAAGCACTGTCCCTGAGATTCTTTTGCTCCAGGCTCTACCACTTGAGCCACAGCACCACTTCTGTTTTTTTCTGTGTATGGGGCTTCATGTGTGTTAGGCAAGCACTCTACCATTAAGCCATATTCACCCCCCCACACACACCTTTTTTAGATACCCTGAAATACTTTTCATGAGTGGATCTCAAGGACCTGTGCCTTTTGTACAAACTGGGAAACTGAGGGAAACCCTCATTTATCTTCTGGTAACGCACACAAAAGCCCGAGCAAAACTGGACATGGGTGGTTCATGCCTGTAATCGTACTCAGCAGGCTGAGATCTGGAGATCTTGGTTTGAAGCCAGCCAGGGCAGGAAAGTCTGGAAGACTCTTATCTCCAATTAATCACAGAAAAAGCCAGAAGTAGTAGCGCTGTGGCTCAAGTGGAAGAGCACCAGAAGAGCAAAAGCAGCTCTGGGAGAGCACCCAGGCCCCAGGAAAAACAAAACAACAACAAAAAAGGGGAAGGGGAATAAAATGCTGAAAAAAAAGGACACTGGATGACCTGTACAACAATGATGCTCACAGGACACTATGTGGGAGATGAACTTTACAACTTGGGGCAGGCAGTGAGGGAGGTGGGGAGGGAAGGGATAGTAGAAGAAAAACAAAGGAGGGGGTAACTACTCAACAAGAAATGAACTCATTGCCTTACTGATGTAACTATAACCCCTCTGTACACCATCTTTACAATGAAATAAAATTTTCAAAAAAAAGGTTAAGACCCTATCCCAAAAGTAACTAAAGCAAGAAGGGCTAGGGGCCTGGCTCAAGTGGTAGAGCACCTGCCTGGCAAGTGTGAGGCCTCCCAATGTGAAGACAGAAAAGAGAGGAGCCGGGCGCTGGTGGCTCACGCCTGTAATCCTAGCTACTCAGGAGGCTGAGATCTGAGGATCGCGGTTCAAAGCCAGCCCGGGCAGGAGAGACTGTGAGACTCCTATCTCCAATAAACCACCAGAAAACCGGAAGTGGTGCTGTGGCTTAAGTGGTAGAGCGCTCGCCTTGAGCTGAAGAGCTGAGGGACAGCGCCCAGGCCCAGAGTTCAAACCTCACGACTGACAAAAAAAAAAAAAAGAAAAGAAAAGAGAGGAGAGGAGAGAAGGAGGGAGGGCGGGGGAAGAGGAGAAAAGGAGCAGCAAGGCACCGGGTGGTGTTGCCTTTGGGGCTGCCCACCTCCCTTCCAGTACCTTCCTTCCCGGAGGCCCCCGCCACCCCTCTATCCTGCCGAAATTCGAAGGACCTACGGTGGTGGCCTGGGCCGGACGGGCCGCGGGACAGCTGCGTCCTTGGGACAGTCGGGAGACGCGGCCCTGGAGGGTGAAGTAGGTGGGGCTCTGCACCCCTGTGGTCTCTGCACCCCTGTCAGGAGGGGGAGGGAACAGGAGGAAGCAGCACCCACCCCCAGCTCCATTTCCTACAAGTGCTCCTCTTCTCTCCCTTGCGCAAGGCATTTCCTTGAGGTCCAGAACTTTTCCTGCCTCACCCTTGTCCTTTCTGGTCTCACATTCCAGCACCCTGGGGGTTCCGGGAGGGCCCTGCCCTGAGCAGGTCGGGGAGGAGCCAAGACCTGCGGGTGAGGAGGGGCATGGGCAGTGAGGGCTGCAGGCTGGGCATTGCAGGTACCAATTACACAAAAAGCAAAATGAGCTAAAGTCTACTGGTGAAGGCAACATTACAACATTCCACACAGGCAGATGGGGTGGGGTGCTGGTGGCCTCCACACCCCAGTCCTCTCCGGTGTCCCTCCACAGGACACCAGGGCTGGTTCAGAGTGAGCTACAGCCAGTGTGGCACCGTTCACATTTGTCTTTTTTTTCTTTGTCGGTTGTGGAGTGTCAACACTGGGCCTGGGCACTGGCTCTGAGCCTCTTTGTGCTCAACGCTAGTGCTCTACCTCGTGAGCCACAGCACCACTTCCCATTTGTGATGGTTGGCTGGAGAGTCACAGGGACTCTTCTGGCTGGGCTGGCTTTGAACCACAATCTTTAGATCTCAGCCTCCTGAGTAGCTAGGATGACAGGCGTGAGCCACCAGTGCTGGGTTCCATTCCTGCGTGAGCCACCAGTGCTAGGTTCCATTCCTGAACTCTGGGCCTGGGCGCTGTCCCTCAGCTCTTCAGCTCAAGGCTAGCGCTCTACCACTTGAGCCACAGCGCCACTTCCAGCTTTTTCTTCTTATGTGGTGCTGAGGAATCGAACCCAGGGCCTCATGCATGCAAGGCAAGCGCTCTACCATTGAGCCATCTTCCCAGCCCTAGAAGGTGATCTTTTCTTTCTCCTTCTGTCTCAATGGTCATACTTCTTGTTGGGGAGCTAGCTGTTTGTGGCTGGAACCAGGGCTTGAACTCAGGGCCTCTAGCTAGTGGTTCATGGCTTGCACTTTACCAGTTGAGCCACACCTCCAGTTCTGACGCCTCATACCTCAGCTCTCATCCTCCTGAGTAGCTAGGATTACAGGCATGATTATTACTTTTTAACTGTAGAGAATGGTGCTGTGCACAAATATGAGTCCAAAGTACTGAGCCGTCAGTCATAGCAACCAGCTCTCCCCTAGGCCTCTCACAGCAGCACTGTCCCACCCCACACCGCACCATGGAAGCTCTGAAAAGCCCGACCAGACTGCATGCACACCTGCAGGTGTGTGTGCACGCATATGCCAGTCCACTGCTCTGGGCTTTTGTGCTCAAGGCTAGCACTATACTACTTGAGCCACAGCTCCACTTTTGTTATTTGGTGGTTAATTGGAGGTAAGTCTTAAGTTTCCTGCCTACTCTGCATTGAACCACAGTTCTAAGATCCCAGTCTCCTGAGTGGCTAGGATTGCAAGTGTGAGACACCGGGGAGCAGCTCCAAAACCATTCTTATTTGATGACGTGTTTATCTCCTTGCTTATGTTTTGGTGTCAAATTTAAGAATCCTTTGCCAAATCTGAGGTCATGAAAGTTACCTGTTTTCTTCTAAGATACCGATGCAGGTGGCTGCATCTACACACACACACACACCTCAACCAGGCTGGAGTGTAGCTGGGAGGTGAAGACAGTGCTAGCACCAGGCTCAGGCTGGGTCCCAGCACTGGAGCCGCTGCAGCACTCAGCCGCTGGTGACCACGCTTGCCAACACCACGGGCTCCCCGCCTCGCCCCCCCTCCTGCAAGGCTGCCCGCAGCCAGGCACCCCTGCCCACTCCCAGTCAGCAAGCAGACAGGGCCCGCCCTGGCAGCCTGGCAGGGCGCGCGGCTCTAGGACAGCAGGTGAGCGGGTGCAGGGTCCGGCTCCCAGCTTGAGTAGGTGGACTGCCGACTGCCTGGGCCCACTTGCGGAAAAACCATTATTTCTCTACAAAATTGTGTCCCCCCCCCCCCCGCCCCCGTTTCCTGACAGTAAATGACTGCTTTCTTTGGTAAACTCTGGGTAAACACTAACTTCGGGTAAACTTCATTCTGCAAGAACAAGGCCTAACTGGGCTTGGCGTTGTGCCCAGGGGCCCAAGTGGAAAATTAATCCGCTCTTGGCCCTGGGGCCACATGACCCGTGGACGGACGGCTGGGGGGGGTGGACGTAGTTCAGGACTGGCTAGTTCTCTGGCAGTGCGGGGTGGGGTGCTGTGAAAGGCACTCCTGGCCGGCTGCCTTCCCACCAGCTCTGAAGGGGAGGGAGCAGGACCGGAGACGGTGTCCCACCCCACCCTGCACCATGCTCCCCACGGGCAGCCGGGCAGCCGCCAGGCCTGGCCACACCAAACCAGATGGGGCAGTTTCTAGATGGGGGGAGGGGAGGCTTCCCAGGGAGGAGGCTGGGTGCAGGCCCTAAGGATGGGACCTTTATCCCTGCCAAGCTAAGCAGTTCTAAGAGCCTGCCAAGTGAGCACTCGGGCCGTCTTGGAGCCCTGCTGGAGAGAGGGAAGTTGCATTATCTTTGATAAATACTGAAAGTGTGAGATGCAGAAATCAGGAACTTAAAAAAAAAGCATTTAGGGCTGGGAAGTTGGCTCAGTGGTAGAGCGCTTGCCTTGCATGCCTGAGGCCCTAGGTTCGATTCCTCAGCACCACATAAGCAAAAAGAAAAAAGCCAGAAGTGATGCTGTGGCTCAAGTGGTAGAGCGCTAGCCTTGAGCTGAAGAGCTGAGGGACAGCGCCCAGGCCCAGAGTTCAGGCTCCACGACCGGACCCAAAAAAAAAAAAAGTATTTAGCTCCCTTCCACAATCTTTTTTGTGTGTGTGTGTATGTGTGTTGGTCATGGGGCTCGAACTCTGGGCTTGGATGCTGTCCTTGCGTTCTTCAGTTCAACGTGAGCACTCTACCACTTGAGCCACAGCGCCACTTCCAGTTTTCTAGTGGTTTATTGGAGATAAGAGTCTCATGGACTTTCCTGCAAGGGCTGGCTTTGAACCATGATCCTCATATCTCAACCTCCTGAGTGGCTAGGATGACAGGTGTGAGCCACCAGCGCCCGGCTTGCTCTTAACTTTGAATTAGAAGAATGGGAGGTGAGTGTCTATGGTTCTTGCCTGTAATCATAGCTACTACTCAGAAGGCTGAGACCCGAGGATCCCAGTTTGAAGCCAGCCCGGGCAGAAGAGTTCATGAGACTCCCATCTCCACAACTCTGGATGTGGAGTTGTGGTTCAAGTTGCAGAGCAGCAGTGTGGAGAGGCGTGGGCACTGGTGCTGGCTGGCGGGCCATGCTAGTGCCAACGCAGTAAGGCCACCTCAGGTAGCGAGCCTGGGTGCTGGGCAGCGGCTGCCCCGAGGGCGGGAAGAACCGAGCGGGCCACCCAGGTCACTGGTCTTTATTAGACCCTCCAGGGCCGTGTAGCCGGGCCTGGGCCCCCGGGAGGTGGACAGGTTTGGGGCCCAGCTCTGCACTGGGGAAACAGGGCGCTTTGGTGTTGCTTTGTTTTTGGCTGGCAGGACGAGCAGGCCACGCCGGCCCGGAGGCCATGCCGGCCTTTCGCTCTGCGGGGTGAGGGAGGTGGGTGGCGTAGGCAGCGAGGCATGGAAGGCAGCCTTTGGTGAAACCTACAACAGCGGGGGCAGGGCGGGCCCTGCTCGCTGCCCCCCCCCCCCCCCCCCCCCGTAAGACTCGCGCTCAGGACTCAGGACGGAAGTGCACGCAGGCTCAGGTGGTCTGGTGTGGGGCGTGCGCACTGGTGGGCGAGGATGTACCTGGGCCAGAGGATGAGCTGCGGGGGGCAGCGCAGGGCTGGGCAGACCTGCCCAGCTCTGAGTGGGGCCAGGGCAGGGTGGGGACCTACCTGGAGACCCCGAGCTCTGCTGAGGGCCGGGGCAGAGCTGAGGGGACCCTCCCGTGGGACGGGGTGGGACAGAGGCCGATGGCTGGAGCCCGGCCAGCCTGGGGGACAGGGAGGGCGGGGCTGCTGGGGGTCGGGGGCCCCAGCGGTCGGCACGTCCCAGGAGCCGGGTGCTGTGCCCTCGTGGCATTCAGGTCAGCACTTTGATGCCAAAGTGTTTCCGGAGTTGTTCCAGAAACACAAAGGTGAGTACAGTGTGGGGAACAAGGCGGATGCCGGCAGGAAAGAGGCCCTGGGGGAGAAGCGGAGATGGAGATGTGGGGCGGGGGACAAGCCCTGCTCACCCCACCCCGCCCCACCGCTGTGCCCCACCTTGAAAAAGGCCAGCGGGCCGAGCTTGGCGGTCTCCGTGAAGCAGTGGAAAACACCCTGCAGGAGCGGAGGAGGGGAAGGCGGCTCACCCAGAGACACAGACAGCTCCCGGGCGCTGGCTGGCAGCGGCCCCGGGCACCGCTGCAGTGTCCTCCAGCATGAGCCGGGGAACAGGGCCTCCGGGGGGACGGGGGGACGCGGGCAGGGGGTGACTGCCACCTGCCGCATGGTGAGTGACTGTGGCAGCCAGTCTGAGGTGGCGTCAGGAAGAGCAAGGGGCAGACAGGGCAGACGGGGAGGAGGACAGACAGGCTGCAGCGCGAGGGAGCCAGGCAGAGCACGTGGCGCTGCGCAGGGGCCAAGCCGGGCACTGGCCCAAGTCCCTGTCGGTCCGGGGGCTCTCACTCAGCTTTCCCTGCTCGCGGCTGGCCACCCGCCACCTGAGCCTGTGTCCACCGGTTCCCTGGGACCCGCAACGCAGTGTCTGCAGCCCCGGAGAGGACGGCAGGCTCAGAGCAAGGCCGGCAGCCCCAATACCAGGAGGGGTGCAGGCGGCCCGAGCAGGGCGGGGGGAGTCAGGCGGGGCCGCGGCAGGAGCAGGTCCTCACCTGATACTCGCCCCTGGAGTTCATCAGGCGCGTCTTCAGCACGTCCAGGGGCTGGCACAGGAGCGTGGCACAGCCGCCCTGGGGAGGAGGCTCATTACCAGGCAGCCCGTGGCGCCCCATCCGCTCATGGTCTGTCGGCCCCCGCCAGGGTGGACAGTCCCCTCACCCCCTCTGCAGTGGGGTTTCAGGAAATGCGGCTTCTGACACCCACAGATGCGGTCTGGCAGCCTGCCGGCCTTCGGCTCAGCACCGGCCCCGTGCCCTGTGCCAGCACTTACCGCGATGAAGCTGGCCACCAGGTGAGTGACAATGTTGTCGGGCAGGATCCCGGTGCCCAGGACCAGCTGCTTGGCCTGGTCGTAGCAGGAGAGCTGAAGAGGGATGGGGAAGCAGTGGTGGTCAGGCCCAAGGGGAGCCCTGCGACAGCACCCCACAAGGACGCCAGCAGGTGGGCACCAACACACCACAGTTGGGCCGGCGGCCGAGCCCTGACGGAGAAGCTGCCCGCAGCCAGCCCTGTGCCCGCGCCACACCGGCCAGGGGCCCACAGACCCCTCCCAGGGCAGCACTGGCTGTCCTCCGGGAAGGGCTGCCTGCCAGCTCTGCCCGGCCCAGGAGTCCTACCTGGCCCACAGTGACAAGAGCCCCGCGGCTGGACGCCATGGTCGCACCCGAGAACAGCCTCTTCAGACCCTCTGCGGGAGGAAGCGTGGGTCGGAGCCAGCCTCAGGCCTGGCCACCGCCTCGGCCACTGCCACTGTGCCCCACCACTGCGTCCCCTCTGGGATCTCGGCAGCCCCTCCCCCCCCGCCATCTTCTCACCTTCACGGGCCACGCGGTACAGGCCATCCAGGGCGTGGGCATAACTGCAGGTGACAATGGGACACAAGAGGCTCACCCTGTCCTCCAGCCCCGCCTGCCAGACCCTGAGAGAAGCCTCCTGGGCCTCACTGGCTGCGGACCCAGAGCAGCTGGGTGTTTCCTCTGGGCTCTGGCCAGTCCTGTCTGTGGACCAGCCTTGGCTGCCCTGCGTGCTGCCGTCCCCAGGGCTGGCCAGAGCCCTGCATGCGCCTCAACCACTGCCCTCAGGTGAGGGCCCAAAGGAAGCCAGCAAGACACGAGAACGTGGCTGGGTATGGGAGTGACCAGGGCTGCAGGGGTCCCTGTAAAGCCCCCACTTAAACCCAGACCAGCCTGGCTGCCCTGCAGGCCAGCCAGGCCCAACACCCAACCTACCACAATTGCTTGACAAAGGCAGAACCCAAAGGCCTCAGCTGACCGAGTGGTACCCAGGGTGGCCCAGGCCATGAGCCGCCTGGTGTGCTGGCTAGGTAGAGCTGTCCCGGGGTCCCATGGCCTCTGAAGAGCCAAGCCCGCTACTCACCTGCGCCGCTGCTCCAGGGGCAGCTTCACGTCATTCTGCATCCTGCGTCGGAAGAGGCAGGTGGAGTAGGGTGCACACGCAAGTCCCTCCGGGGCTGGGGCCGCCCACCCTGTGCCAGGCAGGGCAATGGGGCCAGCCCCCCACGCACAGGGCTCGGGCAGGTCTGCTCTGCTCCGCTGCGACCCCACCAATCACCCATCTGTCTAGGGAGCAGAGAGCTGGGCTGGGGAGAATGTGGACACACACCTGACATTGACCAAGTCTGCAGGGGTCCCCACAAAGCCTCCAATCAGACCTGAGGCAACAGGAGATGTCAGAGCAGAGGAAAGGGCTGCCCCAGCCCAGCCCAGCCCAGCCCAGCCCAGCCCAGCCCAGCCCAGCCCAGCCCACCCCCAGCCCAGCCCAGCCCAGCCCAGCCCAGCCCAGCCCACCCCCAGCCCAGCCCAGCCCAGCCCAGCCCAGCCCAGCCCAGCCCAGCCCAGCCCAGCCCAGCCCACCCCCAGCCCAGCCCAGCCCACCCCAGCCCAGCCCAGCCCACCCCCAGCCCAGCCCAGCCCACCCCCAGCCCAGCCCAGCCCAGCCCAGCCCAGCCCAGCCCAGCCCACCCCCAGCCCAGCCCAGCCCAGCCCAGCCCAGCCCAGCCCACCCCCAGCCCAGCCCAGCCCAGCCCAGCCCAGCCCAGCCCAGCCCACCCCCAGCCCAGCCCAGCCCAGCCCAGCCCAGCCCACCCCCAGCCCAGCCCAGCCCACCCCAGCCCAGCCCAGCCCACCCCCAGCCCAGCCCAGCCCAGCCCAGCCCAGCCCAGCCCAGCCCAGCCCAGCCCACCCCCAGCACAGCCCAGCCCAGCCCAGCCCAGCCCAGCCCAGCCCAGCAGCCCACCCCCAGCCCAGCCCACCCCCAGCCCAGCCCAGCCCAGCCCACCCCCAGCCCAGCCCAGCCCAGCCCAGCCCAGCCCACCCCCAGCCCAGCCCAGCCCAGCCCAGCCCAGCCCAGCCCAGCCCACCCCCAGCCCAGCCCAGCCCACCCCCAGCCCAGCCCAATCCCAGCCCAGCCCAGCCCAGCCCACCCCCAGCCCAGCAGCCCACCCCCAGCCCAGCCCAGCCCAGCCCACCCCCAGCCCAGCCCAGCCCAGCCCAGCCCAGCCCAGCCCAGCAGCCCACCCCCAGCCCAGCCCACCCCCAGCCCAGCCCAGCCCAGCCCACCCCCAGCCCAGCCCAGCCCACCCCCAGCCCAGCCCACCCCCAGCCCAGCCCAGCCCACCCCCAGCCCAGCCCAGCCCAGCCCAGCCCAGCCCAGCCCAGCCCACCCCCAGCCCAGCCCAGCCCACCCCCAGCCCAGCCCAGCCCAGCCCAGCCCAGCCCAGCAGCCCACCCCCAGCCCAGCCCACCCCCAGCCCAGCCCAGCCCAGCCCAGCCCACCCCCAGCCCAACCCAGCCCACCCCCAGCCCAGCCCAACCCCAGCCCAGCCCAGCCCCGCCCAGCCCAGCCCACCCCCAGTCTAGCCCAGCCCAGCCCAGCCCACCCCACCCCCAGTCTAGCCCAGCCCAGCCCAGCCCACCCCACCCCCAGTCTAGCCCAGCCCAGCCCAGCCCAGCCCAGCCCACCCCCAGCCCAGCCCAGCCCAGCCCAGCCCAGCCCAGCCCACCCCCAGCCCAGCCCAGCCCAGCCCAGCCCAGCCCAGCCCAGCCCAGCCCAGCCCACCCCCAGCCCAGCCCAGCCCAGCCCAGCCCAGCCCACCCCCAGCCCAGCCCAGCCCAGCCCAGCCCACCCCCAGCCCAGCCCAGCCCAGCCCAGCCCACCCCCAGCCCAGCCCAGCCCAGCCCAGCCCAGCCCAGCAGCCCACCCCCAGCCCAGCCCAGCCCAGCCCAGCCCAGCCCACCCCCAGCCCAACCCAGCCCACCCCCAGCCCAGCCCAACCCCAGCCCAGCCCAGCCCCGCCCAGCCCAGCCTACCCCCAGTCTAGCCCAGCCCAGCCCAGCCCACCCCACCCCCAGTCTAGCCCAGCCCAGCCCAGCCCACCCCACCCCCAGTCTAGCCCAGCCCAGCCCAGCCCAGCCCAGCCCAGCCCACCCCCAGTCTAGCCCAGCCCAGCCCAGCCCACCCCCAGTCTAGCCCAGCCCAGCCCAGCCCAGCCCACCCCCAGCCCAGCCCAGCCCACCCCCAGCCCAGCCCAGCCCAGCCCAGCCCAGGCCAGGCCAGGCCAGCCCAGCCCAGCCCAGCCCAGGCCAGCTGCACTCACCACTGGCCCCTCCCAGCAGCACCTTGCTGTAGAAGGGGAGGGGGCGCTTGCTGTCCTTGGACATGTAGTCCCGCAGGGTCTCATAGATGGCGAACCGCGTCAGAGAGTAGGTCATCTAGAGAAGAAGCCTGGCTTGGAGCCACCCCGTGTCACCCTAGGCCTCACAGGCCTAGGGGTGGCTCCCGGGGCTGTGGGCACAGGGGTGGGCACAGGGGCACTCAGTTTCTTCATCTGTAACTGGAGGTCTCAGGCCCAACAATTTTGGGACCAGGACCCAAGAGCTGGGGGACAGGTGGGGACTGGGAGGCCTGACAGAAGTAGGCTCAGGGTGAAAGAACAGGTCTGGGGACCCAGCTCACACCTGTCTGGCCAGTGAAGCGCTCAGGCCGTTGTAAAGTGCCAGGAAGCCGCCGGTGCGCACCACGTGCACGGCCATGCCAGTCATGCGCATCTTCACCTCCTGCTGCGTCTGGAGGTGCACCTGCGGAGGGCGGGCAGAGGGGACAGGGGTGGAGGATGTGGCCTGGGCCCCAGCTGGCTCTGTGGAAGCCCTCGAGACCTTCACAGCCACCCCACGGGCCGTCTAGAGATGGGGAGACGGAGGCAGGGGTAGTGGGAAGTCCCGCAGCTCCCAGGCCTGGACTCTGCTCCGTCCTGCCTCACAACAGAGACCATCATTGCTCCTACCACCCCAACATGCACGGCTGCCCCTAGCCTGGCCCCTGGTCCAGACTCACAACTAAAGTCCTGGTGCTGCTCCCCCTGGTGCCGACCCCAGGAAAGCTGTGCATAGAAGGGTGGTCCCCACCATGCAGGGGTTGAGAAGTGGGTGGGGAGAGAGGAGCCTGGTTCAGTGAGAGCCCGTGGCCTGGGCGAGGTGGGAGAGGGAACTGAGTGCCAGGGAACGGCACCCTGATCTAGGCCCACACCCTGATCTAGGTGAGCAGCCCCTGTGACGAACAAGCTGGGATGTGGGCAGAATGAACAGCTCAAGGAACTCCAATTCCTCAAAGCTGATTGGTGATGCTCGCTTGTGGTTTGACTTTCAGAAGGCTGAGGCAGGAGGAGGACAAGTTCAAGGCCAGCCTGGACACACAGCAAGAGCCCATCTAACAAAATCAAACCAAAACCAAATGTTTTTTGTTGGTTTGTTTTGATGCAGGTCCTGGGGCTTGAACTCAGGGCCTGGGCTCTGTCCCTGAGCTTTTTTGGTCTAGGCTAGCACCACTTGAGTCACAGCTCTACTCTTGGCTTGCTCGCTTTCTCTCTGGGAAGGCGGCTCAGTGGTAGAGTGCTTGCCTAGCAGGCATGAAGCCCTGGGTTGGATTCCTCAGTACCACAGAAAAAGCCAGGGGCTGGGAAGATGGCTCAGTGGTAGAGCGCTTGCCTTGCATGCATGAGGCCCTGGGTTCGATTCCTCAGCACCACAGAAGCAAAAAGAAATAAAAAAGCCGGAAGTGGCGCTGTGGCTCAAGTGGTAGAGCACTAGCCTTGAGCTGAAGAGCTGAGGGACAGTACCCAGGCCCAGAGTTCAGGCCCCACGACCGCCCCCCCCCCCCAAAAAAAAAGCCAGAAGTAGTGTTGTGGCTCAAGTGTTAGAACACTAGCCTTGAGCACAGAGAGGCTTGGGGACAGTGCCCCAGGCCCTGAGTTCAAGTCGTATGACTGGCAATCAATAATCAATAAAATAAAAAATAAAACAAGTCTCATAGACTTTCCTGTCCAGGCTGGCTTTGAACCATGATCCTCAGATCTCAGCCTCCTGAATAGCTAGTATGACAGGCATGAGCCACTGATGCCCAATCAAAACGATTTAACAGTCCCAGTGAGCTGATGATAGAAGAAAACCCTGACCCCAGTCTTCCGTGCAGCTGGGCCTGCTGTCTGTGTCCCTGACGCAGGGCCACAGCCCCGTTCTAGAGGGGGTCCCAAGTCCCCCAGTGGCAGGCCTTCCCTGATGAGAGCAGGAAGGCTGCAGCAGGGCAGGACCTGGGCGGGGGAGGGTGGCGGTGCCTAAGGGGCCTTAGATGGTGGACAGCAGCCAGCAGTTGTGGCCTTGCGGCCCGGCCAGCCTCCGGTCAGCCTGCCTCCCGCAGTGAGGGTGGTGCCTGTGAGCACATCCAGAAGCGTGGAAAACAAAAACCACAAGCACGCCAGCCTGAGGGAGGCGGCGCCCTTTCGCCAAGCAGACTGCGCGTTCCTGCTCTTTGCCCTAAAACGGGACCTGTGGAGTCCACTCCCAGGACAAGTGAGGACTGGTGTCCTCTTTTACCTGGAAGCTCATCCCTGCACTTCATCAAAAAGCCACCACCCCTTTTATGAAATGGCAGCTTGGGGCAAAGGACAGGGCTGGCGTGGTCCCATCCAGCGGTGTAGGCCGGGGCCCAGCCGCACCCCTCCTGCGGGCAACCTCCTGACCAGACCAGGCAGAGCCTCTCAGGCTGGGGAAGCTCGGCCCTTCTTTGTTCTCTGAGTGGCCAGGGAGACGGGTCTGGAAGCCTCCCCGGGGAAGGCCCTGGGGAACAGAAGGCCTCTGTCTACTGCTAGGGTGGAGGGCTGGCTGTGAGTTGGCCACACAGAGACTAGGTCTCCTGGCACAAAGGACCTCCCCCGCACCCCTAGAGGAAGATGGGGCCGGGCCTGGGACGGGGGAGAGTCGTGGGGCAGGGGGTCCTGGGACGGGAGAGGGTCCTAGGATGGGGGAGGGCCGTGGGAAGGGGAGGGTCCTGGGGCAGGGGGTCCTGGGACAGGGGTGGGTCCTGGGGCAGGGGGTCCTGGGACAGGGGTGGGTCCTGGGGCAGGGGGTCCTGGGGCAGGGAGGGTACTGGACGGGGAGGGTCCTGGGATGGGGGAAGGTCCTGGGACGGGGGAGGATCCTGGGGCAGGAGGTCCTGGGAAGGGGGTGGGTCCTGGGGCAGAGGGTCCTGGGGCAGGGAGGGTACTGGACGGGGAGGGTCCTGGGATGGGGGAAGGTCCTGGGACGGGGGAGGGTCCTGGGGCAGGGGGTCCTGGGACGGGGGTGGGTCCTGGGGCAGGGGGTCCTGGGGCAGGGAGGGTACTGGATGAGGAGGGTCCTGGGACGGGGAGGGGCCTGAGCACCGGCCCCCTTCTCTTCCAGGGCAGGTGCCCTGCGGGGCGCGGGGTCGGGGACGGGGGGAGCGGCCCGGCGGCCCAGGCACGGCGCGCGCGCCCCTCGAGCCGCCTGAACTTTGAACCGGGCCGGCCGGTACTCAGGTGTCCGGGCCGGGAAGGGCTCAGGAAGTAACCGCCCGGGGCCGGGCACCGAAGGCCGGCGGCGCGGACGAGCCTGGGCGGGCGTGGGCGCGGTGGCGCCGCGGCCGGGGTGATCACCGGGTCCGGGCTGCGGCGGGAGCCGGCGTCCGGCGAAACGTGGCCGGGCGGGACCCCGCCCCGCGCCGCCCGCGAGCCGCCGCCCCCCGCGCCCCGCGCCCAGCCCTCGGCCCCGGGCCAGGCCTCACCTTGAGCAGGTCCAGCGGGTGCGTGCAGCAGGCGGCCCCGCAGGAGGCCAGGCCCCCGAAGTACCAGCGCGACACCCGCGCCTCAGACGCCATGGCTGCGCTCTGCGCCCGGCCCGCTCCACCGGCCGAAGCCGGAGCGCAACTCCGGCCGCGACGACCCGGGCCCGGTTCAAAGAGCCTGCACGCGCCCGCGCCGGCCGCAGCCAATGCGCCCGCGCAGCGTGGGGCGCGGGGCGGGCCCCGGGCGGCCCCGCCCCCGGGCGTGGCCAACGCCAGCCTGGTTCGGCCCATGCCCCGCCCCCGGGCGTGACCGCCGCAGCCCCCGGTGCGGCCCATGCCCCGCCCCTGGGCGTGACCGACGCAGCCCCTGGTGCGATGGACGCCCCGCCCCTGGGCGTGGCCGACGCCCCCGCCCCCCGGCGGGCGCCGAGCCGCGGGGCCCACCGCGCAGCCGCAGAGCCCGAGCCCGAGCCGAGCCCGGCCGGCCGACGCCCGCCCGCTCACCGCATCCTGGCTCGGACCGCTCGTGCCGGCCCCAGGAACCCGGGTCCCTGCGTGCACCCTGACCCCGGCCTGCGATCGCGCGGCCGCGTGGCCCGGCCCGGGCCTCCACGGAAACGGGAGCTTCTGGAGGACGGCTGGCAGCGAACGTGGGCCGGGCCGCCCGCCCCGCTGCCCGCAGGCCGCGATCCGACGGCGTCCGCTCGGACCCGGCGGGCAGGAGTCTGTGAGACTGATGTCCAGCTAGCCCCCGAGCCGGACGTGGCGCTGCCAGGAAGCTCAGGAGGGCGGCCCCCAAACCGGGGCACACCACAGAGGCTCTAGCCAGGCCTCCGTCCCCCCCCCCCCCCGTCATACACACACACACACACACACACACATGCAAGTGCACACGTGCGCACACACGCACACACACGCAAGTGTCCACGTGCACACACACGAACACACACGCATGTGCACGAGTACACACACATGCAAGTGTCCACGTGCACACACAGCACGCGCACACACGCAGGTGTCCACGTGCCCACGTGCACACAGTGTCCGCCCTGGAGGAGACCGGGGCAGGGTAAGGGCTGTGGCCTCCTCGCTGGGGGCTTGCTCCAGCCCCCACACTCAGGCCGCCCTGGCTGACTGAGAGCAACCCCTCCAGGCTGCTGGCGGACTTGGCCATTTGTTTGGCTTCCGTTAGAAAAGCAATTCCCGGTGCGCCCCCACACCTGAGGGGCACCCCAAGTACCACGCTCTCAGACGTGCCTCTGACACCCAGTAACTCTCCAACTAGTGTGTGGACAGATGACGCAGTCCCTTGGAGTTGTGTTCTAGTACTTTGGGTCAAACCCGTGGCCTCTGACCCTGAGGTCAGCCAGTGAGCAGATCAGGGAGGTGAACAGGTGGCTGGGGTCGGCATCATTGCCAGACATGTCCCTTGGACCCTGGTCTGGTTGGGTATCAAGGCTAGGCAGAGGGGGCTGGGAAGTTGGCTCAGTGGTAGAGCGCTTGCCTTGCATGCCTGAGGCCCTGGGTTCGATTCCTCAGCACCACATAAGCAAAAAGAAAAAAGCGGGAAGTGGTGCTGTGGCTCACAGTGGTAGAGTGCTAGCCTTGAGCTGAAGAGCTGAGGGACAGCGCCCAGGCCCAGAGTTCAGGCCCCACGACTGGACCCAAAAACAAAACAAAACAAAACAAAAGGCTAGGCAGAGTAGGAGAGGGCTACAGTCAGGAGGCCAGAGGGAAGGGCTGGAAAATTACCACACCAGACAAGGCCTGGGACTCAGCAGACTGCCAGGAGAATACCTTTAAAACATGAGAGCTAACAGGATGTGGGATGTGTGGCCCTAGCAAAGAGCCAGTTACAGAAACTGCCAAGCATAGAAAGGCCGGTCCCTGGTCCAGTGACACAGGCTCTCCCCATCTGTGATTTGGTACAAACTAAATGAGATTGATCACAATGTTATCAAAGCAAAAATGACAGAAACCTCAGAGGAGGCTGGACCTCAACAGCCAGTGTTCCAAAATCTGTGGCAGCCAGAGTAGAGGCCGGCTCAGGGTGGGATGTGAGGGTACATACAGGCAGCTACCTAAACCTGCCACGGGTCAGGGCTGCCGACACGCAACTGGTGGGAAATACGTGCAAAACAATTGCCAGCCCTAAGCAAGAAGGTGTGTGTGGGGAGGTCTTGCTGTAGCCCAGCCTTCTCAGGGATTACAGCTGGATATCCTCAGACCCCAGTTTGAGGGGATTTTAAGATGGAAATGTGAATGGGCAAGAAGAGATGGGGGGAAATGTGTGAAGCAGGAAATGTGTCAAGACAAGCTGTTGTTGGGTTTTTTTTGGCCATCCTGGGGCTTGAACTCAGGGCCTGGGCGCTGTCCCTGAGCTTCTTTTGCTCAAGGCTAGCGCTCTACCACTTGAGCCACAGCACTACTTCTGGCTTTTTCTGTGCATGTGGTACTGATGTATTGAACCCAGGCTTCATGCATGCTAGGTGAGCACTCTACCACTGAGCTTCTAAGAAAACATTTTTCAAATCCCAGTCCAGGGAACCCATTAAGATCCCCAGGGATGGGCTGGGAAGGTGGCTCAGTGGTAGAGCACTTGCCTTGCATGCTCGAGGCCCTGGGTTCGATTCCTCAGCACCACATAAGAAAAAAGCCGGAAGTGGCGCTGTGGCTCAAGTGGTAGAGTGCTAGCCTTGAGCTGAAGACCTGAGGGACAGCACCCAGGCCCAGAGTTCAGGCCCCACGACCGGACCCAAAAAAAAAAAAAAAAAAAAAAAAAAAAGATCCCCAGGGAGGCAACTGGAGGAAGTGGTACATAACTGTAATCCTAGCCCTGAGGAGGCTGAGTCAGATTGGAAAGAGTTCAAAGCTAACCTGAATGTAGTAATAAAGGCATTGGTGACTAGCCAGGACAGAAAAGTTCAGAAAGTCTGTTAAGACTCACCTCCAAGGGCTGGGAAGGTGGCTCAGTGGTAGAGCGGTTGCCTTGCATGCCTGAGGCCCTGGGTTCGATTCCTCAGCACCACATAAGCAAAAAGAAAAAAGCCGGAAATGGCGCTGTGGCTCAAGTGGTAGAGTGCTGGCCTTGAGCTGAAGAGCTGAGGGACAGTGCCCAGGCCCAGAGTTCAGGCCCCACGACCGGACCCCCCCCCCCCCAAAAAAAGAAAAAAAACTCACCTCCAAGTAACCAGTAAAAAGCCAGAAAAAGAAGGGCCAGATGCTGGTAGCTCACTCCTGTAATCCTAGCTTTTCTCTATCTGAGGACTGTGATTTGAAGCCAGTCCAGACAGGGAAATCTGTCAGATTGCCTGGGCTGGTGGATTACAGGTATGAGCCACTGGTGCCCAACTCCAGTGAACCACTAGAAAACCAGAAATGGCGCTGTGGCTCCCATCACTAGAGTGCTAGCCTTGAGTGAGAAAACTCAGGGGCAGTGTGCAGGCCAAGTTCATGCCCCAGGATGGACAAAAAACAAAAAACTGGTGCTGCTCTAATGGTGGAGCTGCAGTCCCAGCATGGGTTCCCACACAGCCCAGGGGAGCGGCTGGGACCCGGTGAGGTTGGCGACTCCAGCCAGCTGCACAGGCTCACTTACCTCAGTCCCCCAGGTGTGGGTGGCTGCAGGCAGGCCACTTTACTACGTCCTAGCCTAGCCTCGTCAACCTGATCATGCACGACCTCTTCCACTCATGACCGGGCCACTCAAGGGCCGCCTGGCTTTGAGGCAGCACTGGGGTGACTGACAGACTGGCCTCCAGCAGCCAGGCTCACAAGGTCAAGTCCACAGTGCCCCCAGGGACCTGACCACCCTTTGCCAAGCCTGGTCATAGCGTGTCTACGAGGGCTCTTGAGGGGCCCCCAAGCCTCCAGCCGGTTTTCACCGTTTTTTGTTTTTTCTTTGTTGGTTGTGGGACTTGAACTCTGGGCCTGGGCACTCAGCTCTTCAGCTCAAGGTGAGCACCCTACCACTTGAGCCACAGTGCCACTTCCGGTTTTCTCATGGTTTATTGGAGATAAGGGTCTCATGGTCTTTCCTGCCCGGGCTGGCTTTGAACCTGGATCCTCAGATCTCAACCTCCTGAGTTTCACTGGTTTTTGTCTTGCTTCCTGTCTGGGCTGGCCGCTGTGGGGATCTCCTGCGTTGCCTCCTTCCCAGCCTCCCCCTGGGGATGGAGCCCCTACCCCTTGCCGCCCATGTTCCTCTCCAACTCCCTGCTCAGCCCCTAGTGGCTGACAGGAGTGAGCTCAGACGCCTGGCTTTTGTCTGTCAGGTCTGCACCAGGCCACGGCAGTGCCCCACTAAGCTCCCCCTCCCCACAGCCCCTTAGGCCAGGGGCTTGGGACCTGCCTTCAAGCGTCTCAGGAGTGTGGAGAGAACACCGGGCAGACGCGGTCAGGGCTCACGCCAGTCCCACCACCGGCTCTCCCGAGTGAGGAGAGGGCAGGGAAGGCCCCTTCCCTAGCCTCGCTAGAGGTGGCAGCGTTGGGACCCTGGTACTGGAAGATCGTAACCACAGGGGGGCAGAGGCCATGGGAGGCGCCCACGGGGAGAGCAGAGGTGTGTGGTGAGGCTGTGGAGCCATGGCCCAGTGGCAGCCTGCCCATCCACCCAAGTGGGGCTCTGTGCTGGGCTCCCACACAGAGCCTCCTTGGTCCCCATGGCGTACAAAGGACCACAGAGGACCTTTGGCAGGAACACGGGGCTGAGCAGGCCCGCCCCCAGCTCGCTCCAGGCTCGGCTGAGGCTGCTGCTCTAGAGCACCCCAGGGCCTGCGTCCCGAGGGCAGCTTCTGCCCTGGGCGGTCACGGTCAGGTGCCCCATACAAGCCCTCCCGCCACCTGCCTACGTTCTGGGGTCACGTCTGGGGGCCCCCAGGCTGTAGGTGGGGCCTCCCCTCCTACCATCTGCCCTCAGCAGCTCAGATCCTCTTCACCTGAGCCAAGGCATACACTGTGGGCTAAAACTGCCAGCACCTAAACACAGGAACTGCGCATCCAAACCTGAGGCGGTACTCCAGCCCTGGGCCTGAGGCCCGACCAGACACCACCGGTGGTGGAGCCGCAGCGGGCAGACCCCACACGGGGGCAGATACTCGGCAGAGCCTCCAAAGCCCACTGGGGGGGAGGGGGAGTGGCATGAGCCACCTGGCAAGGTCATGGCCACTAACCCAGCTGGCCCTTCACACCACCATGCCGTGCACACTGCTTCAAACATCCCGAACCGTGTATTTTTCTCAGCAGCCACAGAAGGCCACGTTAGCTCGGCAAGTTCCGGGTCCGCTCTGCGCTACTTGCACAGGCAGGGGCGACCCCTCCCTCAGCCACGGGAGACATGTCCACCCCTCCACCCGGCCAGCACTGGCTGAGAGCTCCCACCAGCAGCTCTGTCCCCTAGGCTTCCCCAGGAGCTCGGTGCTGGGGGCAGGGCAGGGGAGGGAGGGGCCTCAGGTGGGTCATGGGACCCCAGTCCACAAGTCCTCAGAGTGGGGCTACTCCAGAACCACCGTGCCCCCCACGGCTTCCAGGGCTGCCTTGATCTTCTCAGCCTCAGCTTTGGCGACATTAGCTTTGATTTCCTGGGGCAGGGACTCTACCAGTTTCTTGGCCTGCCAAAGACAACACAATCAGAACTTGGGGGCTCTGGGCTGCCATGAGCAAGCCTACCCAGAAAGGCTCAGCCCCCGGGGACGGCCGAGGGACCCATCTCCAAGGCGCAGGGGTCGCACCTGCACGAGGTTTATGCCCTGGATGTAGTTCTTGATCTCCTTGATCAGTTTCACTTTGTCCACAGGCTTTGCCTCTGTCAGGCGGACGGTAAAATGTGTCCGTTCTTTCTGCGTGGGAAGGACTTCTTCCTCTGCTGCCTTGAGGAGCAGAAAAACAAGGTGAGAAGACGGGGTAAAGCTGACACGCCTGGTGTGGGGCTGCCCCAACAGTGTGCAGGTGAGGGCCAGGCACACTTCTGGCTTCCAGTCCTCATGGGTCATCTTTTTCTTTTTTTTGTCGGTCGTGGGGCTTGAACTCTGGGCTGGGCATTGTCCCTCAGATCTTTAGTTCAAGGTGAGTGCTCTACCACTTGAGCCACAGCACCGCTTCCTGTTTTCTGGTAGTTCACTGGAGATAAGAGTCTCAGGGACTTTCCTGCCTGGGCTGGCTTTGAACTGTGATCCTCAGATCTCAGCCTCCCGAGTAGCTAGGATGACAGGCGTGAGGCACCGGCGGCTGGCTTTCATGGGTCATCTTATTACCAGCCAGTTTGTTCCCTTGTGTGTCTGTCAGTGTCAACCTGACTGCTTCACCCAGAAACATTTCCATGTCGCCACAGGGAAATGCTATGACGTGAGCCTCACACTCCTGGTTTCCTAACATGACACGTGACCTCCGGCATCCTTAAGAACTGTATCTAGGGGCTGGGAATGTGACTTACTGGTGGAGTGCTTGCCTAGCATGCACGAACCCCTCAATACCACATAAATAAAGCTACAAGTGGTGCTGTGGCTCAAGTGGTAAAGGGCTAGCCTTGAGCACAGAGAAGCTCAGGGACAGTGCCCAGGCCCTGAGTTCAAGCCACAGGATTGGCCCAAAAAAAAGAAGAAGAAGAAGAAAAAGAACTGCAACTTACAGGGCAAGAAAAACACCACCCAACCAAATACTGGGGAAATATAGTACCACAGCAGTCCTCACCCAAGCGCAAGTCTGTCACTAGCAAATGAAAATGGCTTTACCCTCCAACCTTAGCAAGCAAGGACAACAGGACAGATGGGTGTGTGGTTCCTGAAGCCCCAATGCCATCGTGTTGTGTGGCCCAGTGGGGGTAAGCAGGTTGGGGCCCACTTCTGGTTATTAACAGCACCCTCTTCTTTCTCAGAGATTCCAACCTAGACTATGGCGCACACTGGAATCCCACCTTGGCTCAAACCTACCCAGCCTTTCAAACCACTGTCCTGCCAAGCACTGAACATTGAGGGCAAGCAGGTGGTGGCCTGGGGCTGGGCAGGAAGGACCCAGAGGGGGGGCAGGTAACCAAGAAGCACCTGGAGCTGCTCAGGACCCAGGCCAGGCTCACCTCAGGAGCTGCTGCAGCAGGGACAGCACCGGGCATCATGCCGCCCATTGGCATGAGCCCCACATCCTGGATCTTCAACGTTTTCTGTGGAACAGAGAAACAGCAGAGAATGGAGCAACGGGCCTGGCGGGCCCTGGCCTCTGGGCAAGCATTTTATCTATTTTCTGTGAAGCCTCTCCCGCTACCTTCAGGAGCTCGTTGAGGTCTGAGATCTCCAGGAGCGTGAGGCTGGCGATGTCCTGCACCAGCTGCTGGATCTTGGGCGGGTACTCCTTGGGGGCGTTGTCCAGGGGCGCCCCGGCGAGGGCCTCCCCCCTCCGGTGGCTGCTGCTCCTCATCTGCCGCGCGGCGCACACACAGGGCACCTGTGGTCTAGCCCCCGCCCCGCGGAAACAGCCGTCACCCCGGGGCGGACCTGGGGGCGCAGACCAGGCCCCCACCTCCGGGGCACGGCGGGCGGCGCAGGCGGGGCCGTGCTTCGAGGAGCCTCGGGAGCCCGCGAGAAGCGAGGCTTCGCCCTGCATGAGTTACGTTAGCCCGGCGGGTGCTTCCCACTGCCCGGGGCCCCGAAGAGCGGGGGCCACGGGCCGCGCCCCGGCGCGGCCGGACGGAAAGCAGAGGCCGAGGGGACCGAGCGCCAAGGTCGGCGGGGCCGCGGGGCCCTGCCGCCGCGCGCCGCCCCGCGCCGCCCCGCGCCGCCCCGCGCCGCCGCGCGCCCCGGCCCGGGCCCTCCGCCCGCCCTCCCCGCGGGCCCGCCGGCCCCGGCGCCAGGAGCCCCGCAGTACCTGGAGACGCTAAGCGCCACGGCCGGAAGCCCGAGGCGCGGCCCCCACAGGCGGCAGGCGGCCGCCGGCAGCATCGCTTCTCGGGCGGGAAGGTCACACGCGGCTCCGCGGAGGCGACGCTCTAGCCGCGGGGAAACGAGCTGGGCCAGCCGCTCTAGCCTGAGGCTGCGGACAGTCGAGTCGAGGAGGGACGCTCTAGCCGCAAGGCCTCCGAGCAGTCGAGCGTACGAGGGACGCTCTAGCCGCAAGGCCTCCGAGCCGACGAGTGGACGTCGTCAGAAGCGCGTATGCCAGCAGGAGAGGGCCGCTCTAGCCTCCCCGCGTTTGCCTCGGTTGTTCTGCACGATTACCCACAAGGCAGAGCGCTACGCAGGCGCAGTGAGCGTGGGTCGCAGCCCGCTGCGGGTCCGCCGGGGCGCAGGCCCGGCCCAGGCGCCTCCCCGCGGCTCCATTTCGGCAGGTTTTGCATGTTTTCAGGCGGCTCACGCCTGTCAGGAGGCTGAGATCTGAGGATCCAAGCCAGCGTGAACCTCCCCCCAGTGAACCACCAGGAAGCCGGGAGTGGCTCCCGTGGGAGCGCGGCCTTGAGCTGAGAGCTCAGCGACAGCGCCCCGGCCCCGAGTTCAGGGCCCACCTCCGAACCCGGAAAAAGAAGTTCAGAACCCGAAGTGCAGCTCAGGTTTCCCCTCTGAAGTCGGGAGGCAACTCGAGCCCACCCGGAGGGGCCAGTCAAGCCGCCGTCTGGGGCTTGGCCGTTCGGTTCCTCCCATGGTAGACCCATTCGTGGGAAGCCGTTTCCGTGCTGTCTTGTGCACTGCCCTCCTGCATCGAGTGGGAAGCTGCCAAGCCCTACACCAAGATGACCCCAAAGGCCCATCACCCTGAAACAGAACACACTCAGGACGCTTCCCACGGCTGGAGCAGCAGGGCCGGGACATGGTGGCACAGCAAGTGCCTACACACCCTGGGTCAAAAGGGGTGGCTGCTCACCACGGTTTTCTCTTTCCTTCCTTTCTTGGGCCAGTCCTGCGGCTTGGACTCAGGGCCTGGGCACTGTCCCTGAGCTGTTGAGTTCAAGCCAGGACTCTATTACTAGAACCACAGCTCTTCAGAGATAAGAGTCTCACAGACTTCCCTGCCTGGACTGGCTTTGAACCATGATCCTCAGATCTCAGCCTCCTGAGTAGCTAAGATTATAGGTGTGAGCCACCAGTGCCCAGCTTGTCCCTGAGCTTCTTGTGCTCACTTGAGGTTTTTTCTGCTTATGTGGTACTGAGGAATGGAACCCGGGACTTCATGCATGCAAGGCGAGCACTCTACCACTGAGCCACCTTCCCAGTCCCACTTACACTTTTTGAAATACATTTTATTATCACTGTTTTCCAATGGAGAGATGACAGCTGAGAAGCAGAGCAGCTGGAGATGCCTGAAGCCTCCACCCTTGCTGTGCAAGAGTCAGGGCAAAGCCCAGACACCACACCAGCTCACTTTGGATGAAAGCGGGCTGCATGGGCCTGAGCCCCCACTCCAGTCACCTCTTGCAGATCTCCCCTCCCTCCCCCCCCCCTCCATGGGGCTGGGGGTCTGGAAGGTCCTTCCCTTCCCCCTTTCCTCCCAGAGGCCAAGCTCTGGGGGAAAGTCAGAGACCAAGTCAGGACCAAAGCAGGGTGGCAGGAGCCAGCAGACGAGGGGTAGAGGGGCGGAGGGCTGGGCAAGGGCCCATGCCCTGCTCTCAGAAAAGACACTAAAGAGCATTGAGGGAAGAGGAAGGCAGAACAGAACATCTAGTTAGACACAAGGGCGGTTTCCAATGAACCATAGTGTTACTCTGGACGGTGAGTTCAGGGCCGCAGCGTCAGTCGAAAGAGATGAGCTGGGCTTCACTGCCCTGTGCTGGCGGTCCCTGTGCTGGGGGCTGCTGGGCCACAGCAGGCTGCTGTGGGGGAGGGCCGCCAGAGGGCGCCACCTGCAGAAGAAGAGCAACAGGTTCGGCATTCCTTTCACCACACACTTGTCCACAGAAGCTTCATTCTACCCAACTCCCAGTTGTCATCACACGGTCAGACTCAGTTTACACAGCCTTTGGCTTAAATGCAGACTTTTCTCTCTACAGGTGGGTCTTCAAGAGATCTTGCAAACCTGTCTCCTGCAAGCTGGTAAGCGGGAAGGTCCCACAGGGACCAGGGACCCACCTGACCACCCCTAGCCCGGGAAGCCCAGCTGTCAGTGAGAGGGGCACGGATGGTAACACCTCACCTGCTGGTACATGGGCTGCTGCCCGGCAACATAGGGCTGCTGGGGTGGTATAGATGCGTCCTGGCCAGGGAGGGTTGTCATGAGAGTCTGTGGACAGGAAAACACTGAGAAAGTTACTCCTATGCCCAGACAGGAGTCTCCTGATTTGAAAAAAAATCAAATGCCAAGCAAGAGGAGATTCCAGGAGGGGAAGCCCAGGGTGAGCAACAGGGCGGGCCTCCTCACCTGCATGCTGTATGGCTGGTAGCCCATGGACACCGGCTGACTCCCCATGTAGGCCATGGTGGTGGACTGTGGAGGCTGGGAGATGGCGGGGAGGCTCTGCGGGGCCTGGGAGGCCACGTTCTGTGGAGGGGGATGCACGATGTAGTAACAGGGCCGGCTGAGTGCGTGGGGGGGGGGGGGGCTCAGGGCTGCACACATACCTGGTAGCCTGGGGTGGGAGTGGGCTGGTAGGAGGAGTAGGCTGGGCTGGCAGTGGGACCAGCTTGGGCCTGGGGGGCTGCCTGGGTCCCGGGAGCCCCTGTTGGGTACATGTAGGCACTCACCATGCTAGGATCTGTGACAAACAAAAGGCACGTGAGCTAGCTCAATGTACAGGATGGAGGTGGGATGGGAGGGTTTTTCTGAGGTCGTCTTTGACTTTTGAAACCAAGTTCATGTTTCACATTCTCGAAGAAACAGAATAAATACACTAGGTGCTGGTAGCTCATGCCTGTAATAGTAGCTACTCAAGAGACTGAGATGAGATGATCAAAGTTCAAACTCAGCCCAGGCAGGAAAGTCCATGAGATTCTTCTCTCCAATTAATCACCAAGAAGCCAGAAGTGGAGCTGAGCTCGAGTGGTAGAGTGCACTAGGCCTTGAGCACAGAAGCTCAGGGACAACACTCAGGCACTGAGTTAAAAAGCCACAAGGTGGACTGAAAAATGGAGTGAACTCAGAACAAAGAGACCAAATGTATTTGAATCCAGAGGCTCTCATACTGAAGGGATCAAGGAGAGCCAACTCTAGGAATTTTTGTGCCTAGGAGCTGGGTCCACACGGCCTCAAGCCACAGACAACAGGAGCAAAACCCAACCAATGCTAGCTGGGGATCACTGTCCACCCTGGCTGGGCTAGTGGCACATTCTGTGTACATTGGAGTAAGCAGACAGTACGGGAAGAAACCCTGTGCTATAGACAGGGGAGCTCCTGGAGTGACATTAGTTGTTTTTTTGAAGTTGGTCATAGGGCTTGAACTCTGGGCCTGAACACTGTCCCTCAGCTCTTCAGCTCAAGGCGAGCACTCTACCACTTGAGCTACAGCGCCACGCCACTTCCAGTTTTCTGGTGGTTTATTGGAGATAAGGGTTTCACGGGCTTTCCTACCCGGGCTGGCTTTGAACTGCAATCCTCAGATCTCAGCCTCCTGATTAGCTAGGATTACAGGCATGAGCCACCGGCACCCAGCTGTGTCATTAGTTTTTTCTTTTTTTTGTCCATTGTGGGGCCTGGACACTGTCCCTCAGCTCTTCAGCTCGAGGGTAGCACTATACAACTTGAACCACAGCACCACTTCTGGCATTTTCTGCTTATGTGGTGCTGAGGATTTGAATCCAGGGCCTCATGCATGCAAGGCAAGCACTCTACCACTGAACCACCTTCCCAGCCCCCACATTAGAGCTTTATAACACACAAAGGCATGTTTGCATACTACATATGCAAATAAATGGGAGTTACAGATTTAAGCTGCCTTTCTGTTTAAATGGCACATGGTGTTTATTTTGTAGCTGGGAACTGAACCCCTTGCCTTGAACATGGTAGCCCACCTGAGCCGTATCCTTAGCTATAAGGCTCTTTTTGTGCTGATACAGGGGTTTGATTTCAGGGTCTCTTGCTCTGGCTAAGCTTGCTTGGTACTTGGCTTTTTTGGTGTGTGTGAGTGTGAGTATTGGGGCTTGCTTGGTACTTGGCTTTTTTTTTGGGGGGGGGGGGCGCGTGTGTGTGCCAGTATTGGGGCCCAAACTAAGGGCCTGAACACTGTATCTTACCTTTCCTATTTTTGGTCAGTCATTGGGCTTGAACTCAGGATCTGCACATTGTCCCTGATCTCTTTTTTTTTGTCAGTTGTAGGGCTTGAACTCTGGGCTTGGGCGCTGTCCCCGTGCTCTTCAGCTCAAGGCAAGCGCTCTACCGATTGAGCCACAGCACCACTTCTGGTTTTCTAGTGGTTTATTGGAGATAAGATTCTCAGAGACTTTGCTGCCCAGGCTGGGTTTGAACCGTGATCCTCAGATCTCAGGCTCCCAATTAGCTAGGATTAGAGGCGTGAGCCACCGGCGTCCCTGATCTCTTTTGCTTAAGGCTAGCCCCCAACTTTGAGCCACAGTGCCAATTCCAGTTATTGGTCTCACAGACTTTCTTGCACTGGCTGGATTCGAACCATGATCCTCAGATCTCAGCCTCCTGAGCAGCGAGGATTATAGACATGCACCACTGTTATGCAGCTCCTTGGTTTTTCTTTTTTTCCTGGTAGCAGCTGCGTGTGAGCATGCTCACCTGTGCATATCCACAGAAGAAAGAAAAAGCAACTATGAGAATATTCACATTTAGGGAATCTAGAAAATTCTTTGTCCCGCCAGGCACTAGTGGCTCATGCCTGTAATCCTAGCTACCTGGGAGGCTGAGATCTGAGGATTATGGTTCAAAGCCAGCCTGGGCAGAAAAGTCCCCACGAGACTCTATCTCCAATTAACCACTCAAAAACCAGAAGTGGGCTGGGAAGGTGGCTCAGTGGTAGAGTGCTTGCCTTGCATGCATAAAGCCCTGGGTTCGATTCCTTGGCACCACAGAAAGAGCCGGAAGTAGCACTGTGGCTCAAGGGCTAGAGTGCTAGCCTTAAGCACAGAGAAGCTCAGGGACAGTGCCCAGTCACTTAGTTCAAGCCCCAGGACTAGCAAGAAAAAAAACAAAAACAGAAGTGGTGCTATGGCTCAAGTGGTAGAGCACTAGCCTTGAGCACAGAGGCTCAAGGACAGTGTCCAGACCCTGAGTTCAAGCCCCAAAAACAACAAAGAAAAAAAAAAAAGTTCTTTGTCGCATACTTGTGACTTTCCAGCAGTAATGGCGCTGCCTCTGACTTTACCTGCTGTGCTGCTGGGCATGCTGGCATAGGGGCCGGCAGCTGGCGCTGCGGGGCTCATGTAGACGCCGTGCATGGGGGAGCCCTCCACTGAGCTTGCCGGACTGAAGGCGCCAGGGAAGCTGGTGGGACCCGAGGGCTGGAAGATCACAGCCCCAGATGCAGGCATGGCCTGGAGCTGAGGACAGAAGAGAGAGTTGTGAGTGGGGACTTGGGCCTGGGAGGGGCAGGAAGGGGGAGGACAGCACTTGCCTGGGCGTAGGGCAAGGGGAAGGCGGGCATCTGAGCACGCATCTGGACGGTTTGCTTCTGCTGTTCTAGGCGCATCTGCCGCTCCTTCTCCTGTTCCTGTAGGCGCTGAATGGCCAACTGCCGCTGCACCTCCAGGTACTCCTGCACGGGCGGGAAGGGGTGGTCAGGCAGAGTCAGGTTTCCCCTGCCCACAGGCTGGACTGGCTGGCTGACGCACCTGCTTCTTCTGCCGCATGATCTCCAGCTTCTGGGCCAGCTGGATCTGGCGCTGGCGCTCCGCCTCCTCGGCTGCCCGGCGTAACTTCTCCCGATGTTCCTCACGCAAGGCGCTCAGCGCCCCCCTGGCATCACGGATCTGTGCCAGCTTATCCTGCAGCCCCTCGTAGTACACTGCGGGAGGAAGGAGGGCGGCACAGATGGGTGACGTGTCTGGTGTGGGCTCCTGCCCTGGGGCTCTGAGGCCCCTGGAGGGAGCCATGGCCTCAGTGAAGGATGGACAAGGAGTCACAGCTGTCTCGGGGCTACAGCTGCCTCGAGGAGCAACCAGGACTGAGCAAACCACAACGCTCACAAAAGCCTCCACTGTCCAAGGGAGCTGAGGCTCCGGAAGCCCCAGAGGACCGTGCCGTGCAGGGGACACGCAACACCTACGCCTGCGTTCGTCCAGCTGGTTGAGCAGCTCGAGCAGCTGCGGGTGCATGCTGTTGATGGACTGGAAGAGAGAGAGCACTGCGGAGTCGTTGGTGATGCTGCGGCCCCGCATGTGGTTGCTCTTCATGCGGTTGACAAAGGTGGTCACGGCGTTCTGCAGGGCCTTCAGGAACTGCTCATGGCTCTCCTCCGACTCCCCATTCTGGTACTGCTGTGGGATACAAGATGGGACACTGAGCTCCATCATGCCCCAGGCTGGGCCAGTCTCCTTGGTGGCCATCAGCAGCACCAGGCAGGCCGCCGGGAGGTACCCACAGTGCTCAGAGCCTGCACATTCTCATCCTCAGTCTACACAGGAAATTAACGACTCCAAGGCCGGGCTGGGAAGGTGGCTCAGTGGTAGAGCGCTTGCATTGCATGCTTGAGGCCCTGGGTTCCATTCCTCAGCACCACATAAGCAGAAAAAGCCAGAAGTGCTGCTGTGGTTCAAGTGGTAGGGGGTTAGCCTTGAGCTGAAGAGCTGAGGGACAGCGCCCAGGCCCAGAGTTCAGGCCCCATGACTGTACCCAAAAAAACAAAAAACAAAAAAAAAAACACAAAACGACCCCAAGGCCAAGTTCTTGTCTATCAGCACAATGCCAGTTAGGACGGGACTGGCTACAGCCCATGGCTGTGCCCCTGGCACCACGGACCTAGCCTGACTGATGGTACCAAGAAGACTCAGCCAGGAGACCAGGGCAGCTCTGGAGTTGTCAGGTCTACAGAGCAGCTGGCGCCCGGACCACACCCCTGGGCAGACAAGCTCTGTCAGGAGCTGCCTTATGCACTCAGCAGGGTTGAGGCGGGGCGGGCTCCCTGGCTCTAACATAGCCCTCCAGCTAGGACCAGTGTGGTCGTGACTCCCTGGCCCATGGAGGGAGCCATGGCTTACCTCAGCAAAGGGGCCACCGGAGGTTATGGGCTGCGAGTCTGCCTCTGGGAGGGGACCCTGTAAGAGGAGCACGGTGAGAGGGCTCCAGCTTGCGCCCTAAGGACTGGAGCCAAGAGCACTGAGCAACGTCTCACCTCCACCATACCAGCAGGGGCCACATGCCCCTCCCCGGGCTGGGCGGCCGGCTCTGTCAGGGGCACGGGCGCAGAGGGCGTAGGGCTCTTCCGAGCCTCTTCCTGCTTCTTCTCCCAGTAGTTCCGGTTGAGGTATCGAGCGAGCTACACAGCATCCAAAGGGGGAACAGGGTCACACATGTGTGTCAGGGGCACCACCAGACATTTGTGTGTCAGGATTATGGCCAGGCATCAAACAGGAAAATGGGGGTCACTTATGTGTGTCAGGATTACGGCCAGATATCAGCGGGGGGAGAGGGGGTCACTTGTGTGTGACCCCATCTAAGGGCATCTAAGGGCGGGAGATGGGGGTCAGTTGTGTCAGGGGTACAGCCAGCATCAGATGGGGGAAGGAGGGTGACTTCTGTGTATCGGGAGCATAACTAGCATCTACCAGGGAAATGGGAGTCACTTGTGTGTGTCAGGGGCACAACGGAGGAACAGGGGTCACGTGTGTGTCAGGGGAACAACCAGACAGCACGCCACACCAGGCAGCACCCCACACAAGGGCCCTTACCTCAGGGTCCATGTCCTCAGCCAGAGGTGCCGACGAGTTCTGGGGACACAAAGAGGGTTTGAGGGATCATGGCTAAGGAAGCCATGATGTGGCAAGGACCCAGATGGCACCAAATGGTGCCAGAGAGCCAATGTCACAGCTCCGCGCCTGGGCACCTGACACTCTCGCTGCACAGCCTCCTGTGCAGGGGTGCCTGGCTGAGCACTCTCCGTCTCTGAACACAACCTTTAAGATCCTAAGTCAGGAAACTGCTGCACATGACAGCCTTGCTTCAGGGCAGCACCTGATGGTGCTCCCTTGAATTACCAGGACAGGTACTGGGACCCAGTATGGACAATAAGCTTGGGACGGAGACTCCACACAGTGGAGCCACAGCTGTGGAGCCTAGAGAGCTTGTAAATGACCTGAATCTGTATGCCACAGAGCGAGGGGGGTGGGGGGTGGACCCCCAACAGAGCCCAAGGGAGCATTAGCTTCTGCCTATCATCCTAGCTCCTCAGGAGGCTAAGATCTGGGGCCTGTGGTTCAAAGCCAGCCTGGGCGCTGTCCCTCAGTTCTTCAGCTTAAGGCTAGTGCTCTACCACTTGAGCCACAGCTCCATTTCCAGCTTTTTCTGCTTATGTGGTGCTGAGGAATGGAACCCAGGGCCTCATGCATGTAAAGCAAGCACTCTACCACTGAGCCACCTTCCCAGCCCAGGTCTGAGCTCTTACTGTCAAAGAACCACCAAAAAGTCAGAAGTGGAGGTGTGGCTCAAGTGGTAGAGCTCTAGCTTTGAGTAAAAAATTGAAAGCATGAAGCCTTTTGAGTCCAAGCCCCGATACTAGCACAAAAGCAATCAATGGCCATGGTATGCAAGCAAGTGTGGGAGAGGTGTGTAGGGGCCTCCGTCAGTGTCCTTCCAGGCAGTGCTGCACCAAGGGAGCTGAGCTGTGCTCCTGGGGTGTGTGCAAGGTTGTCTCCCATCTGTCCCCTGGCCTCCCAGCCTGCACGGCCAGGATTCAGTGCACTCACCACAGGGGAGGAATACAAGCTGCTGGCCGGGGGTGCCGACGATGCCAGGGGAGTGGGGTCCGCCTTGGGATGTGCTGTGTACGTTGACTTCTGTCTCTGAAGCAGAACCAGGAGGAACGTGGGGACCCTGTGGCACAGACCTGTCCCCACCGCCTCCGGGGAGACCTTGCAAGGGTGCCCACGGCTCACCAGCCTCTCCTTTTCTTCAGCCTCCGACTGTGACAGGGCCAGGGCCAGCTGCAGCTCCTCCTCCTCCTGCAGGGCGGTCTCATCCCGCTTTGGAGGCAGCTAAAGGACAAAGAGGGTGCATCAGGACAGCCCCGGAGAGGAGGTGCTCTTGGGACTGTGGAGGCATACCTGGGACTGCTGAGACAGGGGGCTGGTCAGGTACTCCGGAGGCAGCTCTGTGGTGGAGGTGGCCTTCCCTTCCGCTTTCCTAGAGGTAAGAGGAATGCTGCAGGGGACTGTGCGCTGACATGAGTGTTGCCAGCTGCCCCAGGTCTCCCTGACAGTATCTGTGGTGTGCTGAGGGAGGTCACACAGGAATATGACCATAAGAACAGGTGACCCAGCAGCCCTGTTAGGCAACAGCAGAGGGGCCTGGACACCCAAGTCACCTGGAGGGCCTAAGTCACAGTCCCTTTCCTTGGATCAAAACAGGTCAGGAAGGTATGCCTTTCATGAGTATGGAACCGGATCAGGGCTTTCTGGAGTGTTTATTTTATGCCAGTCCTGAGACTTGAACTCAGATCCTGGGCACTGTCCCTGAGCTTCTTTTGCTCTCTACTATGTGAGCCACAGCTCTCACTCTCACCTTTGTTGGTAATTTACTGGAGATGAGTCTCATAGATTCACTGGGCTGGCTTTGATGTGATCCTCAGATCTCATCCTTCTGAGGAGCTAGGATTACAGGCGTGAGCCACAGGCACGTGGCTGGCTTTCTAGTTCACCCAAGAACAATGCCTGCTGAGCGCCACACACAGCACAACCAGCATCTCAACCCAAATGTGCCAACTTTCCCTGCCCTCAAGAACCCCGGGTCTCTCTCGCTCTTTTTTTTTTAATTTTGGTTGGTGGGGGGGGCTTTATCTCAGGGCCTGGGTGCTGTCACTGAGCTTCTTTTCCACTCAAGGCAAGCACTCTACCACTTCTCTACCACAGCTCCACTTCTGGTTTTCTTGTGGTTGACTGAAGATACATGTCTCATAGGCTTTCCTGCCCAGGCTGGCTTTGAACTATGATCCTCAGATCTCAGCCTCCTGAGTAGCTAGGATTACAAATGTGAGCCACCAGTGCCCGACGCCCAAACTCTTTTCTAGCAGAAAGCATCTAAAAGCATGTATCCCAAAGGAGAAAGGGGAGGAGGGAAAGCCAAGCAGCACTCAGGAGAAAAGAGTCACTTTCAGGATGTGAGTCATGAGCACTGTAAAGACATTTTAGGCAGGTGCATAGCCACAAGGACTGGACTTTGGCCTGCACTCAAGTGGGAACCCATGCATCACAAGGCAAAGGAGCATGCCCAGGGAGCAGACTCCAACCCCTCAACCAAGTTGGTCCAAGTTTGTATCACCAGGCAGATTCAAGGGTCATCGTGAGTCACGATGCCAGAAACACTGAGCCTGAACCTCAGCAAGTCACCTGGATAGCTAGACCGTACTTAGCTGTTTACATCCAGATGACAGAGACTAAAGACACGCTCTGGGTAAGGCAGCCCGGGAAGAGAGAAGGCAGAGCAGCATGCTGTGTAATCTGACAGGTCCTAGTACAGAAGCTACGGAGCCACTTTCTGGGGCAAGGCAAAGCTGGATCCCCTCCTGCTACTGCCAGAAGTCACATGTCAATGGTGCAGACAGCCTTGCCTCTTTGGAAAACGTAGTAGGAGTGTTCAATCATAAAGGGCCCAAGAACACTCAATTCACATTAACATTAAAAATAAAATACAAGCCAGGCTGAGCGCTGGTGGCTCACACCTGTAATCCTAACTACTCAGGAGGCTGAGATCTGAGGATCATGGTTCAAAGCCAGCCTAAGTAGTAAAGTCTGTGAGACTCTTATCTCCAATTAACCACCAGAAAACTGGAAGTGGCGCTATGGCTCAACTGGTAGAGCACTAATCTTAGGCAACAAAGGTAGGGGATAGTACCCAGGCCCAGAGTTCAAGCCCCAGGACTGGCTAAAAGAAAAAAAAAAAAAGCTCAGAGTGCAAGGCTCTGAATTCCAGCCCCAGGACTGGCACACACAGAAGTAAACACAGAATTACATGAGTGTGTGCACACACCTGAGCAGAGATGAGGAAAGGCGACGGCTTACTACTGAGCGAACGCAGCGCAGTGCCCATAACCAAGGGACCCAGGGGAAGCTGCACGTGCGCACACAGCTCTTCACACCACACCTGTTACTTCAAACAAACCCAAACCAAACCAAAGGCCTGCAACATGGCCACTCCCCTCTGCCCGCCTGTGCTGACCTTCCTTCCAGCACTCACTTGTTAAGCTGCTCATAGCAGGGCTCACAGACGCGCACCTCCTTCTCGATGCCAAACTTGGGGATGGTCGAGTACTTGGAGGAGCACTTGCCGCAGAAGATCTGCCCACATGCCCGGCAGTGGTGCTGCGAGACAGGGTAGAGTGGACCTGGTTACAGGGGTCAGGGCTGCCCTGAAACCCACCTGCCGGCGCTGCCCTAGACAGTGCGAGGCTGGGCGCAGGAGTTGGCATCACAACCAACAGAAAAAAGACCGTGTAGACACACTTCCAGGTACTCAACTTCAGCCACCATTTTGGGGTAAGAGAATAAAAAATGAAGGCCAATAGCAATGTGCTGATTCTACCAATGACATAAGAACTTTTCTGTGTGTGTCAAGTCCTGGTGAGCCTGCCCACCCCCTGGAATCCCCAGCATTCACTGTAAATAAAGCTGCAGGTTCTTCAGTGCAGTATGACAGTAGCTTTGGGGTCAGAGTTCAGACAAGCTAAATAACCTGAAGAAAGGGTGACACATTAGAGCAGTCCTGAGTAGGTTCCCAGTTGGGGTTTGGGATATTCAGATCCTCAGAGTGAAGCTGGGCCCTGCCAGGTAGGGATATGAGATGCCAGACCAACTTCAGCTGAGGGCACTGATCACCACCAAATCCTGGTGTTCCCTCTCCTGTGCCACGCAGCTCCAAGACAACTTGCTTCCAGAGCCACTAGACTACAGCAGAAAGCATCATACCTCGCCAACGAGTAGGATCCTAGGTGAGGGCACGCAGGGCCTTAGCTCTGCTTGCCTGTGTGAAGGTTGAAGGGGCTCGGCACTCACCTTTCGGGTCACCACCCCAAATTGCACTCTGCAACGGTGGCATTCCTCAGCATCCACCCAGTCGGGAGCCTGGAGGTAGAAGGAGGGCAGCAGAGTCAGACCCTCACCCCAAAGCTCCCAGAGGCAGCCGACAAGGAAAGAAGCCTAGGAAGTGGCGCTGTAGCTCAAATGGTAGAGCGCTCGCCTTGAGCTGAAGAGCTGAGGGACAGCATCCAGGCCCAGGGTTCAGGCCCCATGACCAACAAAAAAAAAAAAAAAGGAAGCCTGAGAAGATCCCAAAGTGCTAGAACAGCACGGCCAGCCTGCTCCACCTTCAGGCTCAAACCACTTGGCCCAATGTTTAGAGCAAAGAGTCCCACCTTGACATCTGCCACAGTCTCAGGAAGGTGTAAGAAAAATCTATCTATATATTTACTTTGAGGAAAACGTAAGCCTGTTTATTTTGCAGAATGTGTAAGCCTATTTTTGTGGTCAGGGCCTTGTACATGCTTAGAAGGTACTGAGCCACATCCCTGGGTATGAACACGTTTTAACAATTGTGAACCCAGTAGCAATATTCCAAAGGTACCACAAACACGTCTTCATCGTGACTTCAGTCAGAAGAGAGATCACATTCTCTTCAGCCCATCAGTCCCCAAGCAGACTCCCACAGCCTCCCCACTCACATGATGGTGATGCCAAGGCCAAGACCCCCCATCACACACCCCCCGACTCACTCTCTCCGCAGCAAACATGGCATCACTTTCCTTGAACTCTGGAAAGACATGTCCTAGGGAGAGAAGGCTGAGGTTACCATGAGAGGCAGGAACACAAGAGACACCGAGTTCTAGGCCCACAACATCCTGAGCCACTGTCCCGCTCTTTGTTGTTGTTGTTGTCGTTGGTCATGGGGCCTGAACTCTGGGCCTGGGCACTGTCCCTCAGCTCTTCAGCTCAAGGCTAGCACTCTACCATTTGAGCCACAGCACCACTTCCAGCTTTTTCTGCTTATGTGGAGCTGAGGAATCGAACCCAGGGCCTCATGCATGAGAGGCAAACGCTCTACCACTGAGCCATCTTTCTGGACCCCATTGTCCTGCTCTTAAACCAGACTAGCTCCAAAGCCATCACATCAGCCAGAGGAAGGCACACGGACTGCGGGGAGACTCAGTGCTCACAGCCTGGCTGAAAACCTGCCAGGAACTTGCTACTGCATAGAGTAACCCCAAATCCTGGCCCAGCTCTCCTCTGGGTGTGTGCTGCGTCGCTGAGCCTCTCAGAAGCCAGTGTGCTTGGCAAAAGACCTGAGCCCAGAGCCTTGGTGGTTTCCTCTGCCGTCAGGTCTCGAGCCTAGGCGCTTCCTCAGGAGGGCTTCAGGAAGGCTCATCTTGCATCCTCCCCAGGGCAGTTCACTCTCTGAAACGTGTTTCTCTGACGAAGTTTTACCATTTGCTGTCTTCAGTCACCACCAACCCCTGACCCACGCAGGGAGGTTCGCAAAGAAAGAATTTCTTGCTTCTATCGCCAGTCACTCAGTGAGGACTGGCCCATCCTCCCTTGCCTCTTGTCACTGGGCCCGCTTGGTCTGCCACCACCCAGCAGCTCATGGCGGCTGTGCTCCAAGGACTCAAACTGGACCTTGTCCCCAACCCCAACTCACCCTCCACCTTCATGATCTGGTAAGTGTCCTGGACCACCTTGTACTTGGGTTCGTTGCGGAAGGCATGTGCCCAGGCCTGGATCAGGTACAGGATCTTGTTCCGGACGTTTACTTCCACTTGCCTCTGCAGGGCAGGAAGAAGTAGGAGAGCCTCAGGAGACGTGCGGTGCCAGAGGTCTCTCAGCTGGCAGAAGCCATTGTCCTGTGCAGACTGGGCTGGCACAGAGGCCAGGAGAGTGGGCGCCAACATGTCCCCAGGTCCCTGTCATGAGTCCTCACCTGACTGTACTTGCTCAGGACCCTGACTTTTCTCCAAAACCAGGGGACTCCAAGAGTCAAACTGTGTCATGTCTCATGAGTCTCAGCTACACGTCTCTTTATCTTTTTTGACTGGGCAAAGGATCCTCCTGTACCCACAACTATCACTTAACCCCAGGCACCACTAGCCTCCAGCACACACAGCCAATCAGAGCTGCTGCAGAGCAAAAAACCCTTCCACAGTCCAGGAGTGGCAGGTGAACAGCCACTCCAGAAGCTTCTCCAGACACAGAGGGGAAGCTGTGAGCCACCATCCCCACCAGGTAAGTGCACAGCCCGGCCTGGAGTCCGGCTTGCTTGCAGGGAGACCATCCCCAGCACTTGGCACTGAGGATGTGGGGGGGGGGGAGGGGGCACTGCTCAGAGGAGCTGCAGCAACAGCGGGCACACTGGAGTCCTCCTGCATCCTGCCTCCACTGGCAGCAAATGGTGCAGAGCACCTCAGCACCAGCACAAGGCAGTACACAGTGCAAGAGCCGGGCCAGGTGCTAGCCCTGCTCGGCCTCCAGCCAGGAAGGCATGGGGAGCTGGCCAAGGTCTGGGTTAGGGCCTCTGGAAAGGCCTGACTCCAGGTCACACCGGAGAGGGAGCAGCCTCACCTTGATACAATTCCCTTTTCATTTCAAAGCCCTGCCACACCATCCCTGCCTGCATCACCAATCACACCCACATCACAATCCCTAAGAATGGCCCCAGGGACTGTCTCCAGGTGATCTAGAGCGCTTTCCTCCCCTCTGCCAGAGGGGAGCGGAGGAACCTCCTTCCCTTGGACAGCTCCTTGCTCTGCCATCCACCTCTCCTGGGCGCCCAGGATGTGTTCCTCAAGCCTCCAGCTAACACCACAGCCACCATGACCACTTGTGCCCACTGTGTAGCAGCCACGGCCCTTCAAGACTCTGCTCCTAATCCTGCCACTTGGAAGCATTCCCTAGCCCCCAAAGAAAAGCAGGTCTTCCTAGGCCCAGATATGCCTTCTGTGCTAGCTTCTGTGACCCCAGCACTGGGTCGCTAAGAGAGGCTTCCCCAGGCTTGGACCTGAGTTCACAGCACAGGGATCAGCAACTCTCACCTTCATCCTCTGCTGTGCCCAGTGCTCAATAAACACCCGCAAAAGTAAATGTGGGGCTGGGAAGGTGGCTCAGTGGTAGAGTGCTTGCCCTGCATGCATGAAACCCTGGGTTTGATTCCTCAGCCCCACATAAGCAAAAAAAGCCAGAAGTGGCACTGTAGCTCAAGTGGTAGAGCACTAGCCTTGAGCTGAAGAGCTGAGGGACAGCGCCCAGGCCCAGAGATTAGGCCCAACAACTGACCAAAAAAAAAAAAAAGTGGCCATATCTGCCATTTGCCACCCCCTTGCTCTTAGAGAGCACCCACCTTGAGCAGCTCCTTCAGCTCCTCCATGGTCTGCTTGTTAGCTACCTCATCATGCACTGTCTGCCCACAGTTCTTCACCACAGACTCCATGACCTGCAGACCACAAGAGAGAGAAGGGTAGGGCCAATGGTAAGGACAGGCCCCCCGTCTTCCCACTGAAGGCGGCTTGGCGGTCTCTACAGGCCACACAGCTGTTGGAGATGGCAAGCTAGAGAAAGTCCACTGGTTGTTGTGTGCACAGCAACGTGGGCAAAACTGACTGACTGAGTGGACAGTGACCCTCACTATTGGAGGTCAGAAAACACTGAAGCAGGATTCGAGTTACCTCTAGCGCATACAAGGCCACATGAGGATTCTTGTCGTTGACTTTCTTCTTGATGGAACTTACGGCATATTTTGCTCTGAAAGGAAAAGAGCAATGCTAATAGCAGAGAGAAAAATAAATAAACAGCCTTAGCAAATGATATGAGGAAATCCATCTACCATCTTGGAGTGTCTCCTACAGACATTGCAAGCACAAATATTAACATAACCAGGTATCTTCAAGTTGCACAAAGAAGTCCTTTACTTGTTCCAAGATAATAAAAGCTACAGCACATAGACCATGTGATTGTCTCTGCATGAGGGCCTTGTGCAGTGAACTGAATCTTGGAGAAACAGTGAGCATCAAGTGACTGCAGTACTGTGCATCGCTACCCTCCGCACTCACTGTGTGTCCCCCTGACGGATCAGGTCGCAGATCTGCAGGATGGACTCCCAGTCGGTCTCCAGGAGAAGCTGGCTTGTGGCTTTGTCTAAGGGAGAGAGACATGGTCGAAGGGGCTGCTGTAGTCTAAGTAGTCCCCAGTTCTGCAATTCATTCATTCCTTTTGTAAACACTTGGGCAGGCTGGAAGAGCATGGAAATACCATCCTTCTAAGGTCAAGAGTACAGCAAGAAGGACAAGAGAATGGCTGCTATGTGCTTCTGACACACCAGCTATCATCCAAATGCTGTCATCTGTGAATTCACTCAATTCTCACATAAAATAAGCAGCTACCACCAGTTCCACCCCCTTCACAGAGACCAAACGGAGGCAAGGCCACTGCCCTAAGGCACAGCTTGTCACACACTTTGAAACTGGAGCCCTGCTGCTTCTCAACAGACTGTCACCTGTTCCTCGGAGTTCTTATCACTCAGATGTTCTGCCCCTTTGGTTGGCCGTTAGTTGGGAAAGCCTTGGGAGACACCTGCAACATGGACTCCAGACCTCCACTTAAAGCACTTTGTAGGGTGAAGGGAACTGACCCCCAAGTTGTCCCAGCCAACACCTCTTCTCTCCACACCTGTCACCTCTGACAAACAGGCACTAACTACTACTCAACTCTGCATCATCTTTCCCAAGACACAGAACAACCTCACAGGCCTTGCTGCCTTCAGTACTGATTCAGCAGATTTCTGGATTCATGCCTGAAACTGAAATACTAAGCCTGTGTACCCCTAGAGAAGCAAGGTGTCTCATCTGAGATCCCCTTGAAAACTTTCACATCATGTCCAGAAGGAGCGAAGATGAGCAACTGGGAAGGGTATGGCGCTGGGAAATGGAGAGGGGGGAAGGTGGCTGGGATCATAAAGGCTAAAGGAACACGGCCGGGAAGTAGACAGGAATTGAGGAAAGGAAGGCCACGGTGACGAGCGTACAGCATCCAAACAGGGGTCAGAGGAACTGAGAGAGCAGCCTGAAAGGTGGCAGGGCACCCTGCACGAGGGTGAAGGGCTTGGGATGGGATGTGGGTCTGAATGGAGTCCTGCTGGAAAAGGAGACACCTGAAGAACTGTTGGGGGTGCAGGCCTTCCGTCAGACAGTGGCAGCCGGGAGCAGACCGTGACGGCACCCGGAGCTTGGACACAGACCGCAAAGGAGACGGGACGGGGACGCGAGACTCACTTTTCTTCCTAAAGTCTGCGGTCTCCGGGAGGTTCGGTTAGGGTCGCCGAACACCTCCACCGCGGGGAGCAAAGGCCTTGCTAAGGGCCTGGGCCAACGCACGGGGCGGGCTGGGGCGGGGCGGGGGCGCGGCCGGCCGCCGCCGTGGCCCGACACCCGGGTCGGGAGACCCGCCCGGGGGAGAGCGAGTCGCCCGCTCCGAGGTTCAGGACCTGGGCCCGGCCGCGGAGGGAAGCGAGGCCGGGCGCGGACCTCGGCAGCGCCGCCCTCGCTGGCGCCCGGGGCCGCCCACCCGGCGCGGCCGACCAGCCCGGCCCGGCAGGCCACACCCGAGGCCCAGCGACGGCGCCGCGCGCCCCGGAGGCCGACGGCCACCGAGCCGCGGGAGGGCGGCCGGCCCGCTCCCTCACGAGCCGCGCCGGGCCGGAGCGCGGGCGAGCGGACGCAGGCCGGGCGAGGGGGCGCGTTACCTAGGAGACGCTCGAAGGTGCCGCTGCCTCGCCCCATGGCGACCCTGGACCGGACAGACGCCGCCGAGCTCCCTGGCTCACCGCGGGCGCGCCCCCCGACTTCCGCTTCCGTCTTCTCGCCTCAGCGCGCGCACGCGCACGTCGCCGCGCCGGCTCGGCAGCCGCGAGGAGGCGTGGCCTCCCGCGGCGACCGTGGCGTGGTGAGCCGCGAGAGCCAATGAACAGTCCGGAAGGGAGTTCCAGCCAACGAGCGCAGGGAAGGGGCGGGCCTTGCGTGGTGAGGCCCCGACCTACGGGTGCCGAGTGGAGCGAGGCCTGGAATGTGTCTGCTGCTGGGCGCCGCGGGCGTCGGGAAGACGCTTTTGGTGAAACGCCTGCAGAATATCCTTGAGCGCCCTGCGCGCGTGCGGGCCGACGTGCGGGCGGGCGGGCGGGCGGGGGCGCCTGGGCCGGCGCGGGGCTCCTCCCTCTGCTGCTCTCGGGTCCTTAACAGTCCGCACAGCTGAGCTGCCAGGGTGGCCAGGGCGACCTGGGCGAGCCTCCCCCGACGCGGCCCACGGTACGCGTCCGCCCCCTCCGTGTGGCTAAAGCGGGCGCACTTGTGAGGCCTGCCGAGCGCCTCTGACCCCGCCAGGAGGAGGGAGTTGAGCCTGGCGGGGACCTTCTCCTCTCCCAGTGGGCGTGGGCCCTGATCCCTGAACCCAGAAGCACCCTTTACCCTCCTGGTTGGCACCTCTTGCTGTTGGGTTTGAGATGTTGGAGAATGGGCATGGAGGATTTAGGCCGTGGAGTAGTGTGCGTGCATTTATGCCTAGAATTGACATGTATGCGCGGGACAGCGCTTACATTGTCCTCCCTCTGCGTCGTGGTTTTTCCCACAGGTGGGCACCGACCTTACAGACATAGTGGCCCAGAGAAGGATCACCATCCGAGAGCTCGGAGGGTGTATGAGCCCCATCTGGTCCAGTTATTATGGAACCTGCCGCTCGCTCATGGTGGGTCATCACTTTTTGAATTTCTTTTTAGGAGAGTATGTCCCTGTGGCTGAGCTGTCAGGTCCAGATCCTACTTTGTATAGAGTAGGGCTTGGGGTTCTGCTATCCGGGAAGTGGGACTGAGCTACACTTGCTTCAGTCGAATGAGCTGACATTAGAGTTCCCCTGCTTTGGTCCCTAGGTTTGATCTACATTTATGCTTGATTTTTACATCATTCTGGTAGAGTGAATCCTTGAAGACAGATGCCTCAACTCTGGGATGGAGAATTTATTGCTACATTGAGCATACACTACCACGTAGGTGAAAACACGCTAGAGACACCAGGTCATCCTTCTACAAGCTTCCCAATGCTTAAATCCAAATCTCTTTATTTAAAAGTCATTGTGGCCGGGCGCTGGTGGCTCACGCCTGTAATCCTAGCTACTTAGGAGGCTGAGATCTGAGGATCGCGGTTCAAAGCCACCCCGGGCAAGAGAGACCGTGAGACTCCGATCTCCAATAAACCACCAGAAAACCGGAAGTGGCACTGTAGCTCAAGTGGTAGAGCGCTCGCCTTGAGCTGAAGAGCTGAGGGACAGCGCCCAGGCCCAGAGTTCAAGCCCCACGACCGACAAAAAAAAAAAAAAAAGTCATTGTGGCCAGGTGCTGTAACCCCTTGATACTCAAGATACAGATATTTGAGGATTGAGGTTCAAAGTCAGCCTTGGCAGGAATGTCCATGAGACTCATCTCCAATTAACCACCAAAAAGCCAGGAGTGGAGCTGTGGCTCAAGTGGTAGAGCACTAGCCTTGAGCAAAAAGCTCAGGGACAGCGCCCAGGCCATGAGGTCAAGCCTGAGGACTGGCACAAAAAAAAAAAAAGCAGCAGCTGCAGCAGCAGCTGGACACCAGTGGTTCACGCCTGTCTACTCAGGAGGCTGAGATCTGAAGATTGCAGTTGGGGGACAGCCTGGGAAGAAAATTTTGTGAGACTTATCACCAATAAACTACCAAAAAAGTAGTAGAACTGTGGCTCAAGAGGTATAGTACCAGCCTTGAGCAAAAGAAGCTCAGGGACAGTGGCCAGGCCCTGGGTGGTTTTAAGCATCAAGACTGGCAATAAAAATAAAAATTTTAAAAAATCTTTAAAAAAAACAATTAGCTGGGGCTGGGAAGGTGGCTCAGTGGTAGAGTGCTTGCCTTGCATGCATGAGACCCTGGGTTCAATTCTTAAGCACCACATAAGCAGAAAAAGCTGGAAGTGGCACTGTGGCTCAAGTGGTAGAGGACTAACCTTGAGCTAAAGAGCTGAGGGACAGTGCCCAGGCCCAGAGTTCAGGCCCATACCACCACCAACAACAACAAAGAAAAAAAAAAAAAAATTAGCTGGACACCAGTGCCACACCTATAATCCTAACTACTCAGGAGGGTGAGATCTGAGGATAATGGTTCCAACCCAGCTCAGGCAGGCAAGTCTGTGAGACTTTTTTCTTTTTTTTTTTTTTTTTTTGGTTGGTCATGGGGCTTGAACTGTAGGCTTGGGCTTGGGCACTGTTCCTGCACTCTTCAGCTCAAGGCCAGCTCTCTACCACTTGAGCTACAGCGCCACTTCTGGTTTTCTGGTGGTTTATTGGAGATAAGAGTTTCACAGACTTTCCTGCCTGGGCTGGCTTTGAACCGAGATCCTCAGATCTCAGCCTCCTGAGTAGCTAGGATTACAGGCGTGAGCCACCGGTGCCTGGCTAGCAGGAAGTTGTTAACATGTTGTTTTCTTCTCCAGTTCATGATTGATGCTTCTAATCCCACTCAACTCTCTGCATCCTGTATGCACCTCTTGGGTCTCCTTTCTGCAGAACAACTTTCAGAAGTGTCAGTCCTGATACTCTTCAATAAAATGTATGGCTCTGTGAACTGGGAGGTAACATGAGGGGTGGGGAATGTCCTTGTAGCCAAGCGCAGGGCTCATTCGGGTGGAGGTGCAGCTGGGGACTGGGCGAGTTTGTGGCAGCCACCCCTCTGATGGAGCACTTCCTTACAGTGACCAACCCTGTTACATGTCCCTGGAGGAAATTAAGTCATTGATCAGGCTCCCAGACATCATTGCTTGTGCCAAGCAGAACATCACCACGGCAGAAATCAGTGCCAAGAAAGGCACTGGCTTGACTGGCGTGCTGCACTGGCTCCAGGAGCAGCAGAGAACCAGCGGTTGACTGCAAGTTGGAAAAGTCTGGCTGGCTCATCTGCTCACCAGAAGGCAGAGGGTGCATTAATGACTCCAGTGTTCTGACAGAGGCAGAACAGCCTAGCATAGTCCTAGAGAGCAGGGATGTGTGAGGAGATGCAGTTCTGGGTAAAGAGAATCACTTGGGGTACAGTTCCAGACATCTGAAGAAGACTGTACTTAGGACTGGCAAAGGAGGACTGGCCTGTAAGTGGCATCCAAGGATGATGCCCCTGGGACTTGTTTCCCTGTCCCCAGGATCCCACTGGACTTGCACCAAGGTGTTCGAATTACAGTGTCACTACCGAGACCTTGTGTCCTGTCAGTAATACAAGCTGCAATCTGTGTCCATTTCTGATACCCTGACTGTCCCAATCCTCCCTCTTCCCAATCAACAAGGGGGTGGGCACAGTGTGAGAGTAAGAACTAAGCCTCAAGTTAGCACTAAGGGCCTGGTAGGGCACAAGGCCCTACCCACTATTAGGGAGGAGGCTGGGGTGGAAGCATCACCTGCGCCCAGGAATTGGAAAATAACATGGGCAAAACAGGTAGACCTTTTTGAAATTAAAATTGAAAAGCGAACACTAAGCTTGGTGTTTTCCTTGGTTTATTTGCTGCCCTGCAGCATTCCCTGAGTGGTGAGACTCAGATGAGGCTGGGGTGGTGGTGGCCTCTCCCGTGTTCTGTTCTGCGGGGGCCAGTCATCGCCCCTGAGGCAGCTAGAGAGGCTCACTGCTGATCCCTACACCAGTGAGTTCACAGCCCTTGAATTGCCAACTGCGTTGGGGGAGGTGGGGGTTAAGACCTCAGAAATGAGCTGAGTGCCCGCGACTCTGCAGTCTTTTTTTTTTGGTCAGTCATGGGGTTTGAACTCTGGCTTGGGCGCTGTCCCTCACTCTTCAGCTCAAGGGGAGCACTCTACCACTTGAGCCACAGCGCCACTTCGAGTTTTCTAGTGGCTTATTGGAGATAAGAGTCTCACGGAGTTTCCTGCCCGGGCTGGCTTTGAACTTTGATCCTCAGATCTCAGCCTCCTGAGTAGTTAAGATGATAGGCATGAGCCACCGGTGCCCGGCTCTTTTTTTTTTTTGATCAGTCATGGAGCTTAAATTCTGGGCCTGGGTGCTGTCCCTGAGCTCGCCACTTCTGGTTTTCTCGTAATTAATTGGAGATGGTCTCATAGACTTTCCTGCCCGGGCTGGCTTTGAACCATGTTCCTCAGACCTGAGCTTCCTGTGCAGTGGTAGATCAAGATCTACCACTGTACTTTCTCACCCTTTCCCCCTTGAGTTCTATACCCTCTCTCCCCACCCTTCCAAAGATATACTCTCAAATATACCATACATAATGTAAAGAAGACAGCATCATCAAAAACTAAAAAAAGGGCTGGGAAGGTGGCTCAGTGGTAGAGTGCTTGCCTTGCATGCATGAGGCCCTGGGTTCGATTCCGCAGCACCACATAAGCAAAAAGAAAAAACAGTGGCGCTGTGGCTCAAGTGGTAGAGTGCTCACCTTGAGCTGAAGAGCTGAGGGACAGCGCCCAGGCCCAGTTCAGGCCCCACGACCGGACACCCCCCCCCCCCCCCCCCCGCTCCTCCCACACACAGGAAGAAGCCTTGCTCTGGTGGCTCATGCCTGTAATCCTAGCTACTCAGGAGACTGAGATCTGAGGATCACAGTTCAAAGCCAGCCCGGACAGCAAAAGTCCGTGAGACTTATCTCCAATTAACCACTCAGAAAAACAGAAGTGGTACAATGGCTCGTGGTAGAGGGCTAGCCTTGAGCTGAAGAGTTGAGGGACAGTGCCCAAGCCCAGAGTTCAAGCCCCATGACCAAGCAAAAAAAAAAGAAAGAAAAAGGGGGGAAAGCTTTTGTGCTTGAAGCCAGTCTCTACCATTTGAGCCGCAGCGCCACTTCTGGTTTTCTGGGCATTAATTGGAGGGAAGTCTCACACTTTCCTGCCTGGACTGGCTTTGACCCACAATACTCACAGCTCAGCCTCCTGAGTAGCTAGGATTACAGTATGACCCACAGGCGCCCAGCTAAAGCCACAGCTGGTAAGCATTGTGAGAACACTGGTCTCCTGAGGTCGATGCCGCCTGCTCCCCATGAAGAATGCCACACACATCTTGCTAACACCAGCAGAAGGCTGTCGGGCAGGTGTGGCCCATGGCAAGGCCTCTCTGCCCCAGCTTTTGAGCCCATTGCTCTCGGGGAGGTCCTGGGTCCAGGTGTCAGAGTGGTTCCCATTCCCACAGGGCCAAGGGCACCTCTGTGGGTCTCCCCAGCAGTCTGGAGCTTTCCTCAACCCACCGGGTGCTTGGAGGGTAGTTTGGGGAAAGTCTCACTTTACAAGGCGGGTGTGGCAAGGGCTGGGTATTGGGTGAAAAGAGGTCTGCCAGGAGCCATTCGGCTTCTCTTCCTTTGCACAAAGAGGAGGCAGGTCTAGAAGGTCCTTTCTGCCAGAGAGTGAGGTTATGTGCCCACCCATCCTAGAAATAACGAGCAATTAGGAAGAGGAGTCTGGGAGTTTCCAGAGCTGCTAGGATCCCCTAAGCTGTGCTTCCTCTGGGAGTGGAGCAGTCCTTCTGGGTGATACTTTACCCAGCCCCAGGTTTTGTCTTCCCTGCACCTGGCTGAGGCCAGGGTGCGTCACCGGGTGTCTTGGGAGGAAGGAGGGCACATTGCGTGGAGGGACTAGCAGAGAAGAGCAGGCCTCACCTAGCTCTGGCCAGGTTTTACAGGCTGCATTCCCACGCCCACCAAATGCTGGAGAGTGGTGCTGCAGTGGTGCTGGTTGTCTTGCTGACCCTGTACTGAAGTCACCTCCACAACAGTGGAGAGCTGGAAATGCTAGTGGGAATTAGGAGTGGGGCAAAGAACTATGGCACTGTAGGTAGGAGCGCAAATGAGGGCAGCCACTCTGGAAGGTGATCTGGAGATTCCTTAAATGACTAGAAATAGGCTGGGAGTGTGGCTTGGCTGTAGAGTGCTTGCCTAGCATGCATGAAGCCCTGGGTTCCATTCCTCAGAACCACACACACAGAAAAAGCCGGAAGTGGTGCTGTGGCTCAAGTGGTAGAGTGCTAGCCTTGAGCAAAAGAAGCTCAAGGACAGTCCTCAGGCCCTGAGTTCTAACTCCAAGACTGGTTAAAAAAAAATACAGGCCAGATGTTGGAGGCTCAGGCCTGTAATCCTAGCTACTCAGGGGGCTGAGATCTGAGGACAGATGTTTTGAAACCAGCTAGGGCAGGAAAGTCCATGAAACTATCTCCAATTCATCATAGAAAATGCAGGAATGGAGCTGTAGCTCAAGTGGTAGAGCACTAGCCTTGAGCAAAAGGAGCTCAGGGACAGTGCCCAGGCCTAGAGTTCAAACCCCAGGAGTGACAAAAACAAAACACTTAACAATAGGACTTCTCTGTGATCCAGCAGTGATACCACTTTTGGGCATCTACCCAGATTACAAACCAGGATATAGTAAAGATACTTGCACACCCATTTATATTGCTGCACTGTTCAAAATAGCCACGCAATGAAAGCATCCAAGATGCCCTACAATGGATGGCTTAAGGAAATGTGGTACATGTATACAATGTCATTTGCAGGGAAACGGATGGACCTAAAAAAATTATGCTCAGTGAAGTAAGTCTTGCCCAAGGGGAAACAACATCACCCATATGTGAAAACTGTATCTAGAATACAAACATGCAAGTTAACACATACAGGGTCTATGCATATACATAGTGAAGGATGGTGTACTTGGAGAAGTTCATTGGTGTAACTATGAACACCAAACCATTTGACAAAACAAATACCAGGAAGCTGAAACATGCTATGTGGGAGGAAGCGGGGAGGAAGTGTGAACAAATGCGGTCATTATATTCAATGTACACCTTGTAAAAACTGAACTTCAGCCAGGCACCGGTGGCTCACACCTGTAATCCCGGCTACTCAGGAGGCTGCGATCTGAGGATCACAGTTAAAAGCCAGCCCAGGCAGGAAAGTCCATGAGACTTTTATCTTCAATAAACCACTAGAAAACTGGAAGTGGTGCTGTGCTCAAGGGGTAGATGCCTCGCCTTGAGCTGCAGAGCTGAGGGACAGCACCCAGGCCCAGAGTTCAAGCCCCATGACCAATCAAAAAAAAAAAAATTGAACTTCATAATGTGAGGGTAAGGATGGAATGAGGAAAGATGGGGGAAAACAATGGAAGAAGTGACACTGATCAAGATGCATTTGTGCTTGGACTGTGGCTCAGTGGTAGAGCGCTTGCCTAGCATACATGAAGCCCTGGGTTCCATTCCTCAGCACCACATACACAGAAAAAGCTGGAAGTGGTGCTCTGGTTCAAGTGGTAGAGTGCTAGCCTTGAGCAAAAAACGCTCAGAGACAGTGCCCAGGCCCTGAGTTCAAGCTCTAGGACTGGAGGGCAAAAGTGCATTCATTGTACTCATACCTGACTTCTGGGATTGAAACCCCTTTGTAAACTTTTTTTTTTTGTCAGTCATGGGGCCTGAACTCTGGGCCTGGGCACTGTCACTCAGTTCTTTAACTCAAGGTAAGCGCTCTACCACTTGAGCCACAGCACCACTTACGGCTTTTTCTGCTTATGTGGTGCTGAGGAATTGAACCAGGGCCTCATGTATGCAAGGCGAGCACTGTACCACTGAGCCACCTTCCCAGCCCCTGTACAACTTCTTAGTAAAAATAAAAATTATTGCTGGGTGCCAGTGGCTCATGCCTGTCATCTTAGCTGCTAAGGAGGCTGAGGCTGGAAGGGAGCCCAGGCAGAAAAGTCCCCGTGAGACTCTTATCTCCAATTAACTACTCAAAAATTCAAAGTAGCTCAGAGTGGTACAACATTATTATTATTAGCCTTGAGCACAAGAGTTCTGGGACAGCTACCAGGCCTTGAGTCCAAGCCCAATGACTGGCTAAAAAACAACTGACATCTAAACTCCAAGACCCAGCCGGCCACTGAGGTGGTCTTACCATCCGCCTTGGATTGCCCCCATTGCCTCTGAAAAGAGAACAGCAGCAGAGCTCTGGCCCTGGCTCTACAGTGTCCCGTGCAAACAGGAAATGCAGTGCAGTATGACTTGCATGTGTTTGACCTACCTGGGACACTCACTCATCCCTGGTCAGACTGATGTAGACTGGGATCATGTGGGTCACAAAAGCTACTTCAGAGACTGACTTCAAACACAGCAAAAATCAAGTAAGAATAAACTTCATTCTGAAAATACAAACGTGGGCAAGGGCAGTAAGAGATGACACCCAGCTTGAGAACTTCACACATGCTCCAGGACCGATGGAACTGTCTGAGCTCCAGGGGACCGTGTTGGCAGGCAGCTGCTGGGAGGGCGTGCACACTTCCTCGGCGGTGGCAGCATTGGCTGTAGTTCTTGATGGCCAGCTGGAGTGGTTTTGTGCTAGAACTGGGGCTCAAACACTGGCTAGGGCTGGCATCCTACTTCTTGAGCCTCACTTCCACTTCTGGCTTTTTGCTGGTTCACTGACGGTAGAGTATCCAGGCTTTGTCTGCCCAGCCTGGCTTCAAACCCAACCCAGCTGCAGACTCCTGAGTAGCTAGGATAATAGAGATGAACCCAGCTCCAACTTGAAGGGTTTGAGTCTCACCTCTGTTCTCATCTGGAGCTGACAGCCACATGCTCCCTCCTTTGGCAGCGGTGGGAAACTCACCCCAAAAGCTCTGGTTCTGGGTAGCGGTCTCAGTATAGATTCTGTCTCCTGAGAGTTCTACTCTGATTCCTGGAGAGCTGCTACGTGACACACAGCCCTGCTCCGATCTTCCTGGTGTTAGGACTGTCTATCCAAGCTAGACTTGTGCTAGTGCTCCTGCCTCTGCGGGGACACTAACAAGCAGGCTGGGTCCTGGCCCTCACAGGTTATCTAGGTACTGTCTGCCAGCCCTGACCCAAAGCCAGCCTGCTCTGCCTGGCCTCTGAGTTGTTTCTCAGACATAAGGCTGGCCTACAGTATGTTTCAATGATTAACTGTTTACAGTCAGAGTTATGGGAATGAATCCTTCCTAAAGTGGCTCTGAGTAGGCACTTTTTGGTTGTAAAATTGATTCTAGGCTTAGGGAACAAGACACTGGTCCTATTTACTTTGTCTTATTCAGGTGTTGGCCCTGATCTATGGTGCACTTGCCTGTACAAGATAGAAGATCTGCCTACAGCCACTCCTGATAGTCATAGGGGAGAAAAGGAAGAAAAGACCTGGAGTCTCTCCTGCACTGAGAACTGGAGTGCGGGTCCCTGTCTAGCAGCTCCCAGGCAGCCTTCATGTCTGTCCAGCACAGATAGTTTCCGGCTGTCTCCAGCAAGTACTGCCAGGTGGCTGGGCAGGTGGCCCTGCGGCTACCACTGCTGCTGTTGCCGCTGCTGCTGCAACTTCTTCAGGGCTCTGTATGCCTCCACAGCCCGCTCTCTTTCCTGCCCCAGGATCCGCTGCCTGGCCAGTGAGGTAGTCAGAGGCTGCGACACATCAGGGCTCAGAATCTTCTTCAACATCAGTGCCTTCTTCCCAGGCTGAGGAAGGGAAAGTCAGGATGCAGGCTAAGGGACAAGGGTAATAGCAAAGGGCTCAACTGGTAACTGGTCCGAGAGGTCAAAGCCAGTGACAAAGTCCCAGGTCAGACCCCACAGTGGGTCTGACAGTACAATGGACAGCACAATGTGCCTTGGCTGTTGGTCCTTCAGAGCACCAGGGGGCAGACTCAGTGACTCCCCCCACCCCCCATCCCACCTGTGGCATCCCTACATACCTGGTCTCTGCTGAAGCTCTTCCTGGGCTGGGCAGTCAGCTCTGGGGGCTGCAGAGCCACCTCTCCAAACTTCACAGTGTCTGGAGAGGCAGAGCAGACAGAGGCCTGGTGCTGATACAAACCATTTTGTTGGTATGCCTAGAGCCCTTCTTGTCTACCCTCCTCCCCCAAGGATTAAGACACACACATGCTAACTCATCTGTTGGCCCCCCCCCCATTGGTTGTTGCAGAGGAAGTGTGTGTGTGTGTGTGTGTGTGTGTGTGTGTGTGTGTGTGTGTGTTTGAGGGGGAGGGTCATGGGTCCTCCCAGGGGTCTGATGGAAAGCAGGACCAGCTCCCCAGGGACCATGGCTGTGGTGCTTGGCTTTCAGGAGAGCTACCTCGCAGCAATTCCTGCTCCAGCATTTCCACAGCCTTTGCCTCCTTTTTCTGCCGGGCTTTATCTAGTCGCCGCCTCTGGAACCTGGGAAGAAAGCACATTATCCAGATTTCCAAGCTCTCACTCTGCCGAGGAGGAAGCACAAGTCACCCCAGCCTCCAGGGCAGAACAGTGAGCCCTCGACCCTTACCACCAACTCCACAGCTGGAGGCCTACAGGCAGACAGGGAAATGACTTCGATAAGCAGGACTTAATGAGCTGTGTGAACCACAAGCAAAACACTTTTTTTTTTTTTTGCCAGACCTGGGGCTTGAACTCAAGGCCTAAGCTGTCCCTGAGCTAGCACTTCACAACTTGAACCTCTGTGCTACTTCTGGACTTTTCTGTGTATGTGGTATTGAGAAATAGAAACCAGGGCTTCTTGCCTGCTAGGCAACCACACTACCACTAAGCCACATTCCTATCACCCCAAGCAAAACTTTTTTTTTTGGTTGTGGGGCCTGAACTCTGGGCCTGGGCGCTGTCCCTCAGCTCTTCAGCTCAAGGCTAGCGTTCTACCATTTGAGCCACAGCACCACTTCCAGCTTTTTCTGCTTATGTGGTGCTGAGGAATTGAACTCAGGGCCTCAGGCATGCAAGGCAAGCACTCTACCACTGAGCCACCTTCCCAGCCCAACACCTGGCTTGTTAACTGTTTTTCTTCTTTCCCACTTTCCTCCAGTAGCTGGCCTAAAGGTGGACAACTGACTCTTATATCTCTATTTTTCAAGCAATGGGGAAATTTAAAGCAAGGTGCTTGAAGCACCCAGACTCTTCCCTGCACCTTGAAAAATGCTGTTGTGATCAAGACTAACTCCTTTTTGTTTTTGTCGGTCATGGGGCTTGAACTCTGGGCTTGGGTACTCTCCTTGCGCTCTTCAGCTCTAGGCGAGCGCTCTACTGCTTGAGCCACAGCGCCACTTTCGATTTTCTAGGGTTTATTGGAGGTAAGAGTCTCTCGGGCTTTCCTGCCTAGGCTGGCTTTGAACTGAGATCCTCAGATCTCAGCCTCCTGAGTAGCTGGGATTACAGACATGAGCCACCGGCACCCAGCTAAGACTGACTTCTTACTGTGGTTTTTCTGAATCATGGCGTGGTGCCCACTGTGGACCAGGACAACAAAATGTTGCCTGCTGTGTCCTATCACCATAGGACACAATCATTGGGACCCACAGCCTTGCCTCATTGGGGATCCGGTTGTAACTCACGCTTTTTTCCGCTCAGACTTCTCCTTCTTTGGAGCTGCCTTCTCCTCTGGCTGCCGGTCAGCCTGATTCTTGCTAAGGAACAGTACATGCTGCGTCTCCTGTTCCATGCGCTGGATGTAGGCCCCGTCAGATTCCCCCTTCATCTGCTTGAACTTGGGGACAATGATGTCAGGTTCTGTTCCCTTCGCTTCCATCTCCAATGTGTTCTTGAAGACCACCTGGGCTGAGGATTAAGAGCAACTATAGATGTGGCATAGCACCAGGGTCAGGAGAAAGTGGATAATGACAAGATATTTCCTTCCCAGGACTACAGGCAGGGAAGACCAGACTCAAGCAGAAGTAAAGAAAGTGGATCTAAAATGCCTAGCAGATTCCACTCAGGAGGTTGAGATGTAAGGATTGTGGTTCAAAGCCAGCCTGGGCAGGAAAGTCCATGAGACTCAAATTTCCAATAAACCACCAGAAAACCAGAAGTGGCCTTTTGGCTCAAGTGGTAGAGCACTCACCTTGAGCTGAAGAGCTCAGAGACAGGGCCCAGGCCCAGAGTTCAAGCCCCACAAATGACTAAAATAAATAAAATAAAATCCCCAGCACACAGAACCCTGGGGTGTGACTCCACAGACTTTGGTTTCCTCTCAAAGATCTCTACCAGCCAGGTGCCAGTGACTCACACCTGTAATTGTAGTTTTGTTTGTTTTTTATCAGTCATGGGGGCTGAACTCTGGGCTTGGGTGCTGTCCCTAAGCTCTTCAGCTCAAGGCTAGCATTCTACCACTTGAGCCACAGCGCCACTTCCAGCTTTTTCTGCTTATGTGGTGCTGAGGAATTGAACCCAGGGCCTCAGGCATGCAAGACAGGCGCTCTACCATTGAGCCACCTTCCTAGATGGAGCAAAACTTTTTTTTTTGTCCGTCGTGGGGGCTGAACTCTGGGCCTGGGCACTGTCCCTCAGCTCTTCAGTTCAAGGCTAGTGCTCTAACACTTGAGCGACAGCGCCACTTCCGGCTTTTTTCTGCCTGTGTGGTGCTGAGGAATCGAACCCAGGGCCTCATGCATATGAGGCAAGCACTCTACCACTGAACCACCTTCCCAGCCCCGTAATTCTAATTTTTCAAGTGGCTGAGATCTAGATGAGTATAGTTCAAGGCCAGCCTGGGTGGAAGCCTGAGAAATTCCATCTATAAAATAATCAGTGTAAACTGGTGCCAGTGGCTCATGCCTATAATCTTAGCTACATGTATTCAGGAGGCTCCGATTTTAGGATTGCAATTCAAAGCTAGCCCAGATAGGAAAGTCCATGAACCTCATGTCCAATTAACCACCAGAAAACTGAAAATCGCCCTGTGGCTCAAGGTGGTAGAGTACTAGCCTTGAGTGAAAAAACTTAGGAACAGCACCCAGGCCCTGAGTTCAAGCCCCAGGACCGGCAAAAAATAGATAAATGAAGTCTCTGAATTATTTTTCTTTTGCTCCTTCAGACTTTACTGCACAGCTTTTGAAGCAATCCCATAAGTTATGCACAGGGACAAAGACAGACCTATAACACTGTTGTAAATGAGAGTACAAACAATGCATAAGACAAGACAGCTTCTGAAGTATTTTAATGTTTTTAAGTAAATATTTAAATAATGTTTAAATGTATTAAATTTCTGGAAGGTTACACAGAAAACTAAGACTGATTTCAGGAAGACGGATCAGAGTTCAAATATAGAGTCTCATACTTCATTTGTCTCAGAGCTGTCTGATTTCATCACATATTTACATTCTCATTCCCATATGTACAGTGGTAAGGACTAAACCCAGGACCTTGAGCATACTAAGTGCTTTAGTACTGAGCCACATGCCCAACCACTGAAACTTATACTTTTTTAAAATCTAATCTAACAAGAAGTGTCAATTCAATGCTGTATTGCCAAAATGTACCATTCTCACTGGGCTGGGCGCTGGTGGCTCACCTCTGTAATCCCAGATACTCAGGAGGATGAGCTCTGAGGATGGCAGTTTGAAGCCAACCAGGGAAGGAAAGTCTTGAGAGAGACTCTTATCTCCAATTGACCAAAAAAGTGAAAAGTACAGAAAACACTGTACAAAAGGAAATGTCCTCATTCCCTGACTTCTGTAGTTGTGATCCCTTTGTATGTTACCTGGTCTATGATAACAATAAAATTAAAAAAGTGAAAATAAAAAGCCTGAAACGGAGCTGTGGCTCAAGCGGTAGAGCTCGAACCTTAGGTGGAAAAGCTCAGAGACAGGGCCCGGCCCAGAGTTCAAGCCAGGACTGGCAAAAACAAAAGTTTCACTTTGTTGTTGTAGCGTCCGAGGTGTCACACTCCCAGCGGGGGCCCGCACCTACCCTCCTTCTTCCTCTTCTTGTTACTGAGCGGGTTCTTCATCTCCTGGCGGCTCCGCATGATCTCTCGGAGGCGGAAAGGGATCTCCTGGTCATCCAGGTTCTTGGGCTTGCAATTCACTTTCTTCTGCTCCTGGCTGTAACAGAGAGCCCGGGGGGGGGGGGGGGGGGGGGTCTCAAGTAAAGCCCAAGCCGCATCGGGAGGGCGTTGGGCCTGGAGAAGGCAGCGGGGGCCACGGGGCGGGGCGGCCGCGGGGCCTCCGCGGCCTTCCGGCCACGCCCGGGGGCCGGCGCCACCCGACGGGTCCCGGGGAGCGGGGCCCCGACGCCCCCGGGGTTCGTCCCCCCGGGGCCCTCCCTCGGGAACCGCACCCACCGGCGCTGTCCCGGCGGCGGAGCCGAGGGCCGCGGCGCGCGCGGCTGCTCCCGCCGCTCCCGCCGCGCCCGGGGCTGTCTCGGGTTCCCCGACGCCGCCAACCGCGCGGGGCCCGCAGCCCGGCGCCCGGCGGCAGCCATCGTCACGCCGGGCACTTCCCCACAGAAGCCGCTTCCGCCCTGCGACAAGATCCCGCCCCCACAAGGGAGACTTCCGGTTCCTGCGGCGTACGCCCTCCCCCACGACTGACTTCCGGTTCCGGTCCTGCCCCAGGCACTCCGCGCCGTGGAACGCGGTGTCTGGCTGGCTTCGTGCGGGCACCCCGCGGGGCCAAGGCCGGGCTGCTGTCGGTGATGTGGCTGCGGGGCGTGGGCCCGCGAGGCCGGGCCGTGGGCGCCGTCCTCCGAGACTCGGCAAGTACCGGCGGGCGGGTGGGTGAGGGCCCGCCGCGCCTGCGCCCATGCCCGCGCCCATGCCCATGCCCATGTCCGCGCCCATGCCTGCGCCCATGCCCATGTCCGCGCCCATGCCCATGCCCGCGCCCATGCCAGCGCCCATGCCCATGCCCATGTCCGCGCCCATGCCAGCGCCCATGCCCATGCCCATGCCAGCGCCCATGCCCGCGCCCATGCCAGCGCCCATGCCCATGCCCGCGCCCATGCCCATGCCAGCGCCCATGCCAGCGCCCATGCCCGCGCCCATGCCCATGCCAGCGCCCATGCCCATGCCAGCGCCCATGCCCATGCCCATGTCCGCGCCCATGCCCATGCCCGCGCCCATGCCCATGCCCGCGCCCATGCCCGTGCCCATGCCCATGCCAGCGCCTATGCCCATGCCCGCGCCCATGACAGCGCCCATGCCCATGCCCATGCCAGCGCCCATGCCCATGCCCATGCCAGCGCCCATGCCCATGCCAGCGCCCATACCCATGCCCATGCCAGCGCCCATGCCCATGCCCATGCCAGCGCCCATGCCCATGCCAGCGCCCATGCCCATGCCTGCGCCCATGCCCATGCCTGCGCCCATGCCCATGCCCGCGCCCGTGCCCATGCCCATGCCCATGCCAGCGCCTATGCCCATGCCCGCGCCCATGCCAGCGCCCATGCCCATGCCCATGCCAGCGCCCATGCCCATGCCCATGCCAGCGCCCATGCCCATGCCAGCGCCCATACCCATGCCCATGCCAGCGCCCATGCCCATGCCCATGCCAGCGCCCATGCCCATGCCCATGCCAGCGCCCATGCCCATGCCTGCGCCCATGCCCATGCCTGCGCCCATGCCAGCGCCCATGCCCATGCCCGCGCCCATGCCCATGCCAGCGCCCATGCCCATGCCTGCGCTCATGCCCATGCCTGCGCCCATGCCCATGCCCATGCCTGCGCCCATGCCAGCACCCATGCCCATGCCTGCGCCCATGCCCATGCCTGCGCCCATGCCCATGCCAGCGCCCATGCCCGTGCCCATGCCCATGCCTGCGCCCATGCCAGCGCCCATGCCAGCGCCCATGCCCGTGCCCATGCCCATGCCTGCGCTCATGCCCATGCCAGCGCCCATGCCCATGCCTGCGCCCATGCCAGCGCCCATGCCCATGCCTGCGCCCATGCCCATGCCAGCGCCCATGCCCATGCCTGTGCCCATGCCAGCGCCCATGCCCATGCCAGCGCCCATGCCCATGCCTGCGCCCATGCCCATGCCCATGCCTGCGCCCATGCCAGCGCCCATGCCCATGCCAGTGCCCATGCCAGCGCCCATGCTCATGCCAGCGCCCATGCCCATGCCTGCGCCCATGCCCATGCCTGCGCCCATGCCAGCGCCCATGCCCATGCCAGCGCTCATGCCCATGCCTGCGCCCATGCCCATGCCCATGCCAGCGCCCATGCCCATGCCAGCGCCCATGCCCATGCCTGCGCCCATGCCCATGCCTGCGCCCATGCCAGCGCCCATGCCTGCGCCCATGCCTGCGCCGTGCCCGCGTCCATGCCCTCACCCATGCCCATGCCAGCGCCCATGCCCATGCCAGCGCCCATGCCCATGCCAGCGCCCACGCCCATGCCAGTGCCCATGCCCGCGCCCATGCCCTCACCCATGCCCATGCCAGCGCCCATGACCATGCCCGCGCCAATGCCAGCACCCATGCCCGCACCCGTGCCCACACCCGTGCCCGTGCCCATGCCTGTGCCACGCCCATGCCCATGCCTGCACCCACGCGTGCCCACCCAGCCCTCCAGGCCTGTCGATTGGCGTGAGGAGCCCTGCACAAGTCCGCAAACGAGCGAGGGCCAACGAGAGGCGCCCCGGGGTGGGAAGGACATGGTGATGCAGGCCTGGGGCCAGAGCCGGTTGTGCAGGGAGACGCCAGTGTAGCAAGGCCCGCACCCCAGCCCGTCCTTCAACAGCCGGGGACCTAGTAAACCCTGTGACCTGGGGGCCGGCCCCGTCCCCTTGCCGGAGCACACACCCCGCATGTGGCTCTGAACTCAGCAATCCTCACAAATCATACTTTGTCCTCCCATTATGTCCACTTTACCATCGGGGAAACTGAGTCTAGTGGAATGGAAGCTGAGAAAGACATGGAGCCACCTGTCCTATGACAGGAAGGCTGAGCATCCCCTCAGGTGGGGGCCAGGGAGGTTTTGCTGACTTCCTGGAGAATTATGTTTTTTATCCCTCCACAGGGGGCTTGCTGGATCTCGGTCTGGGACTGCTGCTGGAGGCTTTCTGGAAAAGGTATTGTCCTTCCAAGGTGCTTGGCCAGAGTGGGAGCCGGTGATGGCCACAAAGAGTTGGGGATGGACCATGTGGAAGGGGGGTCCCGAGGAGGTACGGACAGTGCCAGGAATCCTCCCAAGATCTCCCCACCCAGTGGAGGTCCCTTAGGATCTTCATACTCTCTACCACCAGAGCTCAAGCCTCCTACAAACTGCTGCATGAGTGGCTGTCCCAACTGTGTGTGGGTAGCGTATGCAGAGACGCTGCTGCACCACTACCAGGACGGTGGGGAGCGGGCCTTGGCCGACCTGGAGGAGCACGTGACTGATGAGAATCTCAAGGCCTTCCTCAGGATGGAGATCCGGCTCCACACTCAGGGTCGAGGCTGAGTCAGCCTGCCCCAGTACCCTCACCGCAGACACCAGCGGGCAGCTCTGGTTCTGGAAGCAGCAGCATCCTCTTGAGTCACACCCCTTTTCTGGGCTTATGTTATCTAGGAATCAAAAGAGTTGTCTTACTGAGTACCTGAGAATAAATGAACTCCTTGTGGTGGCCACATAGGAAGCTTTTATATTGTCCTTTTGGCTTATATTGCCTTGTCAAACGCTGACCAGCCCCTATCTACCTGAAGGGTTCAGGTGACAGCCCCTCCAGCATCCCTGGAGTCTTGCTGATAGCTCCAGTTAGGCTCTGACTGCAGGATTGAGAGAGCCAACTTGTTTCATTGTGAAGCTGGGTGGGAAAACCCTTGAAGACACCCTGGGGAGGGCTCTTGGCCCCCTGCTGGGTTCGTGGGGAGATACCCTTTTTATCATCAGCTAGAGGCCTTCGGCCTGCCCACAAGGACCTAAGCACTGCTCAGAACCAGTCTTTAACTCACTTGGCCAAGGCTCCTAAGGCAGTTGGGGAAAAAGGACCAGAATCAGCAGGCTGGGTCTTGACTGCAGTTCTGGTCCTGGCTACTGTACTGTGGCCCAGAGTAGGACTTGATCTGAGGGTTCTCACTGCTCACGTCCTCATTCTGTACAACTTTTCCATCCTCACTTCTCCCTTGGCAAATGGTTTTGTGTGTGGCAGCATTGGAGCTTGAGCTCAGGGCCTTGTGCTCTCACTTGGCCATTTCATTTAAGGATGGCACTACCACCAGAGCCACACCTCCACTTCTGGATTCTCGTAGATTAATTGGAGATAAGAGTCTCCTTTTCCTCCCAGAGCAGCTAGGATTACAGACCTGAGCAACTACTGCCCGCCCAGTCCTTCAACAGTTTCAAATTTCATGTAAAGGAAAAACTGGATTGTAATTGATTACCCGGAGAATTTGAGCTGAAAAACAAGTTCTTTTTTTTTTTTTTTATTCGCCATGGGGCTTGAACTCTGGACCTGAATGCTGTCCCTCAGCCCCTCAGTACAAGGCCAGCACTCTACTACTTGAGCTAAATGCCACTTCCGGTTTTCTGATGGTTTATTGGAGATAGTTTCATGGACTTTCCTGCCCGGGCTGCTTTTTTTTTTTTTGGTCTGGTCGTGGGGCCTGAACTCTGGGCCTGGGCGCTGTCCCTCAGCTCTTCAGCTCAAGGCTAGCGCTCTACCACTTGAGCCATAGTGCCACTTCCGGCTTTTTTCTTTTTGCTTATGTGGTGTTGAGGAATCAAACCCAGGGCCTCAGGCATGCAAGGCAAGCGCTCTACCACTGAGCTACCTTCCTAGCCCCTGCCCGGGCTGCTTTGAACCGTGATTTTCTCAGATCGCAGCCTCCTAAGTAGCTAGGATTACAGGCATGTGCCACTGACACCCAGCCAAATAAGTTGTTTTTTCTTTTCTTTTCTTTTTTTGTTCGGTCGTGGGCCTGAACTCTGGGTCTGGGCGCTGTCCCTCAGCTCTTCAGCTCAAAGCTAGTGCTCTACCACTTGAGCTACAGCGCCACTTTGGGCTTTTCCTGCTTTATGTGGTACTGAGGAATGGAACCCAGGGCCTCATGCATGCAAGGCAAGCACTCAACCACTAAGCCACCTTTCCAGCCCCCCAAACAAGTTCTTATAAGGACATTTCACATGAATCTGGTTACTGACTCGTGAGACTGCCAAGTGGGGTGCCTTACTAGTGGGTTATGAGGCATGGTTAGTTCAGGTTGGCGTTTTGGACACTGGATGCACGCCATCTAAAACACTGAGAGGCTGGGTGCTGGTGGCTCACACCTGCCATCCTAGCTACTCAGGAGGCTGAGATCTGAGGATTTCGGTTCAAAGCCAGCTTGGGCAGGAAAGTCCCTGTGGGACTCTTAATCTCCAATTAACCACTGAAAAATGGGAAGTGGTGCTGTGGCTCAAAGTGGTAGAGTGCTAGCCTTGAGCAAAATTGCTCAAGGACAGCATCCAGGCCCCTTGACCGACAAAACAGCAACAAAAACCACTCAGAGCTATCTGGCTTTGCCCAGATAAACTAGATTATAGGAACCACAACAGATAGACCCTGGACTGGGCAAGCACCTTGAGCATCCTCACAGCTTCCAGAACAGCCTTGAGGGATTAGCTCAAATGTTTAGAGTTCAATCTCTAGTAAAAAAAGGAGAGAAAGAAAGAACCCTGAAAGAGAAAGATTTCCCTAGAGATGGACCTTGGTGAACTTGGCAGCCTCAGAAGGACATGGAGGATGAGGGGTGAGAGTGTCCTAACCTGTGCGCTCTCTCCCCCTCCTCCTCTCCCTCCACATTGTGCATGTGTGTGTGTGTGTGTGTGTGTGTATGCATGCGTGTGCGTGCGCATGTGCCTGCGGTTACATACAACCTGACCATTGAATTCTACAAAGCTAGCCTTCCTCTGGAATTACATAATTGTGGCCAAGGCAGGGGGAGCACACAGTGTCAGACATCTCCAGGCAAGCTGTTTACCTTGCCCCTTGGGAATAGAACTGCGGGGGTGGGAGGAAGACACACCTGCCTGAGCTTGATTATTCTGCCACATTGGCAGGATCCTGCCTCTTCCCCTTTAGTTTGCATGCTCCTGCCAGGCATCTGTCAGCAACAGCACTGACAGGTGCAAACCCACCCCTTTCATCTCAGTAAACAAAGCTGAACCCAAGAATGAGCCAAATACACGTATGTGGTAAGTGAGAAGGAAACTCACAGCTGAAGTAAGCACCCTGGTCTCTGGGGACCTAAGAAGGGACACTGGGCAGAGCTCTGGAGGCCCAGAGGACGGGAGGGAAGAAGGGGGCACAGGCCTAGGAAATGTCGCACCCAGGGAAACAGGTACAGAATCCTGAAGGTCAGAGAAGAAGCAGGGTTGAAAAGAATAACTGGAGGTGGCCTGGGCCGCCCAGTTTCTTCAGTGGTGGAGAAGGCAGGACCAAGCCACAGCCAGAGCCAGTGGCAAAGTGGGCAGGTGGCTTCTAGAAGAGTCCATCCAGGGGCAGTTCAGGACCATGCTTCCCCCACACCTTGGCCATCTTCAAGGTATCCTCCCTTCAGGCCTCTGGCCACACCCCGCCCCTTCTGGCTCCTTCTAGAATTGTTAGTTGTCCTCCTGGGGTGCCCAGTAATCTCATTTGTTGCTGTCAGGGGCATCCTAATCCGATCACTGGAAGCAGATAAATGCCGCCCTGCTGAGCCAGCTCCAGCCGCACTGGGATTTGCGGCTCCCAGACCCATCCCGCACATGGTAAGTAGTGACCCATCCCATTGCCTTTCCCTGTAGTGAGGCACCTGCCCATTTGCCTGGGCTGGTGGGGAGCTCACAGGCCTCTATTACTGCTGCTGAACTCCGGGGTCTTTAGGAGTTTACCTGTTGCCTGTCCTTCAGAGAAGCTATCCTGCCTCTCGGCTCCTCTGCTGACCTCCGTGTTAAATAGTGGTGTCCCTGTCCCCAAAGCCAGTGATGGCCCGGGAGCCTCAGCTGACCAAGAAGCACCCGTCAGGCCAGGGAGGTCAGGGAGCATTTCCATGGAGACAGCCATGGGTAGTTGGAGCTCTGTCAGGAGCCAGAGGTTCCCACAGGAGGCCTGGGGCCTGGGGCTGGGAAGCAGGGCTCCACATCTGGAGAGTAAGGGAGGAACAGCCGGGCCACCCAGGTCCTGACCCTGGGTTCTCTTAGGCTCGTGTCCGTCCTAGGGACGGCTCAGTGGCGTTTCCTGTCAGTTTTCCATGTGTAGCCCCAGAGCCTTCTGCCAGCATGCAGGGCTTGTGCAGGCCTGGGAGATTAGGACTCTCCCTTTGGCCATAGGCTTAGAGGAAGCTGAGCTGCCCTTGGCCGAGGTCACTGGGGCTTAGAGCCTCTGGGGACAGGAGGAAAGATGTTTTTGTGTGGTGTGGGGAAGGACGTGGCCTGATCCTGAGCAGCCACACCAGAGCCCGGAGTGAGGCTGACCAGAGCAGGCCCCAAGCGCAGCCCAGTGGGCTGCCTGCCAGCCAACACGGGACAGCAGCTTGGGACAGCACTAGCCTCCCTCCCCTCCCTGAGCCTCAGCTTCTCCCTTTGAGAAAGGGAATGGGAGGGCGCAGGTTACAGGGCTTAGCAGGCACCTGGTTCTGAGACAGACCCCTTCCTGAAAGGAACCTCTCACCCCATTGTGTGAGATATTAGTTATCATCCCTGCCTCTCAACCCCAGGGGACAGCTGATAGACAGGGCAGCAAGCAGATAAATATAAACAGGGACAATCAACCTCAGCAGCACATTAGCAGGAGGAAGTTGGGCTAGTATAAGATATGAAGAAACAAATCAGGCTCTGGAGACACAGAAACCATGCGGTCAGAGCTAGGAGAAGACACCCGGAGCACTGAGGGCAGTCTGGAGATGACTGTCACGAAGGGAAAGTCAAGAGACTACAGCAGCTGATCTGCAGGGCTGCCAGTCCCACCGGCGTCTCCAGATCACTTGAAGTGTGAAACAGTTGGATCCCACTCCAGTCTGTAGGAGGGTGGAGGGGCAGTCATGGAGAGTCTTCCATGGCTTTCCTGCAGGGTGGTGATGAGAAGCCGTGGCTTGGGACCTGTCTCAGGGCTGAGGATGGGCTTGGGGTAGCCTGGGTGTGTGGGACTGGGCAGGGGAAGGGAGACCACGGACTCCATGGCTGAGTTGTGCGTGGCCGGCAGCCGTGGGGTGGAGCTGGCCTCTGGGGGCTCAGGCAAGGGAAGGAGAGGTCAGGAAGTAGCTCCTCAGGACGGGAGCTGCTGCCCGGGTTAGACTGACGGGCAGCAGGGCTGATCCTGGTCTTGGCTCTTCTGTCTGGTGGGTTGAGGTTCAGAGCAGAGATGCAGAGCAGGAAAACTGACCGGAATCCCTGCCTCCTCTTCCCCTAGCGTGTATGAGGAATAGAAGCCCAACTTGAGATCCTCCAGAAGCCCAGGGTCACTGCACCGTCTACCGGCCTCACCATGAGCCTGGAGCCTCCGAAGGCAGAGATCCGGTCAGCCACCAGGGTGATAGGGGGACCAGTCACCCCAAGGAAGGGGCCACCCAAATTTAAGCAGCGGCAAACCAGGCAGTTCAAGAGCAAGCCTCCCAAGAAGGGCGTCCAAGGGTAAGCAGAGTGAAGGGAGCCTCCGAAAAGAGAAGCACGCATTCCCCCTCCTCCCCCAGCGGCGGAGGGCTTGGACAGCTTTCTTACAATGGAGGCAGGCAGTCCTGAGGCCCGAGCAGCACTGCAGGTGCTATGGCTGAACAGGTGTGGGAAGCAGGCCCCTGCCTCTCTCTAGGGAGTTGCGTCCACACCAAGACCTCACCACGGTCACCTGTGTACATACCAAAACAGCACACACCTACAGGTGCTGCCACAGTCTGCTTGATGTGGTACGGCAAAACAACGGGGGCTGGATACTTTATACAGAAAAGGTTGATTTAAGGCGAGGGTGTGGTTCAAGTGGTAGAACATGTCTAGCAACCACAAGGCCCTGAGTTCAAACCGCAGGACCACCAAAGAAAAAAGGTTTAGTGCCTGGTGCCGGTGTCTCACATTTGTAATCCTAGCTACACAGGAGGCTGAGATCTGAGGATCATGGTTCAAAGCCAGCCCGGGAAGGAATGTTGTGAGACTCTTAACTCCAGTTAACCACCCAAGAACCAGAAGAGATGCTGTGGCTCAAGTGGTAGAGAACTCGCCTTGAGCTAAAGAGCTGAGGGACAGCGCCCAGGCCCAGAGTTCAAGCCTCCTGGCTGACAAAAAAAAAAAAAAAAAAACCAGAAAAAAGAAAAAACAAAGGTTTAGTGCACAGCTTTGGAGGCTGAAAATTAAAATTCAGGGTGTCTGGAACCACTGTTTGGGCTTCTGCGAAGGGCACCATGACTACTGCACAGCTTAGCAGGGGCATCATCTAGCCTGTGAACCTGGGAGAGAGACGGATGGTGCATGGAGCGAGGAAGCCCGAGGGCAGGCGGAAGGCCGGCGCCCACTCTGTAGAACTATAACCGAGTCCTGTGAGAAGCCCATTAGTACCTACTAACCTGCCTTAGGAGCTAATCACTGCCCACTAGGCACCTCTTAAAGATCTACTACGGCTCAAAACTGTTGCACTGGGGACCACGCCTCCAACACAGGACACGCCACACCCAGACCGCAGAAGGCACCCCGACCCCACCCCCGTGTGTGTGCCCATACTGGGCTCCTGCATAGGCATGCATGGCCCCAGGCACCTGACCCTTTGCTGGGCCGTAGCCCATGATGCATCTCTGGGCAAGAACCTCACTCTGTGTTGATGGAAGGAACCCCTCAGGCCCTGCCAGCCATCAGGGGGCTGGGGAAGGGCCGCCTCTGCCCTGGGCCCCTCTGCCCTGGGCCCCGCCTCTGCCCTGGGCCCCGCCTCTGCCCTGGGCCCCGCCTCTGCCCTGGACAGTCACCCCGGAGGATCTGGTCCTAACCACTCTGTCCTTGCAGGTTTGGGGATGACATCCCTGGAATGGAAGGTCTGGGCACAGGTATGACCGTGGGTAGTGCCCTCTGCAGGGCTGCCTTAGGCCTGGCTCCGTTCTCAGGATCCCCGCTTATTGCTTGGGGTTCCCTTGATCTGCCTCCCTCATCTGCATCATGCTGACTGATGCTCCCATGGCATAGGCTTATGAGCCTAGGGAAGTAGCCTTGTCTTCCTGTTCCCATGTCCCTTTGGCAGAGTCCTTCTGAAGGTCCACACTAGGGTCCATCCATGGGCCCACCCTTGGGTCCACCCTTAGGTCTGTCTTTGAGCCCCTCTTGGGTACACCCTTGGGTTCATTCTTGAGGCTACTTTGGGGTCCATACCTGCTACCCTTTCTCCTCTGGGGCTGGGCCCAGACCATATTCCCTGAAAGCTAGTGTGTCCTGAGAGCGGAATCCAGGGTCTGCATCTCATCCTGGGCAAATCACTGGTCCTTACTTGAGGTTTGGAAAGCAGGGAGGCGGGATAGGGTGGCCGGCAAGCTGTGGGATTCTCACGATCATGCCCTTTCCTGCAGACATTACGGTCATCTGCCCCTGGGAGGCCTTCAACCACCTGGAGCTGCACGAGCTGGCCCAGTATGGCATCATCTAACCATACCCTGCTGGGAGCCAGCCCTGACCCTCCCTGCTGCCGCTGTGAGCCCGCTCAGGGTCTCAGGGGGTGAGGGGGGGGAGGGTCGGGAGGGTGCACAGACCGAGTCCCATTTGGCCTCCAGCTGTGAAGGCCTGAGGCCCTGGATACCAGTATTAGGACGCCTACAGCTGCCCCCTGGGATACCCTTCTGCCCTTCTAGACAGCGACCCACCACAGCACAGGTCCCACAGGGGTGCCCCTCACACCGCAGCTCCTGTTCTGCCCTCCCCACAGCCCTTCCCGCTGGCTGTCCTGGGGAGGTCACGGGCTGTGTTGGCAGTCCTGGAGGTCCTTCATTCCCACCAATCACACTGGCCTTCCCAACATGCCTCACCCTTGTTTTTCCTGCTTGAAAATAAAGCTAGCATGTCATTGGTCATCTGGAGTGTTTGGTAGGGGGCCTGGGTGAAGGGAAGAGGGTCTCTTCAACTGGACGGCAGAAAGCCTGTTGTATCACTCACCTTCCCAAACCTTGGCCTAGAGGCCCTGCGTTCATGGGCTCTCTCTCACCCCCTCCTGGTGGCCACAGTCAGTACAGCAAGCGTGCAGGTGGCCAGAGCAGAACTTCCTGGGGAGGTGGGAGTGGTCAAGGCCTAAGAGCAGCACACACCGTGAGAGGGGTGCTCAGACACCCCATGAGTAGCCCATAATGTCACCAACCTGCTGGCCCCTCCTGAGACAGTACCCGCAAGTGTTAGGTGTGTACTGTGTGAGCGGGAGTTTCTACCCGATCCAGTCTGGAGCGAGGCCTGCGGCTCACACCCAGCAGGCTCTCCAGAAGCACGAACACTGACTGCTTCCTCTGCTGAGCAGAGCTGCCTGTGCGGTTGGCCCCCCCGGAATAACCAGAGCGGCTCTTGCCATCCTGCGGGGTCAGATCTCACGGACGGGCCGTGCTAACCCTGAAAGTGAGGGCAGAGCAGGACTGCCTCCGGCCAGCCCTGCCCGGCAGCTCGGGTCTTTGCCGTCTTGACTTGGTGGGGATCCCCCGGTGGGAGAATCGCACCCGCTTGCCACCTACAGTTTGCTGTAGGAATGGCAGTGAATTCTAATGAACAACCTGCTCTTCCCAAGAAGAAAATCACTTTCTGGAGGGGGAAGTTGGGGCCTTATCCTCCATTCCACCAAGCTCCCGGAAGGAGGAGTGGCCCCAGTGGAGGGGAGGGTCTGGTGAGGACCAGGCAGAGATGGTTGGCAGAGGTGAGGTCAGAGGCAACACCCGTCCCATGGAGCCCAACAGGAGGCAGACCCGGCCAGACGCAGACCATGGCGGCCTTCGCAAGGAGCGAGCAGAAACTCAGGTGGGTCCTTGGAAACCCATAGTAAGATCAAATGGCACGAGGCGCCGGGGGCTCACACCTGTAATTCTAGCTACTCAGGGGATCTGAGGATCCAGGTTCAAAGCCAGCCTAGCAGGAAAGTCCATGAGACTCTTTATCTCCAATAAGCCACCAGAAAACTGGAAGTGGCACTGTGGCTCAAGAAGTAGATCGCTGGGGGCTGGGAAGGTGGCTCAGTGGTAGAGCGCTTGCCTTGCATGCCTGAGGCCCTGGGTTCGATTCCTCGGCACCACATAAGCAGAAAAAAAAGGCCGGAAGTGGCGCTGTGGCTCAAGTGGTAGAGCACTCGCCTTGAGCTGAAGAGCTGAGGGACAGCGCCCAGGCCCAGAGTTCAGGCCCCACAACCAGACCAAAAAACAAAACAAAACAAAAAGAGAAGACGTAGATCGCTGGTCGTGAGCTAGAGAGCCAAGGGACAGCGCCCAGGCCCAGAGTTCAAGCCCTGTGACCAACAGAAAAGATGGAATGGCACTGCAGAGTTGGCTCTAGTCCAGCAGGTGGGTTGAGGAGGAGTCTGTGGCGATGCAGGAGAGGTGGCCCGGGGTGTGTTTCATGGCTGGTTTTTCTGACACTTGTCCTGCTGAGGAAGGCAGCACCAACTACTCATGAAGGCCTGGGTGTCCACCGCCACCTTGAGGGCAGCAAGGCCCCTCAGTAGCCAGGTGGCCAAAAGGAGCTCGGCCCCCTGGACCATGATGACGGCGATGGCACAGCCAGCCACGGCCTGCATGTTGTCTCGGAGCCACTGCCGCAGCGTGGGTCTGCAGCCCTGCAGGTACACGACGTGTGCAGCCATGTCCTCGTCCAGACGCAAGGCCCCGAAGCCACACTGAGTGTCCACCAAGTCTCCTCTTTCCCAGGGGTTGATGCAGCAGGAGGTGGGAACGCTGCAGGCCTGCACAGCAGGAGAGCTGCAGTTAAAGTACCTGCAGGAAATAAGGGGCTCAGTCCTGGAGGAGCAGCCCCGCTCCCCAGACCCGGCTGAGTGGCTGTCCCCACCCACCTCCAAATGCCCACTGGCGCATGCGCAGGAACAAGGCATAGGCATGCACACACACATGCTCATGCACAGATTCCCGCATATACACAAGGCATGCATATGCAATCAACAGTGAATAAGGCCAGGCACCTGTGGCTCATGCCTGTAACCCTAGCTATTCAGCTAAAGATCTGAGGATCGAGGGTCAAAGCCAGTCTGGGCAGAAAAGTCCATGATACACCTAGCTTCAATTAACCAGCAAAAAGCTGGAAGTGGAGTTATAGCTCACGTGGTAGAGTGCCAGTCTTGAATGAAAAAGTTAAGGGACCAAAGCTAGGTGTCAGTGGCTCACACCTATAATCCTAGCTACCAAGGAGGCTGAGATCTGAGGATCATAGTTCAAAGCCAGCCCAGACAGGAAACTCCCCATGAGACTCATCTAATTAACTATTCAAAAACTGGAAGTGAGCTGGGCGCTGGTGGCTTGCACCTGTCCTAGCTACTCAGGAGGCTGAGATCTGAGGATCACAGTTCAAAGCCAGCCTGGGCAGGAAAATCCATGAGACTTTTTATCTCTAGTAAACCACCAGAAAACTGCAAGTGGCACTGTGGCTCAAATGATAGAGCACTCTCCTTGAGCTGAAGAGCTGAGGGACAGCGCCTAGGCCCAGAATTCAAGACCCATGACTGACCAAAAAAAAAACAAACAACAACTGGAAGTGGAGTTGTGACTCCAAGTAGCAGAGCACTAGCCTTGCGCTAAAGAGCTCAGGGGCAGTGACCAGGCCCTGAGTTCAAGCTCCACAATTGACCAAAAAAAAAAAAAAGTTAAGGAACATTGCTCTGGGCCTGCGTTCAAGCCCCAGTACCAGCATAAAAACAAAACAAACCCCCAAACCTCAATGAGCAATACACATATGTGCACACACACACTTACATGCATACTCAGGCACACAGACATTTGTGAGTACACATGTGCACACCTAACACCCAGCTTCCCGTCTGGCTATGCATGGGACCCCTCTGCCCTTGGGGCGGGAATCCTGGCTGTCTTCAGTGGAAGGCTGGGGAGTGGCTAGGGAAATGGCTGAAGGCAAGACCAATGTCTGCGGAGGAGTGGGTGGCAGGGAGACCTTGTGCACCATTGTGAGTTTGAGCAGACAGATATACTTGGAGAGGGAGAATAAGGTGGACTAAGCTTTGGCAGAGGCTTCTGGAATGGTCAGAGCTCTCAGTGAGAGGAGGCAGAACTGGGAAGCAGGGGAGGGTGGGGCTGGGAGGAGCCCTTTGGTGGCTGGGAAGCATCGCTACCATCACAGCTCAGTCCCAGATGCCCTTCAGAGAGGCCCAAGCTTCTGGACCTGTGGATACAAACTGCAGGCTGTTTCCCCACACCCATTAGGCTGGACAAGTTTTTTGTGTTGTTTTGTTTTTTGTCAGTCGTGGGGCTTGAAGTCAGAGCCCTGAGTGCTGTCCCTGAGCTTTTTCAGACTCGAGGCTAGCACTCTACCACTTTGAGCCACAGCACCAATTCCAGTTTGCTGGTGGTTAATAGGAGAAAAGAGTCTCAAGGATTTTCCTTCCAGGGCTGACTTTGAACCACAATCCTCAGAGCTCAGCCTCCTGAGTAGCTGGGATGACAGGTGTGAGCCACCGCCACCAGTCTGAATCACATCTCTTAATAGACAAAGTTTAATCATACTCATACGTACACACATGTCCACATGATGGAGAGAGAACTGTGGGGTTATAATCCAGAAGGATATCTTGTGTCAATGTAAGTGTTGTTTTCACTTGATGCTGAGACATACTGTCGGATGGAAGGCAGTGCATCTGCCAGCTTTGGCTCTGCTGGCTCTGCTTCTCCATCTGTGCTCACCTGGCCTGGAAGTACACTGAGGAGGCTGAGCCGGGGGCTGAAGGGCCCATGGCTCAGGAGGCCCCAATAGTTTGTTGATATTTGTGTATGTGCATGTGAGGACAGGGGATGGCGGAGTGTGAAGTGTGGCTCTGTGGCTGAGCGCACAGCCAGCACGCGTGCACAGGCCAGCGTGTGTGCACAGCCAAGTGAGTTCCGACTGGGCAGTGCCCCCCTGACCCACGCCAGGACTCACAGGTTCTGCTGCCAGTCCCGATAGGATGCCACTCCACAGCACTGCAGCCCCAGCTGCACTTGGTCGAGGAGGAAGCGCAGGTCTGGATCATCCTGGTAGTGAGCGATGGCCAGGTACAGAATGTGCTCCAGGCCACCCAGCAGCGTGTCCCAGAGTGCCAGCACCAGGACTCCCGCCAGGGCCTCGAGCACCAGGCAGGCAAGGACAGCCCCCCAGAAGCAGCGGAGTAGGCAGCGGCTTTCACACAGGGCACCCAGGCAGCCAGCCAGGCTCACTGCACTGACAGCCAGCCCTGCCATCATCAGCACGAGCATAGGGTCTTCGGGCAGGGGTCCTCCAGGGTCGCTTTCCTGAGACCCCTTGACAGCCAGGCCCCAGAGTCCACCCGCCAAGGCCAGCAGGCCAGGCAGGGAGAAGATGACGTTGGACAGGAAGATCAGATACTTGACACAACTGCTTCCTATGGAGAGGCTGGGGCCTGCGTCACTGGACACAGGTAGGCTGTTGGAGAGGGACTGCTTCTGGCCAGCGGCATCCTACATAGGGAAGAGAGACCAGGAGCCCTCAGTGGTGAGGTTCCATTCTCTCAGCCCGTGTGACAGCAAGGGTGAGGCTTTCTGGGTAGAGGGCCAGGAGGGGTGCGATGGATAGAATCTGAACGGTGAAGGGTGAAGTAGAGGAGGAAGAGCCCTCATGGGGCCTGGCATGGGTAGGATGGCTCAGGCCTGTAAACCTTGTCATTCAGGAGGCTGAGACCTGAGGATCCCGGTTTGAAGCCAGCCTGAGTAGAAAAGCCAGGAGTCTCTTATCTCCAATTCACCAGCAAAAACCTGGAAGTGGAGCTGTGGCTCAAATGGGAGAATACCAGCCTTGAGCAAAAAAGCTCAGGGATAGCATCCAGGTTCTGAGTTCAAGTCCCAGGACCCCCCCACACCCGCTAGGGGGCAGCCCTACATGACCAGGGCTTTGAGATGAGGATCTGCAGGTTTGTCCTTTGGGACAGCAGAAGGAACAGCAAAGGTCCTCCTGCCTGCTGGTATGGATGTGTGCACCTAGCATCCTTGCCACGGGAGGATGAACACCCCCAAGGGCCGGAACGGAGACTAGGCAGGGTGGTGCTCTGTCTTCCCATCACATCTGTGCAATGGAGGAGGCCGCTCTGCTCTTGCTTATGCCTGACCTTAGCAAGTCAGGGCCCCTGGTCCACCCACAGTGCAAGTCCGTGGCAGGCAGGATGCTTTTCCTGCATTTGCTAGGGTTTGTTTGTAAGGGTCAGCAGCAGTGTTCTGTGCACACACAATGGGCTTCCCAGACAGGCCCTCCAGTGCAGGAGCTGGTCGACAGGGTCTCCTTCCTCTGCCTCTCCCTCCCCAACCAGCTCCACTGTTCCAAGATCCACTCAGCCAGTCCCATTAGAGGAGCCCATGTTGATGGTGGGCTCTTGCTCCCAGGGCACAGAGAAGGGCAGCCAGGCCACCCCGTGGCAGCTGTCTGAAGGAGGTGGGGCCTTCACCCACCAGCCAGATGCTCAGCCAGGCTGGTAAGCCTGGGAGGGGCTTCTCGGGCTCTCTTTTTGGGGGATGCAGAGCAACAACCTCACTGGTGCCCAGGTTCAGTCTGATGACAATTAGATTTAGGGGAGACTTAAGAAACTATGGCCAGCTGCCTGGAAAGAGTCCCATTCCATCCCACTTCTACCAGGAGAGAGCTGTCCCTTCCACCTGCGCCTGTCTCTATCAAGAGCTCAATTCTTTCGAGCTCAGAGCAGAGGACATGAGGGTTCTCCATCAGTTCACAGACCTCAAGAAGCTTGGTGGCCAGACTTGAGCTGTCAGGTGCCATGGAGTTCAAGGGGTATTTGTCTACATCCACTCTTGAGTGTGACCTCGTAAAGGAGGGCACCCAGCTGGGAGCACTGCCCCAGTGGGCAAGGGAGGAGCCAGATTAGTGAAGATCCACCCAGTCTTTGTCCTAGGACTGAACTACTAGTCCCCGCATACAAATAGGCTTAAGGTAAGGCTGGAGTGGGGCGGGGCAGGTCTTCCTGGAGGCTTCAGGGCTTGGACAGACACTGGGTGGACACTCACCGGAGACAGCAGGGGACTCCTTTCTCCCTCCTCCATCCTCCACACTGGAAAGGAAAGCCCTCGGCACAGGCACTAGGACAGGTAGCTGGTCTTTCTCCAGCAGCGGCCAAGGATCTGGCTTGATTGTGGGTTACGCAGCCTAGGGCTGGCGCTTCAAGCTCTCCCCACAAGCCAGATCACAGGGAGATCATGTGAGAAGTCACATCTTGGGGTTTAAGGCGGGCCTGGCTAATGGAGATGCAGATGGTCTTTCCTCCTGGCCCTGGATTCTGGCCTTGGCTCTGGCTCCGCACAGTTTGACTTGGGGTGGGCTTTCTCTGGGGCTGACCTCACGGCTATCGCTGCAGGACTGGGATTGTACCCCTGCTCTGTGTGCTCAGTGGCTGTTCCACCAGCTCCCCTGCCTCCCCAGGGAACTAAACTTCACAGCAACCGTCCCAGGAGCCCCCCAAGAAGCACCTGGGTGGAAGTGCCCATTTATTCCCTAGTCATTTTGCTTCAAGAATGAAACTCAGTGTCCACCTGCCAGATCTGATTTTAAGGTTCAGGGCTCAGGGCATTCCTCATTCTCAGGAACAGGGCTTTGTTGTGATCTCCACTGACTGTGATCTTGTGCTGCAAGGACAGCCCCTCCAGGAACAGAAAGCACGCTCCAAGGCCTGTGTACCTGGGTATATCCGGCTGCAGGTTTCACTGCCTGTAACGGGGATGTAGCTGAGCTGTGCATACCTTTGTCAAAGTTCTCGTGTGCCTACAGGACTGCTGGGCATTTCAGGCAGACAAGACATCAATGAGCCCCTCAGCACACATTTAAAATTATTTTTTCTTCATGGTCCTGGGGTTGAACTCAGAGCCTGGGTGTTGTCCCTGAGCTGCTTTTGCTTAAGACTAATGCTCTAGCACTTGAGCCACAGCTCCACTTCCAGCTTTTTCTGCTTATGTGGTTCTGAGGAATCAAACCCAGGGCCTCATGTATGCAAGGCAAGCACTGTACCACTGAGCCACCTTCCCAGCCCTGCATATATATTTTTTTTCTGCTTATGTGTTGCAGAGGAATTGAACCCAGAGCCTCATGCATGCAAGGCAAGCTCTCTACCACTGAGCCATCTTCCTAGCCCCTACATTTCTAATGGCAAAGGAAGATACACAATAATTATAGTTTAAACATACCATGAAATATTATTCAATCATGAAAAGGAATACAGTTCTGACATTTGCTACCACATGGATAAGCTTTGAAAACATTATAATAAGTGACATAAGGTAGACACAAAAGTTGAACTCTGGGCCTGGACCCTGTCCCTAAGCTCTTCAGCTCAAGGCTAACACTCTACCACCGGAGCCACAGCACCACTTCCAGTTCTCTGGTGGTTAATTGAAGAGTCTCACGCCCTTTCTTGCCCGGGCTGGCTTTGAACCGTGGTCCTCAGATTTCAGCCTCCTGAGTAGCTAGGATTAGAAGCCTGAGCCACCGACACCTGGCAAAAGGTCATATCTTTGACTCTGTCTCCAATGACAGAGGCTAGAGATGCCGTTCAAGTGCTAGAGCACCAGGTATGAGCAAGAAAGATAAGCAAGAAAGCTGAGCAAAAGCATGAAGGCCTGAGCTCAAGCCACAGTACTGGCACAAAAACAAAACCTCTCAAAAAGGTCATATCTTAGTCGGGTGCTGGTGGCTCATGCCTGTAATCCTAGCTACTCAGGAGGCTGAGATCTGAAGATCACGGTTCAAAGCCAGCCTGGGCAGGAAAGTCCACATGAGACTCTGATCTCCAATAAACCACCAGAAAATTGGAAGTGGCGCTGTGGCTCAAGCAGTAGAGTGCTCGCCTTGTGCTGAAGAGCTCAGGGACAGCGCCCAGGCCCAGAGTTCAAGCCCCACGACTCACCCAAAAAAAAAAAAAAAAAAAGTCACATCTTGTATAATTTCACTCATATAAAATATTCAGATAAGTGAATCTTTACAGAGGGGAAGCTGAGGGACTGGGAAGGTGGCTCAGTGGTAGAGCGCTTGCCTTGCATGCATGAGGCCCTGGGTTCGATTCCCCAGCACCACATAAGCAAAAAAAAAAAAAAAGCCGGAAGTGGTACTGTGGCTCAAGTGGTAGAGTGCTAGCCTTGAGCTGAAGAGCTGAGGGACAGCGCCCAGGCCCAGAGCTCAGGCCGCAGGACCGGACCAAAAAAAAAAAAATGCAACTGTTACAGAGGGGAAGCTGATTGTGGCTGCTAGGGTTAGAGGGAGGGGCAATCCAGCCCTTCCTGCTCTGATTTCCTGAACAGCACTAATCACAACCTTACACTACACACTTGCCTGGGATCTGCCCCCAGTAAACCTCCCTGGAGCTAGGTTTTATCTCTTTTTCACTCTATTCCTACTTGAAGAGCCAAGCCACAAAGTAAATTATTGGTGATTATTTGTTGCTAGAACAAACTAACCAAGTTGAAATGGAGTTCCTAGGAAGGAGTGTTATCAGTACCAACATTGGGCTGCTAATGATGAAATCAAAGAAACTGAGAGGTGGAGGCTCAGATAAGGAAAGCTCCATCCTAAGTTGGCCTGGGCAGAAAAGTATGAGAGACTCGTGTCTCCCATTAACCATCCAAAAGGAGAAGTAGAGGCGTGGCTCAAGTGGTAAAGCACCAGCCTTGAGTGGAAGAGCTCAGAGACGGCACCCCCGACCCGAGTCCAAGCCCCGGGACCCGCAGAAAATGACCGCAACGATTTCTTCACTCTTCAGTGAAGGCAACCTGGACTCAGCCATGAGGTGAAAGGTCACGGCTCTTAGTGTGAGACTTCTATCACTTCTTCTGCCTGAACTCTGGGCCTGGGCGCTGTCCCTCAGCTCTTCAGCTCAAGGTGAGCACTCTACTGCTTGAGCCACAGCGCCACTTCCGGTTTCCTAGTGGTTTATTGGAGATAAGAGTCTCATGGACTTTCCTGCACAGGCTGGCTTTGAACCACGACCCTCAGATCTCAGCCTCCTGAGTAGCTGGGATGACAGCGTGAGCCACCGGCGCCGGGCTCATCACTTCTTTTTCTATAGTCACAGGTCGGCTGCCAAGCACCGGACCCAGTGCAGCAATGGGGGTCAGGACCGACAGATCCTGGGGCTGTGTGTCTGTGTGCGCGTGCGTGAAGGGGAAGGGCGGGGCGGGGGCGGGGCGCGGGCAGCTCCCCTCCTTGCGCATGCGCGCAGCCGTTGGCGTGGCCGGAACCCGGTTTCGGGGCTGCGCGCCCGGCGGAGCACGTTCAGTGAGACACCGGACGTCGGGGCGACTGGCGTAGCCGGGCGGCGAAGCTGGAGCGACGGTGGCGGCGGCGGCGGGAGGCCGGGGCCGGGGCTGAGGCTGGGGCCGGGCCTTCGAGGCCCGTGGGGCGGCAGGCGGCGACGACGGCGGCGAGCCGGGGCCCGGGCCCGGAGGCAGCAGCGGCCGCCATGGCCGAGAGCATCGTGAGTGGGGCGGCCGGGCGGGAGCGGGCGCCGGGATGAGGCAGCAGATTTGCCGGCGTCCTGGGCGGGCCCGCCGGGGAGGCGGAGCGGGCCGGGCCGCGCCGGCGCCCCGCGGCCTCGCCGCCGCCCCCCGCGCCCCGCGCGCCCCTTCCCCGCGGGGCCGCGGCCGGGAGGCCGTCCGGTCAGCGTCCCGCCCCGAGGGAGCGTGTCACCGGGCGCGCGGCCGGCCGGCGGCGGCCGGGGTCGTGGGGCCCCGCGCGGGCCCCGTCGGTCCTCGGAGGCGGGCGTCGCCCGCGCCCGGAGCCGCCTCGGTCCGCGCGCGCCGGCGCCGACTCTGCCGAGCCGCGGCGGCCGGGTCGGGGCGGCGGGGAGCGGGCGGGCCGAGCACCGCCCGGACGTCGCTCCCGGGGCTCAGAAAGGTGTTGACGGCCTGGCTGCGGAGCTGGCGCCTCGCCGGCCCCGGGCCGAGGGCCCCTTCCTGCGTCCGACCCCCGGGCGAGGCGCTGCCCCTCCGCCCTGCGCTCCCGGCCCGCGCTCGGCCCGCGCTCCGCCGCCGGGGCCGCCGCGCCGCTTCCGGCTTCCAGGTGATTCGGCCGAGTCTCCCTGACCGCCGGACGCGGCTGGGGCTTTGGTTTTGTTTTGTTTTCCTGGGCCTCCATCCTCCCACCTCAGCCTCCTGAGTACCTGGGAGCACAGGTGGCAGCCAGCAGCGCCCAGCCCTCCTCTCTCCTTTGCTCCCCGTTTTTTGTTCTTTCTCTCACTTGGAGACTTAAGTCTAGGTCTCTGCTGTCTTTGAAATCCTGGGCTTGAGCTTCACACATGGCCTCCTTTTCTTATAAATAACAGAAAATCATATTGCAGGTACTAGGAATTCCTACCTAAGGTTGTGTGTTCATGTAGTCTGATCTGTCCCTTTGGGTGGATTTCCTTTCGTATTTATTATGAGGGACCAAGCCAGACTTTGGTGTTTTTCTCTAAATATTAAACCTGGAATGAAGAACACCAAGAATCAGTAGCCAAAGTAACTAACTCATATTTGCATTTAGCACAGGTGAAGGAGAAGAATGAGAAAATTAGATGTGCTTAGGAAGCAGAACGAAGTGGAGCTATAGCTCATGTGGTAGAGCTCTAGCCTTGAGCAAAACAGCGCTAGGACTGTGCCTAGGGCCTGAGGTCAAGCCCCAGGGTCAGCACACATACACATACAGCAGAAATGTGCATAGTATGTTGCTCTTTAGCAATCAGAATTATTCAGGACAAAGTCTGAAAAAAAACTTGAGAACATAGAGGGGCAAACTCAAGTGAAAGTTGTCAGAAGAGACAGTGTCATGCTATTTAGGAAAATCTAGGTTTTATATATATATATATATATACACACACACACACTATATGCAAGTGTATGGGTATATATATACATATATATGTGTGTGTGTATATAAATATATATTTTTTGCCTGTCATGGGCTTGAACTCAAGGCCTGGGTGCTGTCCCTGAGCCTCTTTGTGCTCAGGCTAATGGTCTACCACTTGAGCTCACTGTGTTCTTCTGCCTCAGCCTTCTGAGTGCTAGGATTAAGAAAGGCTATCATAGCAGGGCACCAGTGGCTCACGCCTGTAATCCTAGCTACTCAGGAGGCTGTGATCTGAGGATCACAGTTCAAAGCCAGCCTGGGCAGGAAAATCTGTGAGACTCTTATCTCCAATAAACCAAAACCAGAAAACCAGAGGTGGCGCTGTGGCTCAAGTGGTAGAATGCTTGCCTTGAGCTGAAGAGCTGAGGGACAGCACTCAGGCCTAGAGTTAGCCCCACGACTGACAAAAAAAAAGAAAGAAAAAAGGAAGGCTACCATGCCCAGTTATTAGTCTTTAGTTTGCTAACAATGGACTTAGTTGACAGCCATATTGTGTATCAGTGGAAGTCTTTATTAGAACAACGCCTTGCTACTTTTTCCATCCACTTAGTACTGTTTTAAGTACAGTGTACAATCAGTGGTTTCAGAGAGGAAAAACTACAATGTGAACATTTTCTGGTATGTTCTTGTTTCTCCCTTCCCACCCCTCAGGTGATTGGACAGCAGCTGTCTTCTTTTCAGGGCATGCTAGTTCATGCTTTCTGACTAAAGCAGAGCTGGTACAGCAGCCAGCATAATCACCTTCTCTCAAAGAACTTGATCAGTGTGAAATCAAGGCTTGGAAAGTAGTAGTGAATGTTTAGTAGTTTGTGTGTGTGTGTGTGTGCCAACAGTACCCGCCCCTGAGCTTCTTTTTGCACAAGGCTAGCACTCTACTACTTGAGCCACAGCACCACTTCTGATCTTTTCTGTTTATGTGGTACTGAGGAATCAAACCCTGGGCTTCATGCATGCCAGGCAAGCACTCTACCACTGTCACATTACCAGCCCATGTTGAGTAGTTTTGTAGTAGTCTTCCAACCTTTTCAGACTTGCTGTGAAAATATTTATTTAAAACTCCCTTAAAGTTGATGATGTATGAAAGATCTACCTGCCTTCTTCCTTTCTCAACCTTTCTCTTCAGGGCTTCCTGTATTTTAGATAAACAGTTAAATTTGTACCACTTAAGCTATGCCCCAACGATCTCCTTTTCTTTTGCATTGCAAGTTTTTTTTTTTTTTTTTTTGGTGGGTTGTGGGGCTTGAACTCTTCTTGTGCGCTATCCCTGCGCTCTTCAGCTCAAGGCGAGCACTCTACTGCTTCCACAGCGCCACTTCCGGTTTTCTAGTGGTTTACTGGAGATAAGAGTCTCACGGACTTTCCTGCCCGTGCTGGCTTTGAACCATGATCCTCAGATCTCAGCCTCCTGAGTAGCTAGGATGACAGGCGTAAGCCACCGGCGCCCTGCTTCCTTTTCTTTTATTTATTTATTTTTTTTCCTTTTCTTTTAATGATGGTGATGGGATTTGAACTCTGGGCTTGGTAAATAGACACTCTACTCTTCAGCAGCTCTGTAAGTCTCTTTTATTTGGTCTTTTTATAAAATACTGTCTTGAGCCGGGTGTCAGTGGCTCACGCTTGTCATTCTCGCTACTCAGGAGGCTGAGATCTGAGGATTGCAGTTCAGAGCCAGCTAGGGCAGGAAAGTCCATGAGACGCTTATCTCCAATAAACCACCAGAAAACCTGAAGTGGTGTTGTGGCTCAAGTGGTAGAGCACTCTCCTTGAGCTGAAGAGGGCAAGGACAGAGTCCAAGCCCAGAGTTCAAGTCCCACGAACAACAACAACAACAACAAAAATACTGTCTTGCTACACTATCTGGGATGGCCTTGAGCTTTTCCTGTGTAGCTAGGATTACAGGCATGTGCCACCGTGTCTAGTCCTTTATTTCTTTAACTTTTTTTCTTTTTTGGTTGGTTGGGGCTTGAACTCTGGGCCTGGGTCCTGTCCCTGAGCTCTCAGCGCCACTTCCGATTTTCTGATGGGAAATAAGAGTCTCCTGGACTTTTCTGCTGGCTTCGAAACACACTCCTCAGCTCTCAGACCGAGTAGCTAGGATGACAGGTGTGAGCCACCAGTGCCTGGCTTTTTTTTTTTTTAATTAAAAATAAATAAGAAGGCTTTCTGTGATTCTTTGTCATTCTGTTGTGTATATGGATCCTAGAATAAAGAGATCTTTAGTAAAGAGTTCAGCCATTCGTGGTTCACGGTAGTTTTGTTGTTTTTCTTGTTTTTGTAAGTTTAAAGAGAAAAAAAGTTTCAGACATAACTAAATAATGATTAGATCCTTAGATTAGACTAGGGTTTGAATCAGGACCGTGCTCTCAGGCTGTCCTCTAGCTTAAGGAGTTGTTTCAACTCACCCTTTTGCTTCCCTATGCTTCTCTACTGCAAATACTTACAGAGTTAGGTATTGAAATGGAAAGGGTGATTTTTTTTAGATGATGAAATATTGCAGATAAGAGTCTTAAATAGCTGAGCCCAGGTGGCTCAGCCTGTCATCCTAGCTACTCAGGAGGCTGAGCTCTGAGGATCTGGGTTCAAAGCCAGCCCAGGCAGGAAAGTCCACTTGAGACTCTTTATCTCCAATAAACCCTCCAGAAAACCGGAAGTGGCGCTGTGGCTCAAGTGGTAGAGGGCTCGCCTTGAGCTGAAGAGCTGAGGGACAGCGCCCAAGCCCAGAGTTCAAACCCCAGGACCGACCCCCCCCCCCCCAAAAAAAAAAAAAAAAAGTCTTGAAAATAGATCAGCAACTTACTAGGCCCAAGCCCAAGTAACCATCTTTTTAAAATTTACAACAGATCATCCGAGTCCAGTCTCCGGATGGAGTGAAGCGGATCACAGCAACAAAAAGAGAAACAGCCGCAGCATTTTTGAAAAAGGTACTATTGGTGTGCACATTTACCTTTCAGGGTCCCCTTCACTCTTCACAGTACACATCTGTTTTTTCTTCTCTTTTCCTCATTTCCTTTTTTCTCCCATCAAATAGCTAATGCTCCTGGCAAAATGCTCCCATTCTTGGCAATAGTCTGTAGTGCTTTCTCCATAGAAAAACATTACTTTAGAAGTGGAGCTGTGGTTCAAGTAGTAGAATGCTAATATTGAGCAAAAAAGCTCAGGGACAGTGCCTAGGCCCAGAATTCAAGCCCTCAGACTGGCAAAAGAAACAAAGGGATCTTTTTCTTTCAGGATACCACATTTAACAGTAGGATCCTCTATGATGGGAACTTGATCCTTTTATTACAGTTACTTTATTGTTGTTATTATTTAAATTTTGTGTGAATATTGGTACTGGGGCTTGAATTCAGGACCTCTAGCTCTAATTTGGCTTTTTTATTCATGATTGGCTCTACCATTTGAGCAAACCTCTTTTATTTTATTTTATTTTTTTAATTTATTTTTATTTTGGCCAGTCCTGGGGCTTAAACTTGGCCTGGGTACTGTCCCTGAGTCTCTCTGTGCTCAAGACTAGCACTCTACCACTGGAGCCACAGAACTACGTCCGCTTTTTCTGTGTATGTGGTACTGAGGAATCAAACCAAGGGCTTCATGCATGCTAGGCAAACAAACACTCTACCACGGAGCCACCTTCCCAGCTCCTGGGTATTTTTTTTTTTTTTTTTTTTTGGTCGGTCGTGGGGCTTGAACTCTGGGCCTGGGCACTGTCCCTCAGCTCTTCAGCTCAAGGCGAGCGCTCTACCACTTGAGCCACAGCGCCACTTCTGGTTCTGTGGTGGTTTATTGGAGATAGGAGTCTCACGATCTCTCCTGTCCGGGCTGGCTTTGAACCATGATCCTCAGATCTCAGCCTCCTGAGTAGCTAGGATTACAGGCGTGAACCACCAGCGCCCGGCTGGTATTTTTTTTTTTAACATGGATACTAGCACAATTTTTCCTGCCATGGCTGATCTTGAACTAAGTCCTCTGAATGTTAACCTCCTGAGTAGCTAAGTAACTTGCTTTCCTTCAGATGTTTATTTTTTATTTTTATGTTTTTGTTGGTCATGGAACTTGGTACTGTCCCTGAGTTCTTTTCTTCAAGTCTAGGGCTATCACTTTGAACTAAGCTTCTCTTGTTTTCTGGTGGTTAATTGGAGATAAGAGTCTCATAAACTTTCCTGTTGGGGTTCAGTTTTTTGAACCTTGATCCTCAGAGCTTTGCTTCCTGAGTAACTAGGATTGCAAGCATGATGAACTTACCAGTGTCTGGGTCTTATGTAGTGCCATTACTGAGGCTTGAATTCAAGGTCTAGGTGCTATCTCTTAGCTTTTTTGCTCAAAGCTAGATTTCTATTACTTGAGCTGCATCTCCACTTCCAGCTTTTTTTTTTTTTGTTGTTGATCATGGGGCTTGAACTCTGGGTCTGGACGCTGGCCCTCAGCTCTTCAGCTCAAGGCTAGTGCTCTACAACTTGAGCCACAGTCCCACTTCCGGCTTTTTCTGCTTATATGGTGCTGAGGAATCGAACCCAGGCCCTCATGCATGCAAGGAAAGCACTGTACCACTGAGCCACCTTCCCAGCCCTGTCTGATTTTTTTCTTTCCCCTTCAGAGACTAGGACTCAAACGTGGTATCTGGCACTTTTGTTCATTGGCTGCCGCTCTACCACTTGAGCCATCCCTTCAGCTCCTTGCTTCAGACTCTTAAATGCATTTACAGAAGACCTTCACTTCTTTTGGACTACTTTCCTGTTTGTATTGGGACTTGAATGAATGGTGCACATTTTCTTAAATAAGAGTGAAATAATGAGTTTGGCTAATGAGGAACTATTGTTCTGCTAAAATGTCTTGATGTGGTGTGGTATGTGTAGTAATACTGAAATATTTTATCAAATCTGTATTGGGTCTCTTAGGTTGCAAAGGAGTTTGGCTTCCAGAACAACGGCTTCTCAGTTTACATCAACAGAAACAAGACTGGAGAGATAACAGCATCTTCCAGCAAATCCCTCCATTTGCTAAAAATCAAGTAAGTGATCACCCAAGAGACTGTGGAACAGGGAGGAGCCATAGCCTGTTGACTTCCTGAGGCTGCTTGGGATTTATCCTGCTTTCTTCTGCTACTCTACTTACTGTCATGTTAATTGACCACTGTACAGGGAATCTGTTTTCTGGGTAGATGGGCAGCAATCCTAACTGTTCTGCTGTTACTGCTAAGTAGGTCTGATTGATGTTACAGAACTCTGGAATGTATCTGGACAAGCTTCTAGTGTAGATCTGCAATGGAGTCCATCTACTTGTCTGAGGGAAGGACTTGGCTTGGAACACAGCTCTGTGTGAAGAAATGCCATGTGGGCGGTGTGGTCTAGGAAGGCAGGCTGCAGTCCATTGTACCATTGAGGCTTTGGTGTGGTCTGTTTTTGGGACACAGCTATGTTGCTTGGCTGTATCCATGGCTTTTTACATGCTGTAAACATGGATGCTGGTGGTTCGTATCTGTCATTGTAGCTACTCAGGAGGCTGAGATTGTGGTTCCAAGCCAGCATGAGCAGAAAAACTTTTTCTTTGTGGGTCGTGGGGCTTGAACCCTGGGCTTGGGCGCTGTCCCTGCACTCCTCAGCTCAAGGCAAGCGCTCTTCCACTTGAGCCACAGCACCACGTCTGGTTTTCTGGTGGCTAATTGGAGATAAGAGTCTCACGGACTTTCCTGCCTGGGCTGGCTTTGAACCTCCATCCTCGGATCTCAGCCTCCTGAGCAGGATGACAGGCGTGAGCCGCCGGTGCCTGGTTCTACTTTCGTCTTTTTGGTGGGTAACTGCAGATGAGCCTTGTGGACTTTTCTGACTGGGTTGACTTCTGTCTGGGATCCTCAGGTCTCTGCCTCCTGAGTAGCTAGGATTATAGATGTGAGCTGCCAGCGCCCAATTGACTCTTGTCTCCAGTAAACTGGCAAAATGCTGGAGGTGGAGCTGTCACTCATGTGGTAGTGCTAGCCTTGAATGAAAAAGCAGTGCAAAGTCAGCCCTGAGGACCTGAATTCACGCCCCAGTTCCAGCACTAAAAAACAACCAAGCAAAACAACAGTGTGGAATTGAGTAGTTGTGTCCTGTGGAGCTGAAAATGCTTGTTCTTTGGCCCTGTATAGAAGAAGTTTGCTGACTCTGGTCTAGACTGTGTGGGCACCTGCATGTGCATTAGTGAGCAGAGTGCTTGATTTGCCTTCATTCTTTACTCTGGTCACTAGGGGTTGGACTGAACATGTAGGCAGCCAGCCAAGTATTTGTTCACTAGTTAAAACAGTGTTCTGAGTGGTGCTATGGCTCAAGTGGTAGAGCAGTAGCCTTAAGCTGAAGAGCTGAAGGACAGCGCTCAGGCCCAGAGTTTAAGCCCTATGACTGACAAAAAAGAAAAAGAAAAAGAAAAAAAACCTCCAAAACCCAAAAAAACCCAAAACCAGTGTTCTGTTTTAGTAGTTTGGCTGACAAGTTAGGATAATTAGGGAAAAAGACAAAGTTATATACATTTATTTACTTGTTCTTCTACAGACTTCTTACTGGATACCTATGATTCAGATTATATCCTTTATTGTTGGTGACCTTTTCCAGAGTGACACATGTCCACAACTCATCTTTTCTTTGAGCTTTTGGAGGTTTCTTTTTTTTTTTTTTCTTTTGGGTGCTGGCAGTGGAGTCATGCTAGGCCTGGGTTTGAGCTTAGGTCTGGGCAAGCATCTCTGAGCTTTTGCTCAAGGCTAGCATTCTACCACTTCAGCCACAACTCTACTTCTATCTTTCAGTGAGACTTAACTAAAGATTCTCACAGACTTCACATTTACAGATAAGAGTCTCATAGACTTTACTGCCCAGGCTGGTTTTGTTTGCTTTTGTTTTTTTGTCGGTCCTGTGAACTCTGGGCCTGGGTGCTGTCCCTCACCTCTTCAGCTCAAGGCCAGCACTCTACCAATTTGAACCATAGCACCACTTCTGGCTTTTTCTGCTTATGTGGTGCTAAGGAATTGAACCCAGGGCCTCATGCATGCAAGGCCAGCACTCTACCACTGAGCCACTTTCCCAGCTGGTTTTGAACTGTGATGTTCAGATCTTAGCCTCCAGAGTAGCTAGGATTATAGGCATTAGCTGCTGTACCAGCTAGGCAAATAGTCTTAGCACTGAGTTATGAGCTACATCGCTACCCCTTTATGGAGATTGCTTTACTTCACAGGGCCTCCCTGTCTTTGTTTGAGTATAACAATGGCTCTGCCTGGGAAGGTGGCTCAGTGGTAGAGCGCTTGCCTTGCAAACCCCAGGTCCTTGGTTTGATTCCTCAGCACCACGTAAGCAAAAAGAAAAACAAAGCCGGAAGTGGCGCTGTGGCTCAAGTGGTAGAGCGCTAGCCTTGAGCTGAGGGACAGTGCCCAGGCCCAGAGTTCAGGCCCAACAACCGGACCCCAAAACAAAAACAAAAAAAAACCAATGCCTCCTTCACGAGTGAACAATGCCGGTGTATGCTAAGTATTGGGGAAAGCATGGCTGTGGCTTTTTAAAAAATTATTCATTTATTTATTCATTTGTCATCATGGGGCCTGAACTCTGTGCCTGGACACTGTCCCTCAACTCTTTAGCTCAAGGTTGATGCTAGCGCTCTACCACTTGAGCCACAGCCCCACTTTTGGCTTTGTCTGCTTATATGGGCCTGAGGAATCAAACCCAGGGCCTCATGCATGCAAGGCAAGCGCTCTACCACTAAGCCACCTTCCCAGCCCTAAAAATTTATTTTTTTCTTACTGCATCTCAGGCTGGTGCTGTCATCCTTTGCCTCTGCCTTTGGGGTCCAGGGGTTACAGGCACACACTGCTTGACTGTGTTTTAGTTGATTTTTGGCAGTACTAGAGTTTGAACTCAGGGCTTCTTGTTTCCTAGAGAAGTGTTCTACCCCTTGAACTATGGCCCCAGTCCCCTTTATACGTTAGTTAATTTTTTTTTTTTTTGGTCCAGTTGTGGGGCCTGAACTCTGGGCCTGGGCGTTGTCCCTCAGCTCTTTTTTTTTTTTTGTTGGCCGTGGGGCTTGAACTCTGGGCCTGGGTGCTGTCCCTCAGCTCTTCAGCTCAAGGTGAACACTCTACCACTTGAGCTACAGCGCCACTTCCGGTTTTCTGGTGGTTTTTATTGGAGATAGGAGTCTCACGGTCTCTCCTGCCCGGGCTGGCTTTGAACCTTGATCCTCAGATCTCAGCCTCCTGAGTAGCTAGGATTACAGGCGTGAGCCACCAGCACCTGGCTTGTCCTTCAGCTCTTTAGTTCAAGCCTAGTGCTGTACCACTTGAGCCACAGCGCCACTTCTGGCTTTTTTCTTTTTGCTTATGGGGTGCTGAGGAATCGAACCCATCATGCATGCAAGGCAAGCGCTCTACCACTGAGCCACCTTCCCAGCCCACTTTAGTTAATTTCCTTCCTTCCTTCCTTCCTTCCTTCCTTCCTTCCTTCCTTCCTTCCTTCCTTCCTTCCTTCCTTCCTTCCTTCCTTCCTTCCTTCCTTCCTTCCTTCCTTTCTTTCTTGTTGGTCATGGGGCTTGAACTCTGGGCCTGGGCACTGTCCCTCAGCTCTTCAGCTCAAGGCGAACACCCTACCACTTAAGCCACAGTTTTAGCAAGGATTTATTTTGGCATAACAGAGTTAAAGTAGAGAAAAGGGAAAAAGAAAAAGGAACATTTCCTGCTTCCCATGTAGGAAATAGGGGTTAAGATTCCAGATGATGATTCTGTTTGTAGCTTTTTTTTTTTTTTTTAACTTATTAAAAAAAAATGATTGTATTGTTAGTAAGATGTTGTACAAAGGAGTCACTGTTTCCCATTTCACAAGTCAGGTAACGAGTACAATTTTTTTTTGGACACTGTCACCTCCTCCTCCTTTTTTTTTTTTTTTTTTTTGTGAATTCAGGGCTTTACACTCTCAATTAGTTTTGTTTTTTTTTTTTGTCGGTCGTGGGGCTTGAACTCGGTCGTGGGGCTTGACTTGGGCTCTATCCTCTTCAGTTTAAGGTGAGCTCTCTACTGCTTGAGCCACAGCGCCACTTCCGGTTTTATAGTGGTTTATGGGAGATAAGGGCTGGCTTTGAACCGTGATTCTCAGATCTCAACCTCCTGAGTAGCTAGGATTATAGGCGTGAGCCACCAGTCCACAGCTCTCTTAGCTTTTTTACTTAAGGCTGCCACTCTACCACTTGACCCATACATGCACTTCCTCTTACTCTGCTCTGGGGGCACACACATGGTTGTATCATCTAGCAACCCTAACCACTCAACAATTGTTTTGTAGAATAAGATGAATGAGGCCCATCCAAAACACAGGTACCCTTCAGGACCTTCCAGGTACCTGACATGCCTTTCTTTCTACACAGTCATGAAGAGTTCCTAGATTTTTTTTTTTTTACCATTTCAAACGATAAGACATTTAAACAGCTGCTCCTGTATTATTATTATTATTTTTTTGCTGGTCGTGGCCTGAACTCTGGGCCTGGGTGTTGTCCCTCAGCTCTTCAGCTCAAGGCTAGTGCTCTACCACTTGAGCCACAGGGCCACTTCTGGCTCTTCCTGCTTATGTAGTGCTGAGGAATCGAACCCAGGGCCTCATATATTCAAGGCAAGCACTCTACCACTGAGCCACCTTCCTAGCCCTGCTCCTGTATTTTGTTTTTTGTTTTTTTTTTTTTTGGATCCGGTTGTGGGGCCTGAACTCTGGGCCTGGGCGCTGTCCCTCAGCTCTTCAGCTCAAGGCTAGCACTCTACCTCTTGAGCCACAGCGCCACTTCCGGCTTTTTTCTTTTTGCTTATGTGGTGCTGAGGAATTGAACCCAGGGCCTCAGGCATGCAAGGCAAGCGCTCTACCACTGAGCCACCTTCCCAGCCCCATGCTGCTCCTGTATTTTGAAGAGGCAGATTATGGGGCTGGGAAGATAGCTCAGTGGTAGACTGCTTGCCTAGTATTCACGAAGCCCTGGGTTTGATCCCTTAGCACCACATACACAAAAAAAGTCAGAAGTAGTGTTGTGGCTCAACTGGTAGAGTGTTAGCCTTGAGCAAAAAGAAGATCAAGGACTGGCAAAAAAAAAGAAAAAGGCAGATTTTTAGATTGCCTAATTTAACCTACTAATCTGCTAATAATTTAATAAGATTAAGGAGCTATATCCAGAAGGAAGCTTATCTGCTTTTTCTTTTTCAGTTTACTTCCTGGTTTTATTTATTTTTTTGTGCCCACCTTTGGGCTTCACCTAAAGCTTGGGCACTGTCACTTAAGCTTTTTGCTCAGGGGTGTATTTTTTTTTTTTTTTGCCAGTCCTGGGGCCTGAACTCTGGGCCTGGGAACTGTCCCTGAGCTCTTCAGCTCAAGGCTAGTGCTCTACCACCTGAGGCACAGTGTCACTTCTGGCTTTTTCTGCTTATGTGGTCCTGAGGAATCGAATCCAGAGCCTCATGCATGCAAAGCAAGCTCTCTACCACTGAGCCACCTTCCCAGCCCCTTGTTTTTTTTGTCAGTTGTGGGGCCTGAACTCTAGGCCTGGGCACTGTCCCTCAGCTCTTCAGCTCAAGATTAGCCCTCTACCACTTGAGCCACAGCACCACTTCTGGCTTTTTCTGTTTATGTAGTGCTGAAGAATCAAACCCAGGGCCTCATGCATGCAAGGCAAGCGCTCTACCACTGAGCCATCTTCCCAGCCCCACTCTAGCTTTTTGATAGTAATTTGTAAGTAAGAGCTTCATTGATGCTGTACACCATTGTCTCAGTGCCTGTAATCATAGCTACTCAGGAGGCTGAGATCTGAGGATTGTGATTTAAAGACAGCTTGTACAGGAAAGTTGGGAGACTTTTTTTTTTTTTTTTGGGTCTGGTCCTGGGGCCTGAACTCTGGGCCTGGGCGCTGTCCCTCAGCTCTTCAGCTCAAGGCGAACGCTCTACCACTTGAGCTACAGCGCCACTTCCGGTTTTCTGGTGGTTTTATTGGAGATAGGAGTCTCACGGTCTCTCCTGCCCGGGCTGGCTTTGAACCATGATCCTCAGATCTCAGCCTCCTGAGTAGCTAGGATTACAGGCGTGAGCCACCAGCGCCCGGCTTCCCTCAGCTCTTTAGCTCGAGGCTAGCGCTCTACCACTTGAGCCACAGCGCCACTGCCACTTCCGGCTTTTTTTCTCTGTTTATGTGTTGTTGAGGAATGGAACCCAGGGCCTCATGCATGCAAGGCAAGCACTCTACCACTGAGTCACTTTCCCAGCCCCAAGTTGGGAGACTCTTATCTCCAATAAACTACTCAGAACAAGCAGGATGTGGTACTGTGGCTCAAGTGGCATAGCACTAGTCTTGAGCAAAAAAAGAAGCTTGGGGACAGTGCTCAGGACCTGAGTTCAGGCCCCAGTACTGCTCCCTCTCCTCCCCCCCAAAAAAGTCTCATGGACTTTCCTACCTGGCTTCTAACTGATCCTCAGATCTCAGCCTCTTGAGTAGCTAGGATTACAGGTTTGAGCCATTGGTGCCCAACCATTTTTCACTTTTTTCTTTTTTTCAGTTGTGGGCCTTGAACTCAAGAGTTTGGGCACTGTCCCTGAGATTTCATGCTCAAGGCTAACTCTACCAATTGAGCCACAGCATCACTTCTGTTTTTGGTGGTTATTTGGAGATAAAGAGTCTCATGGCCTTTCCTGTCTGGGCTGGCTTGGAACCACGATCCTCAGATCTCAGCCTTCTGAGTAGCTAGGATTATAGGCGTGAGCCACCAGTACCCAGCTTATTATTCACCTTTTTTTTTTTTTGTATTTTTAAAATTGTGATTAAGTGATTACATAAATTTCACAAATTTCACATTATTGTGAGATAGTGATACTTTTTTTTTTTTTTTTTTTTTGCCAGTCATGGTGCCTGAACTCTGAGCCTGGGCATTGTCCCTCAGCTCTTCAGCTCAAGGCTAGTGCTCTACCACTTGAGCCACATCACAGCTTTTTCTGCTTATGTTGTGCTGAGGAATCGAACCCAGGGCCTCATGCATGCAAGGCAAGTGCTCTACCACTGAGCCACCTTCCCAGCCCCGAGATAGTGATACTTAAAGTCACATTCTAACCTTCATGAAGCAAATTATCATTATCATGGTCTATAAAGTTTGTAAATTTTATGAGCTTTGACAGTACAACTATTTTTTCCACATCGGATAGTATGTACATTTCTTTCCTTTTTCTTTTTTTTTTTGGTCGTGGGGCTGGAACTCTGGCCTGATCTCTGTCCCTGCGCTCTTCAGCTCAAGGCTAGCACTCTACCACTTGAGCTACAGCACCACTTCCGGTCTTCTGGTTTGTTGGAGATAAGAGTTTCACAGACTTTCCTGCCCGGGCTGGCTTTGAACTGAGATCCTCAGATTTCAGCCTCCTGAGTAGCTAGGATTATAGGCGTGAGCCACTAGCCCCCGGCTCTTTCTTTTTTCTTAGTGTCAGCTGCTCCCTCTTTCCCCCTCCTCTCCTCCCTCCTGTCACTGCCATTGAGTTACTGTTTGTGCTCAATGTCCAGTGCAGCTGATGGACCTATATTTTCTCATTTCCCTCTGATTCTGTGTCCTCCTAGTTTTCCTCAGATGTGTGCATATATACAATGTATGTGGTCAACAACATGGGGTCATTTAGTAATACAAGACGAGTGGAGGTCCTTTGTTTCTTGTGTCCTCTTTATTAATTTGTCATATCTCCTTGAATTTTGGATTTAACGCCCATGTATCAGGGAGACCATGTGCTGTTTGTCTCTGCTCTTGGCTTACCTCACTCAAAATGATTTTTTTAGTTCCATCCATTTCCCTGCAAACGCCATTATTTTGTTCTTTCAAGTGGTTGCATAATATTCCACTGTATAGAGGTGTCACAGTTTTTGGATCCATTCATCTGTAGTGGGGCATCTGGGTTTTTTCCATGTCTTGGCTACTCTGGTTGTGGACTTCCAGCACTCACAGTGGCCACACTGCTCCTAGCTTTATTTGTTCTCATAGCAGTTTGTTTCTGTGTTAGAATTCCAGCACTTGAATCCTGAATCTGCATCTCTGTGGGCTTATTTCCCTTGTATCTTTTTTTTTTTTTAATTTTAATTTTTCTTTTGAGAAGTTTTAATTTGGTAGAACAGTTGGATTCCTGAGGACCTAGATTTAGCTTTTCTACAAAGAAAGTTTATTTGTTTCTGTGGTCACAAGGAGGTGCTATGGAGCTATAACTCTGGGTTGTGTTCTATCTTTGGGCTTCCTGATCTCAGGAGCCTCAGGTCCACCCCTGGTACTACAGCATCGCAGAGAAGGCCCTCATTAGAATTGGCTTTTTTCGGAAGTGGCACTGTGGCTCAAGTGGTAGAGCACTTGCCTTGAGCTGAAGAGCTGAGGGACAGTACCCAGGCCCAGAGTTCAAGCCTCATGACCGACTAAAAAAAGAAGAAAAAAAAATTGGCTTTTTTCTTTTTCTTTTTTTTTTGGGTCCGGTTGTGGGGCCTGAACTCTGGGCCTGGGCACTGTCCCTCAGCTCTTCAGCTCAAGGCTAGCGCTCTACCACTTGAGCCACAGTGCCACTTCTGGTTTTTTTCTTTTCTTTCTTTCTTTCTTTTTTTTTTTTTTTTGGGGTCCAGTCGTGGGGCCTGAACTCTGGGCCTGGGCGCTGTCCCCTCAGCTCTTCAGCTCAAGGCTAGCGCTCTACCACTTGAGCCACAGTGCCACCTCCAGCTTTTTTCTTTTTGCTTATGTGGTGCTGAGGAATCGAACCCAGGGCCTCAGGCATGCAAGGCAAGCGCTCTACCACTGAGCCACCTTCCCAGCCCAGAATTGGCTTTTTTCTTTTTCTTTTTTTTGGTCGGTCGTGGGGCTTGCACTCTAGGCCTGGGCGCTGTCCCTCAGCTCTTCAGCTCAAGGCGAACGCTCTACCACTTGAGCTACAGCGCCACTTCCGGTTTTCTGGTGGTTTATTGGAGATTGGAGTCTCACGGTCTCTCCTGCCCGGGCTGGCTTTGAACCGCGATCCTCAGATCTCAGCCTCCTGAGTAGCTAGGATTACAGGCGTGAGCCACCAGCGCCCGGCTCTGGCTTTTTTCTATGTGGTTTGGTAGACAGGCAGACAGGAGGATTTTTACAGTTTCAGGTTAGGGATTTTCAGTTCTTTAGATTCTCTTCGGGCATTTGTTTTTTGTTTTTCCCCTTTTATTTGTGACTTTAAAAATTGTTATTATAAAGGTGATGTACAGGGGGATTACAGTTACACATGTCACATGAGTACATTTAGTTATAAAGGATATTCTAACAAGTATTTTATGAAGTTGTCTTCAAAAGCAAATATTATTTTAGGATGTGGAGTTCATCATAGCTGCCGTTTATTATTCTCTCTTCCTCCTCTCTCTCCTCTTTCCTCTCTCCTTCCTCCCTTTCTCTCTCTCTCTCTCTGTCTCTCTCTCTCCCCCTCTCCCCCCCCTCCTTCTTGCTCTTTCCGGTTGTGGGCCCTGAACTCTGGGCTCTTCAGCTCAAGGCTAGCGCTCCACCACTTGAACCACAGCACCACTTTGGGCTTTCTTGCTTATGTGGTGCTGAGGAATTGAACCCAGGGCCTCATGCATTCAAGGCAAGCACTCTACCACTGAGCCACCTCCCAGCTTATTCTCTTTTATAATATTCTATAATATTCTAAAATCAGTGTAGGAAACAAAAATATTAGAAAAAGCATCCAGCTTCTTGCATACATGTACAGCTTGATACACTATAGCCCATGGTGTTTGGTTTTATATGGCAATTTCAGGCTCAGCAGCCTATGCTGGGCAGGGAGGTTCATGGCCTAGTCCCCTATTGCCCAGTGAATGACAGTGAGCCCCAAGCCCTGAGTTCCTGATCTTGGCCTTGGCCCAGAGGCAGCTCTGCGCAGTGTCCTCTTCTGTTATTTACTGCACTGCTGGGTTTGGGACCCCTGGGTGTTAGTTTACTTTCTTCTTAAGAACTCAGTAGTCTTTGTTAGAGTATATTTGTTAAAATTAATCCAGTGCCTGAGCCAAGCATTTCATAGCTGGAGGGTGTTTAAGAATATCTAATCCACTGCTTGGAAGACAGTTTTATCACCCCTGAATTTCAGAAGGGAGAGGCGGTGAGAGCAGATCTGTTAAAGAGTTGTTGACATGTGTCTGAGGCATTGACTTGCCTGACCCCATGTGAGCTCCTGTGTGCCAGGAGGTTGAATGCTGGCCTGCATTCCCTCTGGGGGAGTGGGGCCGAGGTCCTGTGTCCTGAGGGAAACCTAGTTAATCACGTGGAACATGCCTCAGGATTCCTTTTGTGTTTTTTAATGGAGCCCCACCTGCCCCTTACTTCCTCTTTTATTGAACAACTCTTCCTACTCACTGATTGAAGGTTGCTAACTGTTCACATTCCCCCAAAATTGTTTAAGGTCAACTTTCTATCCCATGATGGTCATGTGACTGTTCTGCGACTGCTCCCTCTGTGATTGTCCCCTGACTACAGACTTACCTTCAATGTCCCTATGCCATATAAAAGTGCATGGTGTGTGAATAAACTCTGTGCACAGCAGCATGGTTCGGTCCCTTTCTGCCCACCAGACACTGTGTCCCTGGTCTCCTATAGAAGTGTATGGTGTGTGAATAAACTTCGTGCATAGCAGCATGATACGGTTCCTTTCTGCCTACCAGACACTGTGTCCCTGGTCTCCTATAGAAGTGTATGGTGTGTGAATAAACTTTGTGCATAGCAGCATGATACGGTTCCTTTCTGCCCACCAGACACTGTGTCCCTGGTCTCCTATAGAAGTGTATGGTGTGTAAATAAACTCTGTGCATAGCAGCATGGTTCGGTCCCTTTCTGCCCACCGGACACTGCGTCCCTGGTCTCCTATAGGAGTGTATGGTGTGTGAATAAACTCTGCACAGCAGCATGGTTTGGTCCCTTTCTGCCCACCGGACACTGCGTCCTGGTCTCACTGAATGGCAGCAGCCACGGGCCTTGGAGTTCATGGGTCCTACAGTGCTTGCACTTCAGCCTCTGCTCCTTTGGGTTTGATGTCAGTACTCTTCAGGGGCCAGCTGTTCTTTCAGGCTCTTTCCTGTGTGTATCTTGTTGATGGCAGCTGAATATTTTCAAATGGATCACTACAACCTTCCCTGTGTGCTTGGCTCTGAACTAGTTAGTGCTTTGAGCCCATCGCTTGTGAAGCATGACTCATGATGCTTCTGTGTTGGCTTATAGCTACAGCAGTATATGCCTGGGCCACACCATTCATTCAGGTCCTGCTGGTTACCGTGTGTTGGTCATTTACACAGAAGGGAGCAGTACACTAAGCTGCTATTGCAATTGAGTCTTGTGGCAGCCTCAGAAACACATCGAAAAAATACTGTTCCTGGAAATCTGTCCTACAAGAGTAAAAGGGCACGGAGTCGTTGGGTACTGTGCTTCATTCCTGTAATCCTAGCTACTTAGGAGGCTGAAATCTGAGGTTCACAGCTTGAAACAAGGAAAATCCCAAGCAGGAAAGACCTGAGACACTTATCTCCAGTTAACCACTTCATAGTTGGAAATGGAGCTGTGGTGCAAGTGGTAAAGCACCAGCCTTGAGCCAAAAACTCAGGGACAACGTCTACAACCTGAGTTCAAGCCCTCGGACCAGCAACAACAACACAAAGTGCATAGTGTCTGTGGGTGTTTTCCATGGTGGCAGAAACCAGCACCTTTGCGTCTCCTTAAGTGAGGAGCTGTCCCCTGGCAAATGCTAGCGTGGTGTAGTGCCGTGCGCCTGTCACCCAGCACTTGTGGGGCTGAGGATGGAAGGTGGAAAGAAAGTGTGAGCAGGTTAGGCTGCTTAGAGAGACCTTACCTCTAGAACAGAACAGATTGTGATTTTATAAGGAACATTGACTGTACCTGCTTTTGTGAGAGGTACTAGATGAGAAGAGCAAGATGTGGGATGTCACCTTTCTTACTGGGAAGTACTAGGGGCTGTCCCTCAGCTCTTCAGCTCAAGGCTAGTACTCTACTGCTTGAGCCACACCACCACTTCTGGTTTTCTCGTGGTTCATTGGAGATAAGAGTCTCATGGACTTTTCCTGTCTGGGCTGGCTTTGAACCTTGATTCTCAGATCTCAGCCTCCAGAGTAGCTAGGGTTATAGGTGTGAGCCACCAGGACCCAACTAGGGTTTTCAATTCAGCCTATGGCTTGGAGATGCTCTACTGATGAGCCATGGCTTCTGTCAGGTCTGCCCAGGGACACCTCCCTCCCTCTTGGTTAAGTTTCCACCCAGTATCTGTTACCTAGGTAACTGGCAGACCTGGAAGCAGTCACCTTCCCCTCCTGCTAGGTCACATCCTGGGGACCACCTCTGGTCCCCAGCCTCCCATCTGACCTTACACCTTTCCCCCACCTGGCCACACCTCTTCCAGTCCCTGGCGTAGATAAGTTCTGGCCCAGGGATGGGTTGCCCCCTTTCCTTTTCAGTCATGCCTCTCCATCATGGAGTCCTCCGATCTCAGCCTCCTGAGTAGCTAGGATTATCGGTGATCGCTGCTTGAAAATTCTAGTGTTTAAAATTGGAAACTTCAAAGCTGGTCTCCAGTGGCCCTCGCCTGTCATCCCAGCCACTCAGAAGGCCGAGACCTCAAGATCGTGGTTCAAAGCCAGCCTGGGCGGGAAAGTCGTGAGACTCTTATTTCCAATTAACCACTCAGAAAACCAGAAATAGCACTGTGGCTCCAGTAGTAGAGCACTTGCCTTAAGCAGAAGAGCTGAGGAACAGTGCCCAGGCCCAGAGTTCAAGCCCCACAACTGATGAAGAAAAAAAAATTGTGAACTTCATTAACGAAGAACTTTATGATTAGGGTTTGCCCTTTTCAGCTCTTAGAACTCACTGTTCGGCTTAGGCTATAAGGGTCATCTGGTAGAGAACAGATCATGCTGACACGCTGTGTCTTTTGCACAGGCATGGCGACTTGTTGTTCCTGTTTCCCTCAAGCCTTGCTGGACCCTCATCAGAGATGGAGACATCAACCTCACTGGGAGTAAAGCCTTTTATTCCCAATGTGGTGGAGGACGAGATTGATCAGTACCTCAGCAAGCAGGATGGGAAGATTTACAGGAGCCGAGATCCACAGCTGTAAGTGCTCTGTAGGGCTCGATCCTCCTGTGGTCTTTTTATTTTTTTAAATTTTGAGACAGGGTATTGATATGTACATTCAGCTGATTTTGAACTCTATTCTCCTATCTCAGCCTCCTGATGGTTGGGATTATAGGTGTGTCCCATGTTACCTGGCTTTAAAACGTTAAAGGATTTACCATCTGAGTGCTCTTGACAGCTACATTTTCACTTTTTTTTTTTTGACTAGACCTGGTGCTTGAACTCAGGCACTGTCCCTGAGCATCTTTTGCTCCAGACTAGTGCTCTACCACTTGAGCCACAGCACCACTTTCGGCCTTTTCTGTGTATGTGGTACTGAGGAATGGAAACCAGGGCTTCTTGCTTACTAGGCAAGTACTCTACCACTAAGCCATCTTTCCAGCCTTATCTTTTTTTTTAACCTCCCACATGCTAGTTAAAGCAATCTATCAGTGAGCTACATCCCTTGGTTATGATGATGTTAAATATGTTTTATGTTGATAAATATCCGACGATGTGGAAATTTTGAGTTTGACCTTTTTAAATTTTTGATCATGGGGCTTGAACTCTGGGCCTGGGTGCTGTCCCTGAGCTCTTCAGCTCAAGGCAAGGGCTCACAGTGCCACTTCTAGTTTTCTGGTGGAAGTAAGAGTCTTATGGACTTTCCTGCCCAGGCTGGCTTTGAATGATATTCTCAGATCTCAGCCTCCTGAGTAGCTAGGATTACAGGTATGAGCCACCAGCACCCTGCCAAATATATCTATATAATGTCTATATCTGTCTGTCTTATCTATCTATCTATCTATCTATCTATCTATCTATCTATCTATCTATCTATCTATCTATCTATCTATATCTATCTATCTTTTTTTGGTCGGTTGTGGGGCCCGAGTGCTGTCCCTGTGCTCTTCAGCTCAAGACCAGCACTCTACCAATTTGAGCCATAGCACCACTTCTGGCTTTTTCTGCTTATGTGGTACTGAGGAATCGAACTCAGGGCCTCATGCATGCAAGGCCAGCACTCTACCACTGAGCCACCTTTCCAATTCCGGCCATATATTTTAATATTAAATTTCATTTCACCTTATTAGTTGGAACTTTAAAATATGTTCTATGTAAAATGTTTTAGAGTATACACATATTAAGAGATTTGAAAGTTGTCCAGCGAAAGTAGGAGTCTTAAACCTGTAGACTATATCTTCAAATCTTCTGACCTACATGGCCCTCCAGCCTCTAGGCAGAGAAGAAGCAGGTGAAGGGAATGGTATTTGGGTATCTGCCAGTGTAAGAACTTGGTTTGGCTTCTTAGTAACAACAGAATGAACGTGGCATCTTGTACTGATGTGTACTCTTTTTTTTTTTTTTTTGGTCCGGTCATGGGCCTGAACTCTGGGCCTGGGCGCTGTCCCTCAGCTCTACCACTTGAGCCAAAGCACCACTTCCGGCTTTTTCTGTTTATGTGGTGCTGAGGAATCGAACCCAGGGCTTCAGGCATGCAAGGCAAGTGCTCTACCACTGAGCCACCTTCCCAGCCCCTGATGTGTACTCTTTAGCTCTCCAGTGAATGTCTTATTTGCAAAAGATGTTGCTCCTTTGAATATCCACTTTTGACCAGGTTTATGTGAAACGCTGGTGCTGGTGTACAGTTTTATTTTAGAATATTTGTAATTCTTTTTAAAGAAACCAGTTGAAGATGTCTGAATTTATAATCAGTCATGCAAAATCATGTGACCAAAACCTATTTGTCTCTGTAGTGAGAGTTTTTTTTTGAAAATGCATCATTCTGTAAATTTGACAGGGCGCTGACATTGAGATATTTGGATCCCAGTTGCTGCATTAGCAACTTCTGTGTCTTAGATGAAAGAGCCACAAATGTTCAGCCGAAGTTGGCGTGGAGCCACTCAGTGGTCATAGCCATTAGCTGGAATGTCTCTTCCATTTGCAGCCCCTTCTGGGGATTTAGCACCCCCTTTCCCTGGGCGTATCTGGGCTTTTGTGGCTTCATTATAAAGTGTGTGTATATGCATGTGCACGTGTTAATTCTGACTTGTCATCCATATAGCTTGCGTCCTACTTCAGAAGGAGGCATCTCTGTTGTATTGAAATGTATAACTCACACACATCTAAGAATTCTGATCCCATTTAGGGTGGGGTCTGATTGATTGAGCTTTTGGAGGATCTGCAGTTTGACATTGACATTTCCACCATCTTCACCCTCAAACAATAAGCATGCCTCTGTTATACATGTTAATGTTCTTTTCTGTATCTGAAAATGTCCAGAGTCCTTAGAGATAAGCGTCCTCCAGAGTGTGCATGACATAGGCTTATTCCAAACATGGGTGGTTCATACGCCATTCTGGGTTTTTTGGTTTTTTTTTTTTTTGCTATTTCTATCTTATTGGCTTTCTTATTAATTCCTCTCCCCTACTCCAATTCCAGGGTTTGGACTTGGTGCCTCACACTTTCTCTTGATTTGTTCCCCTCTAGTATTTTGCTAGTTAATTGGAGATGGACTTTGTTGCCTGGACTGTCTTCAAACCTCAATGTTTCCACTATCAGCCTCCTTAGTAATTTGGGATTACAAGTGTGAACCACTGACTATTATCATTTTACATTTATTTAAATGGGCTTGAAATCTGTCTTTTGTTGTTGTTGGAGGTTAAATGCAGGGCCTCATGCGTCCTAAGTATTGCTTTTACTTTTTTTTTGTCAGTTGTGGGCCTGAACTCTGGGCCTGGGCGCTGTCCCTCAGCTCTTCAGCTCAAGGCTAGCGCTCTACCACTTGAGCCACACTGCCATTTCCAGCTTTTTCTGCTTATGTGATGCTGAGGAATTGAACCCAGGGCCTCATGCATTCAAGGCAAGCACTCTACCACTGAGCCACCTGCCCAGCCCTACTTTTACTGTTTGTGTCATCTTATGCAGTTAACAACCTTGAACTATAGCTAGGCATAGTGCGTCCTTCTTACATCAGAACTGGGGAGACTGAGGCAGGATTCCAAGTTTGAAGGAACCTGTACTCTAGATGGAGACTGTCAAGAGGGTAAGGGGAAATTGGATGGATAGCTAGATAACTTCTCAAGAAATCACAGATTTGATATGTTGGTCACTTTTTTTTTTTTTTTTTTTTGGATCCGGTCATGGGGCCTGAACTCAGGGCCTGGGCGCTGTCCCTCAGCTCTTCAGCTCAAGGCTAGTGCTCTACCACTTGAGCCACAGCGCCACTTCCGGCTTTTTTTTTTCTTTTTGCTTATGTGGTGCTGAGGAATCGAACCCAGGGCTTCAGGCATGCAAGGCAAGCGTGCTACCACTGAGCCACCTTCCCAGCCCTGTTGGTCACTTTTTATAGTACACATCAGATTAAATATTAAAACTGTTATAATAGGAACATTCATCTTTATACCACTCTAAAAATAATTCATTAGTAGAGAAATTCTTTAGTGAAGAATAATATACATTTTAAATATGCAAAATGTTGCCAGACGGCAACAGAAAAATAGCCTGAGTGTTGATGTGCCTCTCTTCTGCTTGTGTTCTCTGCAGATGCCGCCATGGCCCCTTGGGAAAGTGTGTGCACTGCGTTCCGCTGGAGGTGAGTTTGCTGAGGGCCTGCCCACTCAGGACCTTGGCTGCTGACTCCTGAGTCCCTGCATGTGGGATGGCGAATCAAATGGTGTTTTCATTGCTTCAGCCTTGCTTCCCCACTGGTGCTGTTAGACAGCACCGAGGCTGAGCAGCCTTCTGGGGGGATTATGACGGGCTAAAGCCTTTGTGGTGAAGGGCAGCTGTACCCTGTGCTCCCAGCACAATCCTTTCAAAATCTGACACAGAGCTGGGCCAGTGGGTTCATGATTGTCATTGTTTTGGTTTTCTGGACCCTGTGATTAGTCTTGATGAGTTAGTTACTAACCAGTAGCAGGGCTGGCAGGCCAGGCCAACCTAATTTTCCTCAGGCAGCTGTTTGAGTTTCACCTTTTACTGTGTGGGTTTTCTTTGGCTTTGTCTTTGCCAGTACTGGGGCTTGAACTCAGGACCTCACATTTGCTTGGTTGGCATTTTACCGCTTGAGCCACACTTCCAGGTGGTCTATTTTTGGTGCCAGTAATGAATGGGGCTTGAACTTAGGATATGCAGTTCTCACTTACTTTCCTTTTTTGTTTGTTTTTGGTTTCTGTTTTGTTTTTTGGGGACTGATCCTAGGGCCAGAAGGCAGGGCCTGTCTGTGGTCCCTGAGCTTTTGTACTCAAGGCTTATGCTCTACCACTTTGAGCCAGAAGTCCATTTCCAGCTTTTTGGTTGGCTGACATTGAACCATAATCCCAGATCTCAGCCTCACGAGTAGCTAGCATTACTGTCCTTATGATTATAGGCGTGATCCACCTCCACCCTTAGTTTACTTGACTTTTTGCTCAGGGCTGGCACTCTGCCACTTGACCAGTACCTCCAATCTGGCATTTTGCTGGCTAATTGGAGATGGAATCTTGCAGACTTTTCTGCTTAGGCTGGTTTTGAACTGTGATCCTATAGTTGACAGCCTCCAACGTACCTAGGATTATAGACATGAGCTGCTGGCATCTGAGCTGGCCTGGCTTTTGCTGGGCATTATGGAGATCGCTCTTTTTTTTTTGGGATGGGTCATGGGGGCTGAACTCTGGGCCTGGGCCCTGTCCCTCAGCTCTTCAGCTCAAGGCTAGTGCTCTACCACTTGAGCCACAGCGCCACTTCTGGCTTTTTCTGCTTAAGTGGTGCTGAGGAATGGAAGCCAGGGCCTCATGCATACAAGGCAAGCACTCTACCACAGAGCCACCTTCCCAGCCCTGGAGATAGGTCTTGTGCACTTTTTTTCCTGGCCTGGCTTCAAGCTTAGCTCTTCCTGAGTAAAGGATTATAGATGTAACCCACCAGGGTCCAGTGCTCCTGTTCTCACATGCTGGGCAAGCACTATACCTCGGAGCTATATCTTCAGGCCTCTTGTGATTTATTTGCGAAGTTCTTTTGGAACTTACTTGGCTTGAAAACACTTTGTATTTAATAGGGATTAGTCTTAAGAAGGTAACTGGCTCACATAGAGAAACTTGACTTGTGAGGAAGCAGCTCTGTCTCCTTCACTGCCCCATGGATGCTGACTGTGGGGCCTCATCTGCTCCCTTGTGTAGCAGGGTCCTTATGCCTCCTGTCCTGGCCAGCCTAGGACTCTCACTTCCTGTGTGTTTTGGCAGCCGTTCGATGAAGACTACCTGAATCACTTGGAGCCTCCTGTGAAGCATATGTCCTTCCATGCGTACATCCGTAAGCTGACTGGAGGCGCTGACAAGTAAGAGCTACTGGGCACGGGCATGGGAAAGGTAAAATCAACAGTGTACAGAACCTTGGAATCTTGGATGCTAGGTTGTTTTGCGAGTAGTTCTGTTTGAATTCAGGGCCTTGTACTTGCTAGGCAAGCTCTGCCCTATATTTTAGAAACATGGAGGAGAGTCTGTGGCAGATGCTCTGCCTTACAACCAGAGTGAGCCACCAGTACCGGGCTTTTTCCAGTGTCTATTAGTACCTCTGGTTGACTAATTTTGCAATTCTTCAGCCTCCTGTCCTGGGGTTATGGGCATACATCATACATCATCATTTATTTTGATTCTTTTAATCCACTTGGAATGCTTATGTGGCTTTTTCAAAGTCTACATCTCTGCATACACCTTACTAAGAAGAAACAGGGCTGGGAATGTGGCTTAGTGGTACAGTGTTTGCCTAGCATGCATGAGGCCACCCTGGGTTCCATTCCTCAGTATTACCCACATACACAGAAAAAGCTAGAGGTGGTGCTGTGGCTCACGAGGTAGTGTGCTGGCCTTGAGCAACTAGAAGCTCTGGGACAGTGCCCACGCCCTGAGTTCAAGCTCCAGGACTGGCCGCTCCCCCAAAAAAGAATAAGACTTCAGTTATAGCTTTATAATTGCTGTCCATCTGTGACATAGGAAGGATAATTGCTGTCCATCTGTGACATAGGAAGGTAGAGGACACTGAACCTAAGTCAGCAGCTTTTTTTGGACTTTGCCTAATGGTATCTCTCATCCACTCCCTTACTCCTCCCCCCCCATTCTGAAGTGATTTTTTTTTTTTTGGGTCAGTTGTGGGGCTTGAACTCTGGGCTTGAGCACTGTCCCTGCACTCTTCAGCTCAAGGCAAGTGCTCTACTGCTTGAGCCACAGCGCCACTTCTGGTTTTCTAGTGGTTTATTGGAGATAAGAGTCTCACGGACTTTCCAGCCTGGGCTGGCTTTGAACCGCCATCCTCACATCTTAGCCTCTTGAGTACCTAGGGTTACAGGCGTGAGCCACTGGCACCCAGCTTGAAGTGATTTTTTTTTTTTTGGGTCCAGTTGTGGGGCCTGAACTCTGGGCCTGGGCGCTGTCCCTCAGCTCTTCAGCTCAAGGCTAGCGCTCTACCACTTGAGCCACAGTGCCATGAAGTGATTTTTTTTGTGGTACTTGCGGACTTGAATTCAGTGTTTTACTCTTGTTGGATAGGCACTGTACCATTGGAGCCACTCCTCTAGGCCCTGAGATGACTTTTTGTTGTTGTTGTTGGTCTGCTTGAACTCTGGGCCTGGCTGCTGTTCCTCAGCTCTTCAGCTCAAGGCGAGTGCTCTCCTACTTGAGCCACAGTGCCACTTCTGGTTTTCTGGTGCTTCATTGGAGATGAGTCTCACAGACTTTCCTGCCCAGGCTGGCTTTGAACCAAGCTTCTCAGATCTCAGCCTCCTGAGTAGCTAGGATTACAGGCGTGATCTACCCGCTCCTGGCTCCATGGCACTCTCATCTCTTATTAATCACTCTGGCTCAAGTGGTAGAGCGCTAGCCTTGAGCAAAAGAAGCTCAGGGACAGTGTCCAGGCTTTGAGTTCAAGTCCCAGGACTGGCCAAAAAAAAACCCCACACAGGATGAGATGTCTTCTTGGTGATATAAGTTAGATCAGTACAGTTCCAACGGTGTTCAATCATGTTAGGGTAGGGATAGGGATTAAAAAACCATGTTTCTACGGGGTAGAGTCTCAGTAGAAGATGAATCTGAACTGTAGACTTTCCCTGGACTTAGCAGTAGAGTAGTTTTAGCACATTTCCTGGCCTCTGGCCCGTAGGAGGTGTCACCTGTTCCAGTGCTCTTCAGCTTCCAGCTACTCTTGGCTGTCATCGCAATGGCTCAGTTGTTTCTCTCCTAACAGGGGGAAGTTTGTTGCCCTGGAGAATATCAGCTGTAAGATTAAGTCAGGATGTGAGGGACACCTCCCATGGCCCAATGGTATCTGTACCAAGTGCCAACCCAGTGCCATCACACTGAACAGACAGGTGAGATGTCCTTGATTTTATTTTCATGGCTGAGAAATTAGTTTTGTTATTTGGTAGGGAGGATGTAACTTGTATAGTTTTTTTTTTTTTTTGTCGGTCGTGGGGCTTGAACTCTGGGCCTGGGCGTTGTCCCTTAGCTCTTCAACTCAAGGCGAGCGTTCTACCACTTGAGCTACAGCGCCACTTCCGGGAGGATGTACCTTGTTTGTGCATAGAAGACAAGTGCTCTTCCATTGAACTAGATCCCCCAGACTGTTGGCTTGTTTTTTAAAAAAAGTGGATAAAAGCTGGATGTGAGTGGCTCACACTTGTCGTCCTAGCTACTTAGGGGTCTGAGATGAGAAGATCACGCTCGGAGCCAGCCCAGGATGTCTGTGAGACTCATAACTCCAGTGAGCCACAGAAAAAGCTGGGAGTGGCGCTGTGACTCAAGTCACAGAAGGAGCAGAAGCAGCCCAGGAGCAGCACCCGGGCCCAGAGCTCAAGCCCCAGGGCCGGCCTAAAAAAGTAAATAGGCTGGATTCAATCCCCAGTATTGGAATCTGTAGAGACCAGATAGTAGACATTTTGGCACGGTTTGGTAGAGAAAAAATAGATTGGATTGAATGTTTTCATTTAGTCCACGTTGTTAACTCTACAGAAATACAGACATGTAGACAATATCATGTTTGAGAATCACACTGTTGCTGACCGCTTCCTTGACTTCTGGAGAAAGACGGGGAACCAGCATTTCGGGTACTTGTATGGACGGTACACGGAGCACAAGGATATTCCCTTGGGCATCAGGGCTGAAGTGGCGGCGATTTATGAACCTCCTCAGGTATGGAACTGCAGTGCAGGATTTGTCATTTTCACATACAGATGTCTGCCTGTTGTTTGGAAGGCTGTGTGAGAGGAGCTTTTCATTTCCTGACACATAATTGCATATAATTACGTATTCTCTCTCCTGCTGTGTATGCACACAGATCTGTGCAAGGGCACACATTCATTTTCCTTTTTTCTTCTTTCTTTCTTTCTTTTTTTTTTTTTTTTTTACCAATCCTGGGGCTTGAACTCAGGGCCTGGGCACTGTCCCTGGGCTTCTTTTGCTCAAGACTAGCACTCTACTACTTGAGCCACAGCACTACTTCTGGCTTTTTCTGTGTATGTGGTACTGAGGATTGGATACAGGGATTCGTGCATGCTAGGCAAGCACTCTACCACTGAGCCACTTTCCCAGCCCTTTCTTACTGTTTTTTTGGGCAGGTCTTGGGGCTTGAACTTGGGCCTGGGTGCAGTTACTGAGCTTTTTTGCTCAAGGGTAGCAGTTTGCCACTAGAGAGCCACATTCCTTCCTCCTTCTAGCTTTTTGGTGCTTAATTGAAGAGATTTACAGACTTTCTTCCCTGGGCTGGCTTTGAACGTGATTCTCAGCTCTCAGCCTCCTGAGTAGCCAGGATTAAAGGCATGAGTCACTATGCCTGGCTCTCAACATTTATTTTCTCAATACTGTACTGTTGTATTTCCTAAGAATAGAAATATTCTCTGGCATAACTCGTATGTTTACTGGCTTGAGTATGCCAAGCAAATACAGGTACACGCTTTGTCTAGTGTAGTGCGTTGCCATGGCCAGCACTGGGGGCGGCACCGGGGACAGCTGCGGTAACTCTTCGCTGTGGTCCTGCCCTGTCATCCTGCAGAGCAGGCAGGAATGAAGAGACTTTCAGGGCATGACTTGTCATCTAGAAGACAAGTGAGGTTGCTCAAGCTGTAATCTTAGCTAAGATTGGTTTGATAAAAAGTTAGTTGAGAAGGGCTGGGAAGGTGGCTCAGTGGTAGAGCGCTTGCCTTGCATGCCTGAGGCCCTGGGTTTGATTCCTCAGCACCACATAAGCAAAAAGAAAAAAGCCGGAAGTTGCACTGTGGCTCAAGTGGTAGAGCGCTAGCCTTGAGCTGAAGAGCTGAGGGACAGCGCCCAGGCCCAGAGTTCAGGCCCTACGACCGGACCCAAAAACAAAACAAAAAAAAAAGGAGACTCAGCCGGGCGCTGGTGGCTCACACCTGTAATCCTAGCTACTCAGGAGGCTGAGATCTGAGGATCGCGGTTCAAAGCCAGCCCGGGCAGGAGAGACCGTGAGACTCCTATCTCCAATAAACCACCAGAAAACCGGAAGTGGCGCTGTAGCTCAAGTGGTAGAGCGCTTGCCTTGAGCTGAAGAGCTGAGGGACAGCGCCCAGGCCCAGAGTTCAAGCCCCACGGCCGACAAAAAAAAAAAAAAAAAAAAAGGAGACTCCAAGAAAAAGTCTGGGCACTGGTGCCTCATTGCCTGCAAACCTAGTTACTCAGGAGGCTGAGATGTAGGTTCATGGTTTAGAGTCAGCCAGGGCAGATAAGTCTGTGAGACTCGGACCTTTAGTTATACACCAGAAAACTGGAAGTGGAGCTAAGATTCAAGTAGTTCATTGACCTTGAGCAGAAAAGCAGGGACAATGCCCAGGCCTTGAGATCAAACCCCATGACCGGCCTCCCCCCCCCCCCCCCAAAAAAAAAAAAAAAAAAGAGGAAGGTCAAAGGAGAGGGGGTGGGGAGGAAAAAGAAGAAAAACATGTAACTGAACTAGCAACCAGCCTCCTGACTTCCATCAGCATCAATGGAGGCTTGAGAGTGTGGGAGGAAGGTGTGCATTGAGACCGTTGACCCCTGATGCCCACCTGTTCATCTTCCCTTAGCCCTGTGCTACTTGATTTTGTTTTGTTTCTCTGATTAAGCCTGAGTTTGAGATTTGACCTGTCTCCTGGGGGGTAGTGTTCTCTATGAGTGACACCCAGCAGAAGAGAAAGTGGCTTGCTATTTTGTCAGAATTTGACTAACTTGCAAAGATATGTCCCATGAATATAACTCCGTTTTGGAACACCCGTGCTGGAGTTTCTGCTTGGGATGCTCCCTATTTATAATCCACACTTTGTACTTGTGAGTCCAGCCACAGCCATACTTCATCAAATGCCCCAGCTGAGCACTGTGTCTGTTGGTGAGCAAGCTTCAATCCGAGGTGCCTATTTATTTCTAGTTCTGCTGTGGCCCTGAGTGTCATCCTTGCAGCTGCCACTGGTCTATAGAGTTCATTTTCCATGGAAGACACATTCAGATGAACAATAGAGATAGTTTTCCTTTGTCCTGCAGAACCACACTCTCACCCAGCCTGCAGCCAGGGAGGGAAAGCCTTGTGTGTGCAGCGAGGAGGCCAGTAGGCCTGTAGGCCTGGGACACTGAGTTGTGGTGGAGGGAGTGAGTCCTGGCTCTCCCAGTCCTGCCCTCTGACTGCCTTCTCCCTTGATTCCCAACAGATTGGCACACAGAATAGCCTGGAGCTTCTTGAAGATCCAAAGGCCGAGGTGGTGGATGAGATCGCTGCCAAACTTGGTCTGAGGAAGGTAGAGGGCTTTTGTCCGCCATGTGGCCTTCGGGGATCTGGGCTCTGTGGCTGGGGTGTGGAGTCTTGGGTGTGGGGGTAGGGCATAGGTCAGGCATAGGCTAGACCTTCGCATGTGTTCATTGGATGCTGATAGCTTGTATAATCCTTGACTCAGTGAGGTGGGAATATTTCCTTAAGTCTAAATTCATGGCTATGCGGGGGACTCATACCTGGACTTGTAGCACGTGGAAGGCTGAGGCAGAAGGGTGGAGGCCAGGTATTCAAGGCCAGCCTGGGCCACCTTGTATGACCCCCATCTCGCAAAACCAAAACCAAACCAACATCAATAAACGGAGTAAATACATCATCCCACCCAACAGCATCTGCCAGCCACAGCTCCTGAGGACGCAGCGAGGCTGTGGCAGGGCTCACCTCCTCCTCACCCAGTCTGTCTGGTGCCTCCATCACCCTTCAGCCTCCTGCTCATTAATTTGGAATCTGCTTGACTTATGGAACAGTTAGAAGGCAGGAGGAGAATTATTTTTCTGAATGTTGACCTTGTTTTGTCTCATACCCTCTTTTTTTTTTTTTGTCAGTCGTAGGGCTTGAACTCTGGGCCTGGCCGCTGTCCCTCAGCTAGTGCTCTACCTCTTGAACCACAGCACCACTTCTGGTTTTCTGGTGGTTTTACTAGAGATAAGAGTTTCATGGACTTTCCTGCCGGGGCTGGCTTTGAACCTCAATCCTCAGATCTCGGCCTCCTGAGTAGCTAGGATTACAGGCGTGAGCCACCAGTGCCAGGCTTCTCTCATATCCTTGATAATAAGATGTTAAGATCAGTGTTTTTGGCTTTTTCTCAGTACTGGGCTTTGAGTTCAGGGCCTTGTTGCTCTGCTGGAGTTCTATCCCTTGAGCCACCCCTACCCATGATTTTGTTGATTAGTTTAGGTACATTCTCATGGACTTTTCTTCCTGGCCTGGCCTGAAACCTTGATCCTCTAGATCTTTTTTGGTCTGGTCATGGGGCCTGAACTCTGGGCCTGGGCGCTGTCCCTCAGCTCTTCAGCTCAAGGCTAGCGCTCTACCACTTGAGCCACAGTGCCACTTCCAGCTTTTTTTTTTTTTTTTTTACTGCTTATGTGGTGCTGAGGAATCGAACTCAGGGCCTCATGCATGCAAGGCAAGCGCTCTACCACTGAGCCACCTTCCCAGCCCGATCCTCTAGATCTTATTGTCCTGAATGAGAATCACAGGCTTGAGCCACCAGGACTCAGCTGATTTTGTTTTTTGGTTTTGTTTTTGTGGTTATTGTTTGGATGTTTTATTTTTGAGACAGAATCTTGGTCTGTAGCCCATGCTAGCCTCAAAACTCAGGATAACCTGCCTCAGCTTTCCTAGTGCTGGGATTAAAGGTGTGTGTACCAACATAGCCAGCTACGTAGGAAGCCTAATTCTTGCTGGATTGTCTGTCTCTGTCACTGTACCATAAGCTCCCTCCTTCCACATCTGGCTAGTTTCTTGCCCACCACAGTGCATGGCACAGCTGGTGCTGAGTAGTGGCCTTTGTAATGAATCAATAAGTCCTGTATTTGTCCAGCCCGACAGCACCAGAAGGAGCTGTTTCTTCCCAATGGGGCTTGAGGCACTGGTATGCCTGTTATCTGAGGAATTGTTCACAGTTCACCTGGTTCCTGAGAACTGAAGATACTTTGAAGATACTTGTCAAGCTTCCTGCATCATGTATTTTAGGGAGTTTTTGTTTGTTTGTTTGTTTTGTCAGTCATGGGGCTTGAACTCAGCTCAAGATGAGTGCTTTACCTCTTGAGCCACAGCACCACTTCTGGTTTTTTGGTGGTTCATTGGAGATGAGTCTCACCGACTTTCCCGCCGGGGCTGTCCTCGGTCCTCAGATCTCAGCCTCCTGAGTAGCTAGGATTACAGGGTGTAAGCCACCAGCGCCTGGCTTAGGGGAGTTATTTAAAAGATACATTTTCTTTTTTCATTAAGGTTGGTTGGATATTCACAGACCTCATCTCAGAAGATACCCGAAAGGGTACAGTCCGGTATAGTCGAAATAAGGTGAGTTGGAGACTGGCTTGGCCTTGTGGCTGGTCTGGTCTCTTGTTGAGGCTGTCCCATTGCTTTGCCTTCACAGATTTGTGGGAGTGGGTGCCCTCCTGTTCTGGGTGCTTTCAGATGAGGCATCTGTACTGCTCAGCATTACAAGTGTGTGTCAGTGTGGAATTGGAGATGCTGGTGTTTAGCTCTCAACATTTTCCCAAGAAGAAATGGAAGTTTATTTTAATGCTCTGCTGTGAAGTTAGTATGCCTTCTTGTTTCAGGACACGTACTTCCTGAGCGCAGAAGAATGCATAACTGCAGGAGACTTCCAGAACAAGCACCCCAACATCTGCCGGCTTTCTCCTGATGGGCACTTTGGATCCAAGTTTGTCACTGCAGTAGCCACAGGTATAAATGCCTACAGAACAGAATAATGCCGTAAATACTGCTGCTCTGTTAATGGTTTGCTTTTCTTCCCAGCATTTTTCTTTCTTTTGTGATAGTACTGGGCTTTGAGCTTGCTAGGCAGATTCTTTACTCTTGCGGTCGGTCCATCCTTTGCTTTATTGCTTTATGTTTTGGGGGCTTTGGTCTCATGCTTTTTGCCTGGAGTTAGCTTCAGATTGTAATCCTCCTGTCTGAGCCTCTGATACAGCAGGGACTGTAGGTACACAGTTAGACACCAAGGTTCTTTGTTGAGATGGAGTCTCAATAACTTTTTGCCTGGGCTCACCTTGAACTGTAGCCCTCTATTCCCACTCTCCCAACACCCCCCCCCCTTTTTTTTGGGGGGGGGGGGGCTGGTCATTGGGCTTGAACTCTGGGCCTAGGCTCTGTCCTTGAGCTCCTTTTTTTTTTTTAATTAAGTTGTTTTTTTTTTTTATTGTGAAAATACCGTATAGAGGGGTTACAATTACATGAGCAAGGTAGTGAGTACATTTCTTTCTTTCTTTCTTTTTTTTTTTTGGGGTCCGGTCGTGGGGCCTGAACTCTGGGCCTGGGCGCTGTCCCTCAGCTCTTCAGCTCAAGGCTAGCGCTCTACCACTTGAGCCACAGTGCCACTTCTGGCTTTTTTCTTTTTGCTTATGTGGTGCTGAGGAATCAAACCCAGGGTCTCATGCATGCAAGGCAAGCGCTCTACTACTGAGCCACCTTCCCAGCCCCAATGAGTACATTTCTTATCAAGCATTGTTGCCTCCTCCTGTTTCCCCTTACCATCCCTTCCCTCCCATCTCTCCCCGACACGTGCGTGTCTCCTCCCCCCCTCCCCCCCCCCCCCCCCCCCCCCGTTCCTTTTTGCTTAAGACTAGCAAAAGACCTTGAGCTCTTCAGCTCAAGGTGAGTGCTTTACCACGTGAGCCACAGCACCACTTCCAGCTTTTTTGAGTAGTTAATTGGAGATAAGAGTCTCACAGACTTTTCTGCCTGGCCTGGATCTCAGCTCTCAGCCTCCTGAGTAGCTAGGATTGCAGGTGTGAGCCACCGGTGCCCAGCTATCATCTCTTTCTATCTCTTGAGTATCTGGGATTTAAAGACATGTCCTAGCAACTTTCTGTTTGGGAAAAAAGTTGTTTTTTTGGGGGGGGGGGGGAGTCCGGTCATGGGGCTTGAACTCTGGGCCTGGGCACTGTCCCTTAGCTCTTCAGCTCAAGGCTAGCGCTCTACCACTTGAGCCACAGCGCCACTTCCGGCTTTTTTTTTTTTTCCTGCTTATGTGGTGTTGAGGAATCGAACCCAGGGCCTCATGCATGCAAGGCAAGCACTCTACCACTGAGCCATCTTCCCAGACCCGGGAAAAAAGTCTTGTCTGTGTATTCCACACTGGCCTTGAACTATGCTACATAGCTCAGGGTACCTTCAACACTCCGACCTCTGCCTCCAGATTGCTGGAATTGCAGGTATATACCACACACCTGTGTATACATTTTTATTAATTTTTAATTATTAGTTTTGCTGGTGTTGGGGCTTGAACTCTGGGCCTGTGTGCTGTCCCTTGAGCTCTTCTGCTTAAGGCTATTCCACTTTGAGCCCCTGCTCCATTTCCGGATTTTTGGTGGTTCATTGGAGATGAGAGCCTCAAGGAGTTTGCTTCCCGGGCTGGCTTTGAATTGTGACCCTTAGATCTCAGCTTTCTATATAGCTAGGATTAGAGGTGCGAGCCATGGGTGCACAGCTCTTCTGTTATTTTGTGAGTGGAGTTCTTTTTCTATTTTTTTCCTTTTATTTTATTTTTTTAAAAATTTTTAATTTTTTTTGCCAAACCTAGGGCTTGAACTCAGGGTCTGGGCAGTGTCCCTGAGTTTCTTTTGCTCAAGGCTAGCACTCTACCACTTGAGCCATGGTGCCACTTTTAGCATTTTCTATTGATGTTACTGAGGAATCAAACCAGGGCCTTCATGTATGCTAGCCAAGCCCTCTACCATTGAGCCACATTCCCAGCCTTGCCTTTTTCCCCCTCTACCCCTCCCTTGTCCCCTCCTCCCCCACCCCAGTTGTGGGGCATGGAATCAGGGCCTGGGTGCTGTCCCCGAGATTCTTTTGCTCAAGGCTAGCCCTCTATCACTTGAGCCACAGCACCACTTCCGGCTTTTTTCTGCTTATGTGGTGCTAAGGAATCAAACCCAGGGCCTCATGCATGCAAGGCAAGCATTCTACCACTGAGCCACCTTCCCACCCCTCTCTTCCTCTTTTTCTCTGTCTTTCTGTCTCATTTGTTTGTTCAAGTTGTATTAGTTTACAGAGGGGGATTTATTTCATTTCTGCTGCATTGCATGTGTGTGTTTTTACCAAGGGTTGAACTCAAGGCCTCACACTCTTGTTCAGCTTTCTCTTTTAAATTTATTTTATTTTATTGTCAGTCGTGGGATTTGAACTCTGGGCCTGGGTGCTGTCCCTGAGCTTTTCAGCTCAAGGCAAGTGCTCTACCACTTGAGCTACAGCACCACTTCTGGTTTTCTAGTGGTTTATTGGAGATAAGAGTCTCATGGTCTTTCCTACCGGGGCTGGCTTTGAACCTCGATCCTCAGATCTCAGCCTCCTGAGTAGCTAGGATGACAGGCGTCAGCCACCGGTGCCCAGCTTTTATGTTTATTTTTTATTGTCGTTATAAAGGTAATATGCAGTTACACACGTTAGGTAAAGCACATGTTTCTTTTTGGACTGTGACACTACCTGCATGCCGCCTCCCTCCCCGCAGTGCGCCGCCCCTACCCCCATTTTCCTCACCCACTCCATTCACCAGTTGTAAAGTTCACTTTCAGCTTAGTCTCTAGTGAGCACCATTGCTGCATTTGTTTACCCTTTTGTTCCTCCATATCTGTGTCTCCTCTTATATTCCCAAAGACATACAAATGAGCCAACAGGAAAAATAGAAAAGAAAATGAATTGCTCAGCTTTCTCGTTCATAGTTGGCACTCATCACTTGAGCCATGTCTACTCTCCAGTATTTTGTTGATGAAATAAAGATGGGGTCTTGAGTAGTTTTTTGCCTGGCCTGGCTTCAAACCACAATCCTTTGATCTCATCCTCCTAAATATCTAGCATTACAGGTTTGAGCTACAGATCTTCTTTGTCGATTGAATTTACTTTTTGAAGAATGATAGAAGATGTCTGCATTTTCCCTATGTATTTGATAATGAAAACCTGTAAAGCATACTCATCTGAATTAGTTAAGTCGGATTTATTTTCCCTGATTGTTTTGGAGTCCAGTGCTGAAGGTTGTGGTTTTGGCTAAGATTGATGAAACAGGGTCTACACAGGCTAATGCGAGAGAAGTCACACAGTAGGGCATAGAGACTCCAGGGAAATGGGTGCTGCGCTCCATACAGTGAGCAGAGAAATGGTGCTTGGTGCATAGCTCTCCCCTGCCCCACATGCTGTTTGGAGAAGGGAAAGGATGTGCTAAGTCTGTTCCCAGCGTGGAGGTCTGCCCCCGTGACTCTGTGTCCCCCGTGTGGAGGCCTGCCCCCATGGCTTGGTGTTAATGTCCACATTCAGAATGCTGTGGTTCTGCGTTCATTCTGAACGTGGGGATTGGTGGTGTAGGCTGCTAGTTTTTATGCCTGTCAGATCCTGCCTTCTTTTCTGGAATGTTTTGACATTCATTACAGATGTGGAAGTCTTAAGATGCATTAGGCTGTCTACAAGGAGAACAAAGAAGTAGTGTAATTTTTAACTGTGTTACAGATTACACGATGACAAGATGGTTGTTGCTTAAGGCCTGATAGGACACAGATGACCTAGAGCAGGTGTAGCAGCTCCCTCAGGCTGCCATGCTGGCCTCCGTGCTGGCCACCAGAGCCATGGTCTCCCAAGGTGCTCCGTGTGCTCTATGTAGCCTGAGAAAGTCAGGTCCTTCCCTTGGCTCACACGCTAATGTACTCCTCAGAAACCAAGTGCACATTGAGACAGTGTAGATATTTTGGTGGTTGTTTTTGAAATAGAGTTGATTCTAAGATCATCATAGGGTTTTATTTGCCTGTACCTAATTCTTGTGTGGCACTCCGCTATACCTGGCAGGACCTGGCATCTTCAGCTCCTCAATAAAAATTGTCAGTTCCCTGACATTGAGACAGCCAGAAGTATCCTCTGCTACTTCTAGAACTTCTTTTACTGAGAATGACTTGTTTTGGCCTCCTATGAGCTTCCATGGTAACCCAGCCTTTTTAATTACTGTTTCTATGGGGAAATTGTCCCATGGGCCAAAAGAACTGGCACATTTTAAAATTATAAATAGTTTCCAGCTTGGGGGTTGCACTTTGGATTATTGAGTCATACCTCTGGTTGGGAGCTTAGAAATTGTATGCATTGTTCTTGAAGGTTTTGCCTCCAAAAATGGCACGTACAGAAAGGACATGGAACTCTTGAGACAGTGACTAACTTCTTTTTAGTTCCTAATTTATTTATTGCAACCCGGGGCCTTGCACATTAAGCACGTGCTCTACCCCTGCTCCGCTAACCCCATTTACTACATGTTCTTCATTCAGTGTCCTTTTGTATCTGGATGCCTGTTCTCATTATCGCCTTTGCCAGCTGCAGACTGATCATGCATTGTGACCCTTGGCACTGCTTTGTGACTCGATATCCAGGGTGCTATTTGCCCTGCATTAGAGTCCCCTGACAGGGAAAAGTGGGACTCTGTGGAGGTGCTAGAAAATGCACTTTCTGCAGTCCCTTTCCCAAATCCCTTGTTAGAGAGGAAGGTGTCATCTTCATGAGCCTACTTAGAAGCTGTGGGCTGCAGCAGGCTGCCCTCCACACTCCCCTGGTGTGGTTATGTGTGGCAGCTTGCTTGAGGGAGCTGGAGAGAGTCAGGAAGGCTTTTGCGTTGTGGAGATGGTCATATCTCCTGGTTCCTGGGCTGTGAACATGACTTTCTGAGGATCTCATTTCAAAGCCAGAAACACAGCTCAAATACAACAGCAACTCCATTCTTCTTCTCAGTGCCTGAAGTCCACCTCTGTGAGTGCTCCATGCCAGAAGCTAGATGGGTAATTGGCCCAGTGGCCTTGGCATCTCTCTGCGTGTGGCTCAACAAGATTAAGCCAACTTGAGAGGACAGGGAGTTGTTCCTGTTCTGCCCAGGGCCTGACATTTCCATTTCTTTCTTGGTGAAATGCCTTTGGAGACTACCATGAGACTCATGTTGCAGGGCTGACTGGCTGGCTGGCTGGCTGGCTGACTGACTGATTGGCTGGCAGTACTTGGGGTTGAATTTGAGGCTTGCTAGGCAGGTTCTCTATTACTTTTTTTTTTTTTTTTTGGTTAGTCGTGGGACCTGAACTCTGGGTCTGGGTGCTGTCCCTCAGCTCTTCAGCTAAAGGCTAGTGCTCTACCACTAGAGCCACAGTGCCACAAAACCATTTCCAACCAGGCATGGTATTGCACATCGATAATGCCAACACTCAGGAGGCTGAGGCAGGAGGATCATCAGCCCAAGGCTAGCCCAGGCTACATAACAAGAGTCGTCTAAAAAAATCAAAACGAACCAAACTGGAGATTCTGTCTTATTTATTCCTCTATACCTGTCACACTCCTCCCCTTCAGGTGAATCTACCCACTCCCGTTCTTCACTCAGATGCTGAAGCTGGTAGAACTAAGGGCTTTGTCCTTATATATTGGTATTGCTACAAACTGGAGGCCATGTACTTGATGCACAGCTTTGGAGCATTGGAGCAGATTTTGCAGTCTGGATTTGGGACTCTGTGTCGTGGGGCCTGTGACTGTAGAACCATACTCTTACCATTTGTCCAGGCCTGAGTCCTATAGCTGCCAGCCCAAGACAGACTCCTGAGCTTTGTTTCTATTGTTCAGAAGAGTAAAAAACGTAGGTTGGTTCTGAATGTCTTAGTAGATTCTCTTTGAAAGTCTGTCTCTTGCAGGTGGTCCAGACAACCAGGTCCATTTTGAAGGATACCAGGTGTCCAATCAGTGCATGGCGCTGGTCCGTGATGAGTGTCTACTACCATGCAAGGATGCTCCTGAGCTCGGCTATGCCAAGGAGTCCAGCAGTGAGCAGTACGTGCCTGATGTGTTTTACAAGGTACAGACATGTCATTCTACAAAGACAGTGGGACCTTTACTTGGCATCCTCCAATGCTGGTGATTCTGGACTAATACTCACTTGTCAGTTACTGTGTTTCGGGGTCCTGCTTGTTGATTGAGGGGCCAGTCATATTTCTGGATCTTGTTATCAGCTATTTAGGCATTGATGGCATTGAGAACAACATGCTCTGAATTTAGATATGTGACATCGAATCAGACCGTTGCAAGTAATTTTACTTCTAAAGTTGAAAAGACAATGAAGGATGTATGAGACTATTACTAGGATTCCGTATACTACAACCACTGTATTTATGATTCTTCTCCTTGGGAGATTCTTTTTGTGTTTATGTGTGTGCCAGTTGTGGGGCTTGAACTCAGGGTCTGGGCCCTATCCTTGAGCTTTTTAATTTTTTTCCTCATCAAGGCTAGTGTTCTACCACTTGAGCCACAGCACCACTTCTGGTTAATTGGATATAAGAATCTCAGACTTCCTTCCTGGGCTGGCTTCAAACTGTATCCTTAGATCTCAGCCTCCTGAGTAGCTGGGACTACAGGTGTGACCCACTGGTGCCCAGCTCTTGGGAGATTTTTTTTTTTTTTTTGGTCGGTCATGGGGCTTGAACTCTGGGCCTGAGTGCTGTCCCTCAGCTTTTCAGCTCCAGGTTAGCGCTCTACCACTTGAGCTATAGCAGCACTTCCAGTTTTCTATTGGTTTATTGGAGATAAGAGTTTCACGGACTTTCCTGCCTGGGCTGGCTTTGAACCGTGATCCTCAGATCTCAGCCTCCTGAGTAGTTAGGATTACAGGCATGAGCCACCGGCGCCCGGCTTCTTGGGAGATTCTTGCTACACACATTGGGCTACTTGAACTTACTCCACATTTTATTGATGCTCTGTTCATTTTATTTGTCTATTTTTCCTATATGTTTCTATTTTGTCTTCAGATTCATTAGTAATCTTCTAGACTATTATACTTTCACTAGGAGTTTTTCCTCTTTCCCTCTCTTACCCTTCTGTGCCTTTCCTTCCCCTTCCTTTCCCTCCCTTCCCTGGCCTACCAGTATTGGGGGTTGAATTCAGGTCCTTCCCCTTCCTCTCCCTCTCTCCCTTCCTCTTTCCTTGAGACTGGGACTCAGATTCACTGACACATGCTTTTGCTCATTGTTTGGCATTCTACCTCATGGATCATGCCTCTACTTCTGGCTTTTGCTGGTTAGAGATAAGTGTCTCAGACTTCTCTGCCTAGTCCGACTTGGAGCCTTGATCCTCAGATCTCCGCCTTCTGAGTAGTTAGGTTTATAGGTGTGAGCCTCCAGCACCTGGCTTAATTTTGTCATTTCTGTTTCCATATTTTTAACTTAACCTCTGGAGATAGAGGATACAATTGGTGAGTGTTCTTATGTTTCTGTCATTGCTCTCTGTTACCTGTTTGCGGAGCAGTCTTGTTTGATCTTTCTTTAGATCTAGACTGTACTGGTCTCTGTATGTTCATCATCCGCCCTCTGTGTGAGTTTGTAATGTGTGCCGTGCTTTGTTTAGGAAGCCAAGGATTCCACAGTATGTCTACTAACTAGGGCCCCTCCACCTGTGGGGGTGGCGTGCTGGTCGTCTGCCACTGGATGACTTCCTCTAGGATCCTGTGGGTTTCTTTGGTCGGTCGTGGGGCTTGAACTCTGGGCCTGGGCACTGTCCCTCAGCTCTTTTGTTCAGGGCAAGCGCTTTACCACTTGAGCCACAGTGCCACTTCTGGTTTTCTAGTGGTTCATTGGAAATAAGAGTCTCATGGAGGGGGGGAGGGTAGGTGGGAGATGGGAAGGGATGAGAAGGGGAAACAAAGGAGGAGGCAACAATGCTTGATAAGAAATGTACTCATTATCATGTCCATGTAATTGTAACCCCGCTGTATGGTATTTTCACAATTAAAAAAAAAAAAATATATATATATATATATATATATATATGTGTGTGTGTGAGAGTCTCATGGACTTTCCTGCCCAGGCTGGCTTTGAACCTCGATCCTCAGATCTCAGCCTCCTGAATGGCTAGGTAGGATTACAGGTGTGAGCGAGCAGCACCTGGCTAGCCTGTGTTTTTTTGTAAGGTGACATCACTTTAAGCCTCCTCCTGGGCTCAGAAAGGATATGGGAAGTAGAGTGTGTCTGTCAGAAGTGTTTGGTTCGCCGGGTCTTCTTGGCTCACTCCTGTAATCATAGCTACTCAGGAGGCTGAGGTCACATTTTGATACTGGCAAAATAATAATTGTTAACTGTGTTTTGTTTGATTCCTCTCATGGTGGCTTAATTAGGCTTACAAGATTCCTGCCCTTTGTGCCTGAAGACTTTGCTAGCTCTGTGCAGAACAGCATGGTGTTTGAAATCCCCATGTCCCTAGCATCGTCCTAGTCTTTTGTGGAAGCTGGAGTCCAGGCTGGTCCTTATCTCCTGCAGTTATAATCTCTGCCAAGTGTTGTGGGGAGGACATCCCTCTTAGTGTCACCAGTGCCTCTGGCTGGCGTTGCCTCTGGGCAACTCTGCCCTCCTCCTATCCACGCCTGAACTGTCTGAACCTGTTGCATATCCCAAGCCAGCACCCTCCCTCACTTCCCTGTGGGGTAATTAGGCTTCCAAAGCAAGGCTCTCCCAATACCTTTCTTCCCTTTTTAGCCATGTGGATGATCACTTATCCGAGGGTTGTTTATTGAAAGAAAGCACTCTCTCCTTTCCTTGTAACTTTATGATACATCTCTGTCATCGTACATCATAGGATAGCCTTTGAGGTTATACCACATGGAAGTGTATCCTTGATATTTCTGGACTTTTCCAGGGCTGTGATCTCCCCTCAGGACTTTAAGTGCTTCGCTTAGTGCCGCAGTGTCTCCTGGAAAGCTCTGAGTTTGTTTGGGAAGGTCTTGCCCACTGAGGCTTGCCTGATCATTCTTAGGTACTTCATTTTTCTACACACTGCAAAATAGCGGCACTTTAAAAACTATGCCTTCAAACTGTTTTGTTTGAAATGCGTAAATTTTGCATCAACAGCTCTGCAGCTGGGTTTTTCTATGCAGACATCTGATACAGGGAGGAGAGTTAGTTTCTTCCTTCATGTTTGTTTGGCATAATGTGCTGCTTAGTTTCCCAGCACTTTTTTTTTTTTTGGATCAATCATAAGGCTTGAACTCTGGGCTTGGGTGCTATCCTACTCAGCTCTTCAGCTCAAGGCGAGCCCTCTACCTCTTGAGCCACAGCGCCACTTCCGGTTTTCTAGTGATTTATTGGAGATAAGAGTTTCACCTGGATCTACTTTCCTGCCCGGGCTGGCTTTGAACCGTGATCCTCAGATCTCAGCCATTCTGAGTAGCTAGGATTACAGGCGTGAGCCACTGGCACCCAGCTTTCCCAGCACTTTTAATGAAGGTAGCTGGAGTATTATCTTGCTTTTCATCTTATAGGAAGAGCTTTCAGATTTCATCATTAACTAGAGTTTGACAGAGTTAACTAGAGTCTTTGTCTTGTTGTTGTTGTTTAATACTTTCTATCAGGTTGGATTTTGCTGCTGCTTTATTTTATTTTATTATTATTTTTTTTTTTGGTCCAGTCATGGGGCCTGAACTCTGGGCCTGGGCACTATCCCTCAGCTCTTCAGCTCAAGGCTAGCGCTCTACCACCTGAGCCACAGCGCCACTTCCGACTTTTTTTCTTTTTGCTTATGTGGTGCTGAGGAATCGAACCCAGGGCCTCAGGCATGCAAGGCAAGCGCTCTACCACTGAGCCACCTTTCCAACCCCATGCTTTATTTTTTTTTAATTGGACTGGGGTTTGAACTCAGGACCTGGTGCTTGTTTGGTTTGCTTGTTATTATGACTGGTGCTTCTATCACAGACGCCAGACCTTCAGCCTGACCTTTTGCTGATTATTTTAGAAATGGAGTATCACTGTCTGTGCTGGCCTGAGCCTTGATCCTCTTGTTGTCAGTCTCCTGAGTACCTAGGATTGGTTACATGTGTGAGCTACTGACATAGCTTGGAATTTACTTTGTCATTTCCATGTTTCATTGTATACTTCTTGCACTTTAGAATCGTGTTCCCTCTTGTCATGAAATATTGTTATTTCTTTAATCATCTGTTATTTTTATAGTTTTATCTGCCCTCAGTGAATGCAGGTAGGAAATACTTCCTCAATATCTTGCAGCCCTGTAGAATTTGAGACCCTCATTTATGATGCTTCACCAAAATATCAGTCAGAAGAAAGAGAAGTATACAATCAAACACTGAAGTGGGGGCTGGGAAGGTGGCTCAATGGTAGAGCGCTTGCCTTGCATGCCTGAGGACCTGGGTTCGATTCCTCAGCACCACATAAGCAAAAAGGAAAAAAGCCGGAAGTGGCGCTGTGGCTCAAGTGGTAGAGAGCTAGCCTTGAGCTGAAGAGCTGAGGGACAGCGCCCAGGCCCAGAGTTCAGGCCCCACTACCGGACCCAAAAAACAAACAAACAAACACCGAAGTAATCTCTTTGGCTTTGGTCCTCTTGTGGACTTTGGTTTTATTTAAAATATACTTTGTAAATGAGCTGCACCAGTGTTTACCTGAGGCTGTTGTCACCATGTTTTGTTTTGTTTTTTTCTCCCGGTCGTGGGGAGGGATTTTGTGTCCCTAGAATGTGAATGTAGTTTTTGTTTTTCCCTTGCAGAGCAAATGGCAAATGTACTGTCAGTGCCAGGGCTTGAGCGTCTGGTCTAGGAAACACGAGTTGGGTCTGGATGTGCTCTGCGCTTACCTACCAGTTCCAGGGCGAGGGGCAGAACATAGAGCAGCCTGGAGCCTGAGCTCTAAATGTACGCTGAGTTTACTTCCTGCTAGATCTTTGGGGTGAACTTTGTGACCTATCCTGTCTCACTGTGCATGGGGGCAACTGTGGTGTGTGCCGTTGTGACCACCAGCTAGTCCTTTGTAAGAAGCATCTTACAGTGGACCAGGCACGCAAGTGCCTAGGGTGACTTGGGTACTCCTGGGTTGAGACACTACACTGTGTGTTCCTTTTTTTTTTTGATCAATCATAGGGCTTGAACTCTGGGCCTGGGCGCTGTCCCTGAGCTCTTCAGGTCAAGGCAAGTGCTTTACCACTTGGAGCCACAACATCACTTCTGGTTTTCTGGTGGTTTATTGGAGATAAGAGTCTCACAGACTTTGCTGCCCGGGCTGGCTTTGAACCGTAATCCTCAGATCTCAGCCTCCTGAGTAGCTAGGATGACAGGTGTGAGCTGGTTCTGAGCACTCCTCAGACCAGTGCTGCACATGCCACTTACCTATCCCGCATGTCTCCACAGAGAGGCCGCGTGCTCAGAGCTTCACCCTCTTTCTCTAAAGTGCTACCTGGTCAGTGAGCCACGTCATTTTGCCACGAAACCCATGCATATGCTGTGGGTAACAAAGGTCTTGATCCCTGCCTTTGCTTGCTCTCAGGACCAGAGCACCGATGCAGCCGGATGCATCCAGCAACCAGATGTGGCCTTGCAGGGAGTGGGTCATGGGGAACACAGTTTCTGACACTCTGGTGCCTTGCCCCAAGCAGTGTTAAAACTGCTGACACGTTGGCGGCTGGCATTCTAAGAATTAAGACATCTTCCTCCTAGCATATTCTGTCTGACATTTGCTAAAGCCCATAAAAAAGTAATTGCCTTTTAAAATGGTGTGTTGGGTTTGAAATTGGCTGGCAAGAACATTTCAGTGAAGGCAGAGGGGAGGGGGGGGTTAGCTGGGGGAGGAGGGGGTGGGGGTATACGTTACCTGTTTTTCCCTGGGGAAGAAAAGAGGGCACAACACCTTTATTTTCTTGGGGAGCAGAAAAGGTACAGTTGGGTAGTTACGTTTAAACGAGGGTAGCATGACAAAGAACGAGAGAGGGGCGTTTAGCAAGAAAATTCCCTAGAGGGGAAGATTAAAGTGAACAGGTGCTGGAAAAATGTTTCTGCATATTAGAGCTTAATTAGATTTGAAGATGAATTCCAGATGGGCTAATTATGTGTGAGTTGTTGCAGGTTATATCTTGTAGGGGCAATCTTGTATTTTTGGAAGTGGTGATTTAGTTTGATTGGATTTGATTCCTGCCTCTAACAGTATCTTCTCCATCATGAAACGGCCTCTGTAGGGGAACAGGAGCCCTTCAGCAGGTCCACCTTTTTGAGGCCCTCTTGTAGCTCGTAGATTCATGGAATGCTGTGTATGAAAAGCAAGTGATCCTGGGCTGGGAAGGTGGCTCAGTGGTAGAGCGCTTGCCTAGCATGCATGAAGCACTGGGTTCTGTTCCTCAGTACCACATACCCAGAAAAGGCAGAAAGTGGCGCTGAGGCTCAGGTGGTAGAGAGCTGTAAAATCAGGGATAGTGTCTAGGCCCTAAGTTCAATCCCCAGGACTGGCACTGTTTGTCTCTCAGAGCCTGACTTCAGTTAACATAATGCTTTCTAGAAACATCATTTCCCTGCAAATGATACAATATCCTTTCTGATAGGTGAGTTGTTGTGAACGAACACCTTTTTATTGTATTATAAAGATGCTGTACAGAGGGTTATAGTTACATGATGGATGAGTAAAATTCCATTGTGTATATGAACCACATCTTCTTGATCCACTTGTCTGTTGTCGGGCATCTGAGCTGTTTTCCACAGCTTGTTTATCATAAATTGTGCAGCAGTGAACATGGGTAGAAGTCTAACACTGATATTGCTTTATATCATTGGATAGTTCTATGTTTAGTTGTTTACTTTTGGGTTTTTTTGGTGCCAGTAGTGGGGCTTGAACACAGGGCCTGGGCTCTGTTCTTGGTCTTTTTTTGCTCAAAGCTAGTGCTCTACCACTTGATCCACAGCTACACTTCTGGCTTTTTGGTGTTAGTTGTGGATAAGAATCTCACAGACTTTTTTTTTTTTTTTTTTTAATTTAATTTTATTTTATTTGAGAACATACTGTACAGAGGGGTTACAATTACATGGGCAGGATAATGCATACATTTCTTACCAAGCATTGCAGCCTCCTCCTTTGTTTACCCTTCACCTCCCTTCCCAGCCTCCCTCTCACAGACTTTTGAACCACAGTTCTCAGATCTCAGTCTCCTGAATAGCTAGGATTACAGGCAAGAGTCACTGGCACCCAGCCTGTGTTTAATAACTTGAGGAATCTCCAGACCACCTTCCAGAAGGCTGCCCTAGTTTGCATTCCCACCAAGAGTCCCAAGGTTCCTTCCCCACCCACATTTGTTCCTGTTTGTCTTCTGGATCATGGGCGTGAGATGGACTTTCAATCTTGTTTTGATGTGCATTTCCTTTATGGGTAGGGATGTTGAGTATTTCCTCATGTGTTTATTAGCCTTTTTTAAGAAATTTTATTTAGTTCTTTTGCTCATTTATTTATTGTGTCACTGATTTGGGGTAGGGATAGTTATTTGGATATTAATTAGGCCCTTGTCACGAGGGTAGCTGGGAAAGATTTTCTCCCAATCATAGGCTTTCTTTTCTAGCTTAGTAACTATGTCCTTTATTGTGCAGAAAATATTTAGTTTGATGCAGTCCTATTTTTTGTGTCTTATCGCCAATTTTTTGAGTCCACGGAACTGTACTTAGAAGGTTCTTGCCCATGCCAATAAATTCTAATGTTTTTCCTTCTTGTAGTAGTTTCAAGATTTTAAATCAGAGCCGGGCACTGCTAGCTCAGTCAGGCCTGTAATCTTAGCTACTCAGGAGGCTGAGATCTGAGGGCTTCAGTTCAAAGCCAGCCTGGGAATAAAAGTCTGCGAGACTATCTTCCAATTAATTACCAGGAAACCAGAAGTGGAGCTGTGGTTCAAAGTGGTAGGGTGTTAGCCTTAAGCAAAAGAGCTCAGGGACAGTGCCCAAGCCCCACAAATTAAAAAAAAAAGGAAGTGGCGCTATAGCTCAAGTGGTAGAGCACTAGCCTTGAGCTGAAGGACAGTGCTCAGGCCCAGAGTTCAAGCTCCACGACCCACAAAAAACAGAACAAAACAAAATTAAAAAAATCAAGTCTGATATTTAGGTCTTTAATCCACTTTGAGTTGATAGTAGTACAAAATGACGGGGATCCAATTTCAGTCTTCTACGTAGGATGTTGAATTTTCCCAACATACTTTGTTAAAGAGGCTTTTTCCAACGTATATTTTGGCTTCCTTGTTGATTCTCCGGTTTATTTCTGGATCTTTTTTTTTTTTTTTTTGGTGCCAGTTGGGCTTGAATGAGGCTTGTGTGCTGTCCCTGAGCTTCTTTTGCTCAAAACTAGCCCACGACCACTTGAGCCACAGCTCTTCTCCCGGCTTTTTTTGGTAGTGTAGTGGATATAAGAATCTCACGAACTTTCTTGCTCTGTCTGGCTTTGAGCCACAGTACTCAGATCTCAGTAGCTAGGATTACAGGTGTGAGTGAGCCACTGGTGCCTGGCTTTCAGGCCTATTTTTAACGGTAGTATCAAGCTGTTTGTTATTATCGCTCTGTGGTAAAGTTTGGGTCTAGAATTTTGATACTTTGCTTAGATTTGCTTTGGGTACTTGGAATCTTTTGGGTTCCATAAGAATTTTTGGATTTTCTCTATCTTAGTGAAGAATGACATTGGCATCTGATGGATATGGCATTGAATTTGTAGATTGCCTTTAGCAGTATGCCCATTTTCACCATATTCTTCTGATCTAGTTCCTGGTGTCTTCTTTGATTTTATAGTTTTTGCTGTAGGGATCCTTCACTTCCTTGGTCAGGGTTATTACATAGAAACTTTTACATATAACCCTCTGAGTGCACATTATGGATGGCCTCGATGAGCCAGGGCTGGTGGCTCATACCTCTAACTACTCAGGAGGCTGAGATCTAAGGATCAGGGTCAAGTTCAAAGCCAGCCCAGGCAGGAAAGTCTGTGAGACTGATCTCCATTCAACCACCAGAAAACCAGAAGTGGTACTTGGTTCAAAGTGGTAGAGTGAGGGCGATCTGGCTGTGACATCTGTCACCCCATTGATTGCCAGGGTTGTTTCGGCTGATCTGGCTGGCTAGGCAGGTGTCCCCTTCCTCCTTCACCGCTCCATTTGTGTCCCTCCCGAAGCTGCGCGCTCGGTCGAAGAGGACGACCATCCCTGATAGAGGAGGACCGGTCTTCAGTCAAGGGTATACGAGTAGCTGCGCTCCCCTGCTAGAACCTCAAAACAAGCTCTCAAAGTGGTAGAATGCTCACCTTGAGCAAAAAGAGCTCAGAGTCAGTGCTCAGGCCCCAAGTTTAAACCCCGCAACTGACAGGGGAAAAATATATATGTAGAGAGAGATATCTATATATATTCACACACATATACAAATACAGATATATAGCTCAATGAATGATTTCTATAATTTGAAGTGATTTCAATAGATTATATGACCCCTCTTGTAGAATATTTAATGAAAGCTCGGTTTTTATGAATTTATTTCTAGAGCTTTGTTTGAACCCAGCATATTTGACATAAATCAGATCTAATTGTCATTTTATGATTAATGAATATATGCCGGCCATTTTTCCCATAATTAAACTTTTATGTTCTGTTCCTCTGACAAAGCAAAACTATTTTAAATGTTGACAGATTGGTGGTGGGGGGTTTCCATGTCTGCTTATTTGTGCATGCCTTTATTACAGTGTAAGTACCATGCTTCTATAAATTTGGGATTTTCAGAGGTGTAAAATTTAAAAAACAAATTAGTATCCAAGCCAGGTGCCAGTGGCTCATGCCTGTAATGCTAGAAAGCTGAGATCTAAGGATTGCGGTTCAAAGCCAGCCTGGGCAGAAAAATCCCCTGTGAGACTCTTCTCTCCAATTACCACTCAAAAACAAAGTAGAGCTGTGGTTCAAAATGGTAGAGTACTAGCCTTGAGAGAGAGAAAAAAGCACAAGGACAGTGCCTAGCCCCTGAGTTCAAGCTCCACAACCACTACCAACAACAAAAGAATTCGTATCCCGACAGAGCCTTGGGTGATTTTGAAGGGGAGACAGGCACAGATGCAGACGGGGAGCACAGCACCCTGCCTCCCCTCCCAGCCAGCCTTGCTGCCAAGCTGGGCACTGGCCGCCGAGGGCCGTGCTGTTCTCTTGAGGCGTGTTATGGGAGTGTGGCTGTTCTGTCAGGTCATGGCATTCTAAAGAGCCCTGAGAAACAGGGCAGGGTGGATGGCTTGCAAAATATACATGCGTTCCTGTACTTCAAGAATTGTAATAACTTAAAGGAACATTGTCATTTGTTAATTTCACCTAGCAGTTATTCACCTTTGACTGTTTCAGGACATAGACAAGTTTGGCAATGAGATCACCCAGCTGGCCCGCCCCCTGCCTGTGGAGTACCTGATCATAGACGTAAGTGCTTCCCTGACCCCTGACCCCCGACCCCTAGGCTGGCCCCATGGTCACATTGGAGGTCAGGACCCCTGAAGAGAGGCCACTGTAGGGAAAGGGCTGTGGAAGCTGGAGTCCTCCCTCTGCCCGGTGCAATGCTGGGAATGTCCTTGAAGCGTCAGGCCCCGGTCAGTGTTCGTGGAAAGTTGGTAGTGTGAAGGGATTTTCCTTTGAATTTCAGGCTTTTATATTCTTGAACACACCCTGGGAGTTAACTTTCTCCATACTAAAGAACCACCTGCTCCACTCCAGTGGCCCTTTGAAGGTGGCAGTCCCTAATGGGGAAGGCCTTGTACAGAAGGTGTCCAGCTGGTCTCAACATGTGTTCTGCTCTTGGCCGTTATCTTGCTGCAGTCCAGCTCCAGCGTGTGATACCCTGGTCGGAGTATGGCTGAATAGCCATGGTGCTCTAATGGCCCACTGTGACTTTGTATCCTGAGTAGAGAGGATCAAGCATGATCCTGGGCAGGTCTCAGGGAGAGTGGCTGGCTCTGCTAGTCCTTGTGCCTCTCTGGAGGCACTTGGTGCCATGGCCCCAAGGTCTAATGACTTTGCAGCAGCTGGGGTGTCACTGCTGCCAGAGCTCTGTCCGGAGGAACAGGAGGTAGCTCATTTCCTGCACTGCTGCTGTGCCAGAATCTATTTATGCTGCATTTGGACTTGGGATAGCCATGTGCTTTAGGCAGTAAAATATCACTGCATTTGGAGCAGCAGGTCCCCCAGAGCCCAGCCCATCGACGCTCCATTCCACTTGACAGCACCAGAGAACATATTTATTACCTAGGCCGTAAAGGCATCTGTTTTTTAGACTGCCAAGGGTGTAATTAAGATAAAAACAGATTGATGGAACTACACTTAGGAGTAGTCCATGTGATTTAGAATCGGCTTCCTAAGATCTCTGCAGCTCTTCCCCGTGCTTTTCTTCTCCTGAAAAAGAACTTCCACCCTGTGGTACCCACATTCTATTTCCCCATGGAAGTGAGACCTGGGAGCCCTTTGAAGCTAGTGTCCAAAAAAGAGTTCTGCCTGGAAGTGTGTGTGGCTCAGTGGTAAAGTGCTTGCCTAGCATGCATGAAGCCCTGGTTTCTATTCCTCGGTACCACATACACAAAAAAAGCCGGAAGTGGTGCTGTGGTTCAAGTGGTAGAGTGTTAACCTTGAGCACAGAGAGGCTCAGGGACATTGCCCAGGCCCTGAGTTCAAGCCCCAGGACTGGCAAAGAAAAAGAAAAAGTGCTCCTTGTCTGGCCCCAGAGAACCACACATGGCTGCAGCTGTCCTTAAACCTGGGAAAGTGAGAACAATCTGCGTTGCCTGGACTTTGGTGGAAGTACAGGGGATGGTCCAGCTGACGGCCTGCCCCTGGGACCAGCTGGGCGTGGGAGGGCTGCAACATGGGACAAGGAGCTCAACTCGAGGATGTGTGCGCTTTGGTGCTGTAGTTCTCCAAGGCCACAAGGTTACAGGTGAAGGGATGCCGTGCGTGCGTGCGTGCGTGCGTGTGTGTGTGTGTGTGTGTGTGTGTGTATGTACTGGAAATTAAATATCCATGGCCTTGTACATGCTTAGCAAGTACACTGTTATTGAACTACACTTCTATCCACCCCCCACCCCTTTTCCTTTGTTTGCCAGTCAGTCCTGGTGCTTGAACTCTGGGCCTGGGTGCTATCCTTGGGCCTTTTTATGCTCAGAGCTACAACTCTACCACTTAAGCCACAGCACCACTTCTAGCTTTTTCTGAGTATTTTATTAGAGATGAGTCTTGTGAACAATCCTGTCTGGGCTGGCTTTGAGCCACGTTCCTCATATCTCAGCCTCCTGAGTAGCTAGGATTACAGGTGCGAGCCGCCAGGGCCCGACTACACACTCTCCCCACCCGCATTTTTTTTTTTTTTTAATAAAGTAAATTGACTGGGCGCTGGTGGCTCACGCCTGTAATCCTAGCTACTCAGGAGGCTGAGATCTGAGGATCATGGTTCAAAGCCAGCTCTGGCAGGAAAGTCCCTGAGATTCTTTTTTTTTTTTTTTTTGTCGGTTGTGGGGCTTGAACTCTGGGCCTGGGCGCTGTCCCTCTGCTCTTCAGCTCAAGGCGAGCGCTCTACCACTTGAGCCACAGCGCCACTTCCGGTTTTCTGGTGGTTTATTGGAGATAAGAGTCTCACGGTCTCTCTTGCCCTCTCTTGCCCGGGCTGGCTTTGAACCGTGATCCTCAGATCCCAGCCTCCTGAGTAGCTAGGATTACATGCGTGAGCCACCAGCACCCCGCTGCCTGAGATTCTTATCTCCAGACACACACACACACACACACACACACACACACACACACAAAGAGTAAATCTTACCCAGACTGGCCTTCAATTGCTGGAATTGTATGCATCCACCACCACTGTATAGCTGGATACCCCTCTTTTTTGGGGGGGGTGATCTGGTCGTGGGGGCTGAACTCTGGGCCTGGGTGCTGTCCCTCAGCTCTTCAGCTCCAGGTGAGCACTCTACCACTTGAGCTACAGCATCACTTCCGGTTTTCTGGTGGTTTATTGGAGGTAAGAGTTTCACGGACTTTCTGCCCGGGCTGGCTTTGAACCTCAATCCTCAGATCTCAGCCTCCTGAGTACCTAGGATTACAGGCGTGAGCCACCAGTGCCCGGCTTAGGAGGTAATTTTTTGTGTCTATGTGTGCCAGTCCTAGGGCTTGAACTCAGGGCATTCCCTGAGCTTTTTTACTCAAGGCTAGTACGTACTCTCCCACTTGAGCCACAGCTCTACTTCTTGGTTTTGTTTTTTGTTTTTTTTGGCCGGGGGGGCGGGGGGTGGGGGTGGTGGTGGTGGAGGAGGATCCGGTCATGGGGCTTGAACTCTGGGCCTGGGCGCTGTCCCTCAGCAATTCAGCTCAAGGCTAGTGCTCTATCACTTGAGCCACAGCGCCACTTCTGGCTTTTTCTGCTAATGTGGTGCTGAGGAATCGAACCCAGGGCCTCAGGCATGCAAGGCAAACGCTCTACCACTGAGCCACCTTCCCAGCCCTGGATACCCCTCTTGATTATTCACTGGTTTACCAGTTATTCTACAGTTGCCCTTCCACTTACATTTTTGTTTTCCCAAAAGTCGTAGGCTTTTGTCTTCAGATTGGACACAACCTCATCTTTGAAACAGCTAAGACTGAATATGTGTCAGTCCATGCTGGATGCCTTGCTTGTGTGCTGCTGTCTCTTGACAGCTCCCAGAGGAGCTGAGTGAGACCCTGTGCCCAAGAGTGCGTTCTTGGCCCCTGCTGAACAGGCTTGTCTGTAAGAGACTGGCTCGGGTCAGCTTGCTACCCTGACTCTACGCACGCCTCTATCCTTGAGAGCCAGCACCCAGGAAGGAACAGTGTGCTTGTCAGCACAGAAACAGCCAGAAACAGCTTGCTGCCTTTGCTCATAAAGAGAGCAGAACCACATTTTCATTCTTTACAAATATTCCCTCAGGAGCCAGAATAACTACCCTAAATCTGGAGGGGGCGCGACCTGCTGCTAGTGTCGAATGCGGGCACCGAGAGCTGCTGCTGCGTCAGCCCGAGGTCTTGCTAGCTCACACTTGGTTACTTCCGGGGGAAGGGCATATGCCATTAGGAATGTTGATTCCTGCACATGCACCATTGTCCCTATAGTGTCTGTCGATTCCACATGAGAGTGAAGATGTCCTCTTGTCACTGAGGTGTGTCAGAGCCAAGTGAATGACCTGGCTCACCTCTGGCAAGCTCTCCACCCTGACTGGCTCCCCCAAGCTCTGCGGAGCCGCCCTGGTGGATGCAGAGACACACGGTCAATGTTCCTCAGACGTACACTGTGACTCCGCACATGGACTCTGTTCCTCCTTAGTTGGTGGTTTGTATTTTCTATAACCTTGTCCTTCTCTTGGCTTGACCAGAGGTAAACTGACCTCTTGTTAGGCTTTGGCAGAGCAAGTATAATGGCATGAGACTCTGCTGGTCTCAGTGTGTCAGTGAGTGCCACAGAAGGCTGCCAGGAAATGCCCAGGTGGAGGCTCCCCTCCCCTCCCCTCCCCTCCCCTCCCCTCCCCTCTCCTGTTCTTTCGTTTTTTGTGTGTTGTGGGGCTTTAACTCAGGGTCTGGGCACTATTCCCAAGCTCTTTTGCTCAAGTCTAGTGCTCTAACACTTTGAACCACAGTTCCACTGTGGTCTTAGACTTTCCTGCCCTGGCTGCCAGATCCTTAGATCTCAACCTTCTGAATAGCTAGGATTACAGGCATGAGCCACCAGCACCTAGCAAGTTGGAGGTAGTCTTTTTTTTTTTTTTTCTTTTAATTTTATTTCTTTTATTATTTTCTGTGTATGTGGTACTAAAGAATTGAACCCAGGGCCTCATGCATGCCAGACAAGCACACTACCACTAAGGCACATTCACAGACCAGGTAGAGGTTGTTTTTGTTTGTTTGTTTTGTCTGTTTTTGGTGTACCAGTCCTGGGCTTGAACTCAGGTCCTGGGCACTGTCTGGGCTTCTTTTACTCAAGGCTAGCATTCTTATCACTTGAACAATAGCACCACTTCTGGCTTTTTCTGTGGTATGAGGAATTGAACCCAGGGTCTCATGCATGCCAGGCAAGCACTCTCCCACTAAGCCACATTCCCAGACCAGGTAGAGGTATTTTTTTTGGGGGGGGGTCCGGTCGTGGGGCCTGAACTCTCTGGGCTTGGGCGCTGTCCCTCAGCTCTTCAGCTCAAGGCTGGCGCTCTACCACTTGAGCCACAGTGCCACTTCTGGCTTTTTTCTTTTTGCTTATGTGGTGCTGAGGGATCGAACCCAGGGCCTCATGCATGCAAGGCAAGCACTCTCCCACTGAGCCACCGTCCCAGCCCCAAAGTAGAGGTATTCTTAAACACACATCCTTCAGTTTATCTCCCAGCATCCCTGTTTCAGACTCTTATTTGGGGCTGGCACAAATCATAACTGTACACTGGAACACAAGCTTGCAGGATTGAGTTGCTTTGCACGGGTAACTTGCCTGTTGGATACACAGGAGTGTGTTTATGCCATTGACAGCACATCTCATGACAGTGTGTTTCTGTTCATTAGATCACAACGACCTTCCCCAAGGATCCAGTTTACACTTTTTCTATTTCTCAAAATCCGTTTCCTATTGAAAACCGGGATGTACTGGGTGAGACACAGGTAAGTTCTTTGTTTCAAAAAGTTTGAAGTAAGTATAACTGCTGATTATCTACCCTTGTCTGGTCTTTCCAAAAAGTGACACACTTTTACACTGCCCTGGTCAATTCTGTGGTGAGCCCCAGAAGGATTTTTATTTTATTTTTGGTGCTGCTGCTGAGGCCTGAGCCCAGCAGAGCTTCATGTGCTCACTTGTCTGGTACTCTTCCACTATGCTTTTTGCTGGTTAATTGGAGATGAGTTTCCACAGACTCCTCCTGCCAGGGCTGGCTTTGAACCATGATCCTCAGAGCTCAGCCACCTGAGTAGCTAGGATTACAGGTGTGTGCTCCCAGCCCAAGGCCCCTTTCCTAGAGCACCACTGACCTAGAGGGCGCTGTCCCTGGCTAGGGGTGAATAACCACAGGGCAGATCCCCTGAACTTGAGCCACAGTGCCATTCTCTTTCCACATTCATTCATTCATTCATTGTTGGTTGTGGGGCTTGAACTCTGGGCCTGGGCTCTGTCCCTTAGTTCTTCAGCTCAAGGCTAGCACTGTATCACTTGAGCCACAGCGCCACTTCTTGTTTTCTGAGTTGTTTATTGGAGATAAGAGTCTCACAGACTTTACTACTGGGGCTGGCTTTGAACCGAGATCCTCAGATCTCAGCCTCCTGAGTAGCTTGGATTACAGGCTTAGCCATCAGAGCCCAGCTTTCACATTTTATTAGTCACTCTATCCTCTGCTGACAACCTTCTGTGATTTGCTGAAATGTGTCTGTGAAGGTGCCTTCCCTCTGCTAGCCTGCCCGGCTCCTGCTGTGTGTTTTGGGCTTGTTGGACTGATGAGGCCCTGTGGGCCGTCTGTGGTCTGCCCGGCACGTTCGCTCTTGGCCGCATCGCATCTGTGCCCTGCTCCGCTCTCCTCTCTCTCTGGCGGCTCAGCGTTGGTCTGGCAGCTGGTCCTGCCTTGTGTTCGTGTCCTCACAGTTAGAATGAGCCATCATTTCAGAAGATGGCTTGACTGGGTTCACCTCTGGCATCCTGATACTCTGGTCCTCACTGGCTGCCTAGAAACACAGCGTGCTTAACAGATACCGAGTGGCCCTGTAAGGGTGCCTTGTAGCCCTGCTGCACATACATGTGTGGTGTGATGGTGGTTCTTCCTGTTCCCCATTCTTACCTGTACTCACATAGGGGTGCCTTTTTATTTTTTTTTGGGGGGGGGGTGGGTTGTGGAGCCTGAACTCTGGGCCTGGGCGCTGTCCCTCAGCTCTTCAGCTCAAGGTGAGCGCTCTACCACTTGAGCCACAGTGCCACTTCTGGCTTTTTCTGCTTGTGTGGTGCTGAGGAATCGAACCCAGGGCCTCATGCAAGCAAGGCAAGCAGTCTGTCACGGAGCCACCTTCACAGCCCCTAGGGTGCCTTTAGACAGGCAGAGGGGCCTCCTCCCTGCCCTACTTTGCACCTCAGGGCAAAGAAGTTTCTTTCTATCTCGCCAAGCAGATGTGGGTTGGCTCTCATACACCTCGGTCACTCAGATGGGCTCAGGGCTTCCTCTGGGGGGAGAGGGTTGTCAACCTTACTGTGGCCAGCTGTACTTCTTTTCTGGGCCTTCTCAGTGGTTACAGGAAACGGGGGTGAGGCGGCCTTCTGGCATTAATTCTGTTTGTGGTTTCATAGGAGTAGCTCTCTTCCAGGCTCTGGCATTGTATTATAGTATTGATGTTTTTTCCTTGTCTTCTGTCCCTTCTCCAGGACTTCCATAGTTTGGCCACCTATTTGTCCCAGAATACCTCATCTGTGTTCTTGGATACCATCTCGGACTTCCACCTCCTGCTGTTTCTAGTCACCAATGAAGTCATGCCTCTGCAGGTACAGGCACCACCGTGTCCCCCGCCACTCCTGTCTCTTTCTTTTCACTTGGGTGTCAGCTGCAGTAAAGCTTGGTGTTGAAGGCCATGTCCCCCTCTGCACATGGGAACATACAGGCCGCAGCTGTGTGCACACAGCCTGTGGATGAGAGATGGATGTTTCGCCCTCCGCCTCATGACAATGACAGTTTCCTTCGTTATCATTACTAGCAAGCGTTGGTGAATGAGCATGCCTTCTGGCCCTGTAGGTCCCACTGCTCAATCTCCATCCCTGTGGCTTTAGGATCACAACCTCTTCCTTTACTGGTATCTCCCTTCCTCCTGAGCCTGTGCTGGTTCAATACCTTGGATCTTTTTTTAATTTTTGTTATATTTTTTGCTTGTCCTGGGGCTTGAACCTCTGGGCTTAGGTACTGTCCCAAAGCTCCTTTTTGCTTAAGGCTAGCAGTCTACCACTTTAGCCACAGCACCACTCCTGGCTTTTTTTGTGATTAATTGGAGATGAGTCTCACAGCCTTTCTTGCTCGGGCTGGCTTAGGACTATGATCCTCAGATCTCAACCTCCTGAGAAGCTAGGATTACAGGCGTGAGTCACTAACTCCTGGCCAGTTGGTCTCTTTCTAAGAGAGTGTCCGATGGTTAGTAGGGCACTGTACAGAGGGCAGTTATCTGAGCAAGACAAGGACCACCAGCAGCCGCTGCCTGGGTTTGGCCTTCTCAAGCAGCATTCTCTCCCCTGCCTGGGATCCATGGACATGCTGGGGGGCGGGACAGGTGCCTCCCTGAAGGTGATAGATAGAACTCTTCCCAGGCCGTTCTAGGTTGGGCAGCATGTAGCAGTTCCCTCCCACAGGTTTATCTTGTTCTATTTTGTCCCTAAGTAACCTACTTGTGTGTGTGTCTTGAAATCAGGGCCTGAGCACTGTCCCTTGAACTACAGCTCCATTTCTAGCTTTTTGGTGGTTAAGTGGAGATAAGAGACTCAAAGAGAGCCAAGCCCTGATGGCTCACACTTGTAGTCCTAGCTTCTTGGGAGGCTGAGATCTGAGGATCGTGGTTTGAAGCCAGCCCAGGCTGGAAAGTCTGTGAGACTCTTACCTCAAATTAATCAACAGAAAATCAGAGGTGATGTTGGAGCTCAAAGTGGTAGAGTGCTAGCCTTGAGCAAAAAACCTCAGGGACAGCACCCAGGACCTGAGTTTAAGCCCTACAAGTGACTTTTTTTTAAAGTCTTTTAAGGTAAAAGGCTGGGAAGGTGGCTCCTTGGTAGAGTCTTTGCTTTGCATGCATGAGCCCTGAGTTCAATTCCTCATTACCACTTAAGCAGAAAAAGCCAGAAGTGGAGCTGTGGCTCAATGGTAGAGCACTAGCCTTGAGCTGAAGAGCTGAGGGACAGCGCCCAGGCCTAGAGAGTTCAGGCCCCACGACCAGCAAAAAATAAAAATAAATAGTCTTAAAAAAAAAAAAAAAAGACTTTCCTGCCCACACTGGCCTCACACACAGTTCTTAGATCTCAGCCTCCTGGGTGACTAGGATTATAGGCGTGAGCCACTGGCGCCCATCAACCACTCTTCTTTTTGTTTTGTTTTGTTTTTGTTTTTTTGGTGGTCGTGGGGCTTGAACTCTGGGCTTGGGCACTGTCCCTGCACTCTTCAGCTCAAGGCGAGGGCTCTACCACTTGAGCCACAGCGCCACTTCCGGTTTTCTAGTGGTTTATTGGAGATAAGAGTCACCAGCGCCTGGCCCATCGACCGCTCTTATGCATGACATCTACTAGTCCATGGCTCTTCCATCATGGTCAGCTCAAAGAGCGGTGCCTTCTGGCCTCAGATCAATGCTGTCTTCTAAGTAGCCCTCTGTACTGGGCTACCTTGCTAGCTGGTGTGACTGCTTTGCAGTCATCTATTAGAAAACACTTTGTAGTATTAGTAAATATTACCCTGTATCATCTACCCGTTCTACCTTTATTTTTTTCCTGCCAGTTTTGGGGGCTTGAACTCTGGGTCTGGGCACTGTGCACTGTCCCTGAGCTTCTTTTGCTCAAGGCCAGCATTTGTACCACTTGAGCCACAATGCCACTTCCAGCTTTTTCTGTGTATGTGGTACTTAGGAATCAAACCCAGAGCTTCATGCATAGGCAAGCAATCTACGAATGAGCCACATTCCCAGCTCTCTACCTGACTCTTAAGGGCTACCCCCAGTAAGGGCGTTTCTCGGCATGAAATATGTTTTAGCCAGGTGCTGGCAGCTCACACCTGTAATCCTAGCTACTCAGGAGGCTGAGATCTGAGGATCACGGTTCAAAGCCAGCCCGGGCAGGAAAGTCCATGAGACTCTTTATCTCCAATAAACCACCAAAAAACCAGAAGTGGCGCTGTGGCTCAAGTGGTAGAGCACTCACCTTGAGCTGAAGAGCACAGGGACAGTACCCAAGCCCAGAGTTCAAAGCCCCACTACTGACAAGAAAGAAAGAGGTTTTAATAGCTTTCCTGACCTCTTAAAGACCTTGAAGTCTTTATCAGTCTCTATAGAAATTTAATTTTCTGTATGTTAATTTTGGAGGCCTAGGATATAGTGTACTATTTCTAGACAGGAGAAGCAAAACAGGCCGAGGGTAAAGAGGAGGAGGATAGATCTCACAACCCTGGGTTCCTGTCCATCTGTTTCACCTCCAGTACCAGGATGTGTGTTTTGTTCTCTGGGTACAGATGCTCACTTGGGACTATTTGGGTAGATTTAAATTTTGAGTCATTTTGTAGACTTAAATTGTGACAAATTGTTTTATATTGATAGCTTCCAAGGTTTTGTTTACTTACTCATGACAAGATCTTGCTACATAGCTCAGGCTGGCCTGAAAATTGCTATATAGTATAATTTCAAACTCAAGACCCCCTGCCATTGCCTCCCTGGTGCTGGGATTACAAGTGTGTATCACCATGTCCAATGTAAGGTTTTTTCCAATTTGTTCTGTAATGGGGCTTTATGGTAAGGAGGAACCCTATTAGCAGTTGCCCCTAAGTAGAAGGTAGAAGCTTCTGTTTGGCTCCTTACAGGACAGCATCAGTCTGCTGCTAGAGGCTGTGAGGACCAGAAATGAGGAGCTGGCACAGACATGGAAGAAGTCTGAGCAGTGGGCAACCATTGAGCAGCTCTGTAGTAAGTATATCCTCCCCCACTCACCGTAGGGCCTCAGCCAAACCCAGAGCATGGACTCTATTCCCCTGCAGCCCTGAGGGGCTCCACACAGCTCTGTGAACGGAGCGGTGTTTACCCTAGCTGACACCTCAGCCTGAAAAGTGTCTGTGTGCACACAGGCAGCGAGTCTTTGTTGTCCCCAGGGGACACTTGGCCCCATTCCTCTACTCGTGTCAGAAAAAAGAGCCCTGCTTCCACAGCAGTGGGCGAAGGTCCAGACTGCTCCCCTGCAACAGCTTGTGTCTGAGAGCTCTGTTCACCAGTGTTCACTCTGATGTGCCCACCAACCTATGTGTAGGACAGGCAATGCAAACCAACTGTGCTGTTGACAAAAGCATCTCAGAACATCCCAGCAACAGGGCTGGGAAGGTGGCTCCGGGGTAGAGCGCTTGGCTCACATGCATGAAGCCCTGGGTTCAATTCCTCAGCACCCCATGATAGAAAAAGCCAGAAGTGGTGCTGTGGCTCAAGTGGTAGAGTGCTAGCCTTTAGGTAAGAGCTTGTACGGCTTCAGTGAGAGTCATTGTGGTATTGGTTGGAGGGGAAATTTCGTGATGGGTCAGGTAATCGAGAGCAAGCAAGCCAAGGAGAGAGTGGGAAGCGTGTGGGGACAGCTGGCCTTTGTGGGCCAGAGTCCCCTAATGATAGTTCCTAAACTGTAAGGCTTTCCTTTTTTCTCCTGGTCCTGGGATTAGAACTATGGGCTTTGTGCTTGCTTGGCTTGCTTGCTGAGCTGGTGCTCTATGGCTTAAGCCCTCCCTTCCAGCCTGGCTTTTTGCTAGTTACATTTTCTTCCTGGGCTAATGTGACGTTTTGTGCTGGTTCTGGGGTTTGAACTGACAGCCTCAGGCTTGTGCTTGGCTCTTTCTCTCAGGGAGTCATGGTGCCACTGGAGCCACACCTTCTCTTCTGGCTTTTTGGTGGTTAGAGATAAGAGCCAGGGCTGGCTTTTGGATCTTTAGATCTCAGTCTCCTAAGGGTGCCCAACTCAGGATATTATTTTATTTTGGTGGCATTGAGGATTGAGCTCAGGGCCTTGCACTTTATAGAAAGATCTCCTGCCACTTGAGCTATGTTCCTAGCCCTCCCTCCATCCCCCAAAGTCCTGAGGCTTGAACTCTGGGCCTCGGCACTGTCCCCGAGCTAGCACTCTACCACTTGAGCCATGGTGGCACTTCCTGTGGTTTAATTGGAGATAGCGTCTCACTGACTGCCCAGTCTGGCCTTGACCTGTGATTCTCAGCTCTCAGCTTTCTTGTAGCTGGGATTCCAGCTGTGAGCCATGGCACCCAGCTTCTAGCCTAGCCCATTTATTTTCACTTGAATATATTTACGACCTCGGCTAGACGAATGTTCTTTTAGACAGGAATCAGGTATGATGCAGAAAAATACTGGCATAAATATTGGTAAATGGCTAGGTACACTGACACCTTTCTGTAGTTGCAGTTACCATGAAGTGGAGACTGGAGGATTTTGACCAGCCTAGGCTACATAGTAAGACCCTGTGTCAGAAAGTGAAGCACTAGTGTATAACTCCATGATAGAGCACTGAGCCTAGCCCACGCATGATCCCGGGGTTTAATCCCCAGCCCCACACCACAAAAAGAAAAAAATGATAAAATATTTGAATTTTCTCCAGATGAGAACACTTGGGGTTGGAGGTGTGGCTGAGGTGATAGGGTGTCTGTCAGTGAGGAGAAAGTGTGTCCTGGTTGGAGTCCCATCTCAGACCAAAGAGAATGCAAAGAACCAACCCAAAGGAAACATACTTGTTCATTGAGAGGTATAGACAGCAAGACAGCATACAGTGATGTGGATCCCTTACCCAAGCAGAGTTCTGCATTCCAGTAACAAGCAGAAAACTAGGCAAAAGAGCTGAAGCTTGGTAGGCATATTCAAAGCCTTTTGTTCAACACACACACACACACACACACACACACACACACACACACACACACACGGCAGGGATGGGTGGGTTGACATACAGGCATTTTACATGAGGAGATATGGCACCATTAACTGTGATGCCATTATGGGGTAGTGGGACAATGTCTTATTTTCTTTTCTAGTCACTTTAATACAGTACTTCACAGAAACAACTGAAGAGAGGAAGTACTTACTTGGGCTGTTCCAGAAGTTTCACTCCATAGTTGTCCAGTGTTGTGTGTTTGGGGAGAACATAGGGCTGCAGGAGTAGGAATGTGCAGGATAAGTGGAGACCCAGGGCCACGCGCTGGTGACCTGCTTGTCCCAGACCACACCCTCCCTGCCCACTACCTGCCAACAGTCTACTCAACTTTTTCTTTTTTTTTTTTTTTTTTGTGCCAGTCTTGAGGATTGAGCTCAGGGCCTTGGTGCTGTCCCTGAGCTCTTTTCCTTAAGGCTACTGCTTTACACTTAAACCATAGCTCCACTTGTGGTTTTTAGTGGTTAATTGGAGCTAGAAGCTCACAAGCTTTCTTGGCCAGGCTGTCTTAGAACCCAACCCTCAGATCTCAGCTTCTTCAGTACCTAGGATCCCAAGTGTGAGCCACTGGTGCCTGGCTCTGCTCAGCTTTGGAAACCATCCGTGCATTATGCCACTCACTGGGTCAGAGTCCTGATGATCTGTCTCCAGACAGATCTTCACAGACACACCTACGCACAAATCTCCTAGATGCTACTTAACCCAATCAACTTGGCAGTCAAAATTAACCATCACAAATGCAAAAAAAGTGCACACCACTAGGAGAGCTGGGCATGAGTGTCTTTGGAAGCTCAGCAAAGAGTTTCACCCTGCGATCCAACAGTGAGAGATGAAAATAGACTGCAGCTGTGCTGGTGGGCAGCTTTGTTTCTGGTGGCTCACTGAATGTCCATCAGGTAGGACACAGAACACTCCTCAGTAGCAACAAGGAATGGCCTGTGCAGGCAGAGCGGGGGAGTCACTTGAGGCCCACCACCCTCGCAGTTGATGCAGACAGGGGCTTTGGTGCCAGCAGTGTGATGTCTCAAGCCTCCCCGCCCACGCCTCAAACTCTGTGTAAGTGGGCACTCACCTCCCTCTCCTCCCTCCAGGCACTGTGGGTGTGCAGCTCCCTGGCCTCCATGATTATGGCGCGGTAGGAGGCTCGGCACACACCGCTGCAGCCGCCGTGTGGGCCTGCCAGCACTGCACCTTCATGAACCAGCCAGGCACCGGCCACTGTGAGATGTGCAGCCTCCCCAGGACCTAGGGCCCCGCCCCTCTGGCGCCCGGAGCCCCACATGCTCCTGTGAGGCTGAAGGTGTGGACAGGCTGCCCTGGGGTCTCAGACCTACAAGAGAGAGCTTTTCAGCGATGATCCTGGACGGAAGGTGCCACTGCTGCTGTGCTAGGCCTCAACAGAACTTCCCACCTGGAAACGCAAAGTAGCCCTGACCGACACCCACACACCTCACCCAGTTTTCAGCTCCTCTACTGTGGTGGAAGCACCAGACACCTCCAGATCACCGTTTGGAGTTACGGATGCAGGGAGTGGTTGCAGCTGCCGCCCAGCTTTCCTCTTCCTTCTGAAGCTTTGTTCTTTATTTCCCCTGCCCTGTTGTTTTCTTGTGAGTTCCCCATCTCTGTTCGGTTGCTCTGGGATGAAGGTCCTGCCTGTAAGGGTCACATGAGTGGCCTACCTGGTGGGACCGTGTGGCTGGCCATGGCCTCCGTGGCCTGGCCTGCAGGTCAGTGCCGCCATCCTCCTTTTGCCGACATCAGGTGGGATTTTAAAGTCTGCGTTGGTGATAATAATAGTTATCAGTAACTCCTGCCTGGAAAACCTGTATTTATTGTTTTAAGATAAGACTGCACAAAAGGGAAGTGAGAGGCTAGTTTTTGCCTCCTCTCTTCCTCCAGTGCAGCTCCTTGTGGGTGTTCAGCATGGTGAGTGGGCTGGGCCACCATTGGCTCTTTGACGCAAACCTCAGTGCCTGAGACTTTTCTACCAAACCCCCTGGCTGTGGCAGCTGAGCAGGAGCGGCATGGTGGCCCTTGCCTGTCCGGACAGTCCTAACGGGCTAGCACTGGAGATCTGGCTCCTGCTGCCCCAATACTGGTCCTCCACCCACAGCCTCCTCGTACTCTGGCCTTCTGCAATGTGCGGGGCCACTGAGAAGGATGCAGTGAGAGTATTTGTGGGGCCTGGGCGCTTGACGCTGCCCGCACACAGAGCAGCTAGGAGATCCAGAACAGTATCCCCGCGGTCTCTCGGGTGTCCAACAGAGCTGGACTGGGTCTAGCCCTTTCCCAGACAAGTGGGCATCGTAATGTCTCTTTGCCTTATAAAGAGCAAACCAGCTGAGCTGCACCCTTAAAGGACTGGTCCAGACTGAGAGACGGGGCGTCCTGTCGTCCTGAAGAAGTGTCCCATGCTGGTCCCATCCCTGGCCTTGTAGACAGGACATGTGCTTGTTGGGCGCTCATGGCAGGGCCAGTGCCGGAGCCCACCAGGCTTGGTGGTCGTGGCAGGGCTGTACGGGTGGAGGGTCGGAAGTGGGCAGAGGCGGGAAGGCAAGTCTCCCCAGAGGTCAGCCGGCACACCATGGAGAAGTGCTGAGGGGGCCTGGTCTAAGGCCAGCTGTGAGCCTGGGTGGCCTGGCCCTGCCATGCTGATCCCTCTTCCCGAGGCCATCCATGCCTGTGCTGTGGCCTGCCTACCTTGGCCCAGTGCTGGACAGCACAGAGCTCTGGAGGCCTGTCTACCACTGCGCCGTCGCTTTTCCTCCCGTCTGTTCTCTTAGCCACCAAACCAGTCTTTTGTGTTTTTTCCCCCCCACCTCAGCCAATATTTTTCTCATTCTGAAATTCTGGCATCTCCATTAATTCATGTCTTCAGCTTTTAGCTAAAGAAAAAGTGTTGTGTTTCTTTGCTTATGGTTTTGAGTTGCTCTTTGTTCAGTAATGCACTTTATTTTATTGTCCAAAGAGAGTCAAGCTAATGTTACCAGCCTGGGGTGATCCCTGTGAGGGTTCTGGCCTGGGCAGCCCAGCCATCTTGCTCTGCATGGGGTGGCCCCGCCCCACCTCATGCCCTCTTGTGCCACCTGGCCCCACGGCCTGACGTCCCTCCAGGCCCGGGGGTGGGGTCTGTCTCTGGCTGCCTCTGACCAGCCTGCTCCTGGGACTCGGGTGCTCCCGCTTCGGCTCTGCTTTGGGCTCGCAGGTGTGTTGGCTGGGTGTGGACTAGCCTTACCTCGATCCCAGCTCGCAGTGAAATCTAATAAAAGCACCTGAAGCGACTGTCCTGCTCCCATTGTCTGTTGTTCCTGTGCCCCAAGCAGTGTCCTCAAGCTGTGTCTAGCAGAGGATTTGGTGTGAGTGATTTGGTAACACTCTGATTTCCCCAGTCGCTGGCAGGCTCTTGCTCCTGGGCACTGCTCTTCCAGGTTATCTGGATGGACGGTAAGAGTAACCTGACCTCCTTACATCTTTTCTGCCTCTCTCCACCTGCTGGCCACAGGATTGCTCCTTGGTCTTTGCATCCTAGACAGGTGCACATGGTCACAGCAGTGAAGGGAAGTCTAAGCAAACCCAGGAGCCTAGAGGGCGCTAGCGTCTTTCCTTGAGCTGAGCCTTCTTCCATAGACAGCCAGGGCGTCCACTGTGCTCTTCCTGCTCCCTGCAAACAAAGACAGGTCTGAGTACACCTGGGGGGGATGCAGCCTTGGTGTCTGGGCTGCAGAGGTAATTACAGGGTTTTCCCTGGTCCCTGCATCCCACTGAGACCTGAGGCAGCTCAGCCAAGTGTGGAGTGCACCTTTGCTAACCTGGCTGGTCTTTGAGGAGAGGACCAGGAGGCCCTGGGATGTACTCACCAGACTACTGCTCAGAACTCACACTCGGGGCCTCCTGTGTGCCCGCCCCCACGTGTTTTCCTGTTGGGCTTTTGTGCCTCCGCACAGCCTGTAGCGTCACACGTTCCCCTGTTCCCCTGGCCGGATGCCTTAGCCGACAGCGCCCCGGTCCAGCGAAGGCCCAGCGGCCACCAGCCTGCTCCCATCCTCAGCTGGGCTGGGGTGTGCCTGAGCCCCTCAGCACCATCACTTCAGGCCCCTTCCTGCTGGGGGGAGCTGATCGTTGGGACTGCTGGTGGCCAGGGGTCTGCCAGCCCCCAGACCTGGCGCAGTGAGGCGGAGGAGTGACCGCAGCGAGGCCTGTCACTCGGCACCTCCCCCGTCCTCTGCTCCTCGAGCGCCCTAGGAAAAGTGGCGGGAACCGCTGTGCGCTCTCAGGTGACGCAGCATGGCTTGCAGCTGGTGGAAGGCGGGCTGGAAGTCCCGTACACTCGAGGCCCAGAGTCACGGGCCTCAGGAAAAGGGATGTCTGGTCCCCTGGCCCTCGGCACCAAAGGCGGCCCGTCCATCCACGTCGGGGAGCGGCCTCAGCACGGGCCAGAGGAGGCCAGAGGCTGGCGGCAGGCGCTGCCTGGTGGTGCCGCCGCAGTCCATCGCACCGCCTGCTCGGCGTGTCCCCGGGGCGCTCGGCCCGTTCCGGTCCCGGACACCGGGACGGCCCGCGGGGAGCGCTGCCCGCCAGCGCTCAGTCCAAGGGGCCACCCCGAGCCCAGGCAGCGGCCCCGGAGAGCCGGACGGACAACCTTCGGCTTTCCTGAGTCCCGCCCACACAGACGGCCCGCGGTCCGCTCTCGGCCAGTCGGGCGTGGTCCCGCTGGGCGGCTGGGGCTTCCGGGCCGCTCCGGGTCGGCCCCGCCCACGACCCAGGCCCGCCTCCGCCTCCGGACCGGCACCTCCCAGGCCCGCCTCCGCCTCCGATCGGCCCCGCCCACCCCCGCCCGCCTCCGGACCGGCACCTCCCAGGCCCGCCTCCGCCCGCCTCCGGATCGGCACCTCCCAGGCCCGCCTCCGCCCCCGGTCGGCCCCGCCCCCCCTGCGGCCCGGGTCGGCCCCGCCCCCGCAGCGCGGGTTTACGGCGGAGGCCGCGCGGCGCCGTAGGCGGCCGTAAACTACCCGAGGCGGCACCGCCCCACCGGGCTCCGCTCCGGCCCGCCGCCCTCACGATGGCGGACGCCGCGCGGCGCGTGAATTACCTGGCTGGCTTCTCTTGCCCGCTCGGCGGCCTGGCGGCGGGCAAGCCTCGCGTGCTGTGCCACGAGGCGGAGGTCTTCCTGTCCACCGGCAGCGAGTTCGTGTACGTGTACGACCAGGAGGGCGGGCTGCTGACGGTGAGCGCGGGGCGGCGGGCGGGCCGGGGCGGCGGGCTGCTGACGGTGAGCGCGGGGCGGCGGGCTGCTGACGGTGAGCGCGGGGCGGCGGGCGGGCCGGGGCGGCGGGCTGCTGACGGTGAGCGCGGGGCGGCGGGCGGGCCGGGGCGGCGGGCTGCTGACGGTGAGCGCGGGGCGGCGGGCGGGCCGGGGCGGCGGGCTGCTGACGGTGAGCGCGGGGCGGCGGGCGGGCCGGGGCGGCGGGCTGCTGACGGTGAGCGCGGGGCGGCGGGCGGGCCGGGGCGGCGGGCTGCTGACGGTGAGCGCGGGGCGGCGGGCGGGCCGGGGCGGCGGGCGGCGGGCGGGCCGGGGCGGCGGGCGGCGGGCGGGCCGGGGCGGCGGGCGGGCCGGGGCGGCGGGCGGGCCGGGGCGGCGGGCGGCGGGCGGCGGGCGGGCCGGGGCGGCGGGCGGCGGGCGGGCCGGGGCGGCGGGCGGCGGGCGGCGGGCGGGCCGGGGCGGCGGGCGGCGGGCGGGCCGGGGCGGCGGGCGGCGGGCGGCGGGCGGGCTGGGGCGGCGGGCGGGCCGGGGCGGCGGGCGGCGGGCGGGCTGGGGCGGCGGGCGGGCCGGGGCGGCGGGCCGGGGCGGCGGGCGGGCCGGGGCGGCGGGCGGGCCGGGGTGCCGCCTGACCCCCTCCCCGGCGCCCAGGCCGTGTACCAGTTTCCGGACCAGGTGTGGCACCTGCAGCTGCTGGCCCGCCGCGGGGCGCTCTACGTTCTGTGCGCCCGGAAGGGCGTCTACTGCTTGTCGGTGGAGCCCGGGGGCAGGTGAGGGGGCGTGGTCCGCGCTCGCGGGCTCCCGGGGGGCGGGCCCCCGGTGAACCGCCCGGCCCCCCGCGCCCGGCGCCCCGGCCCCCCGCGCCCGGCGCCCCGGACCCCCGCGCCCAGCGCCCTGGCCCCCCGCGCCCGGCGCCCCGGACCCCCGCGCCCCGGTCCCCCTCGCCCGGCGCGCCGGACCCCCGCGCCCCGGTCCCCCTCGCCCGGCGCGCCGGACCCCCGCGCCCCGGTCCCCCTTGCCCGGCGTCCCGCGCCCAGCGCCCCCGGCCCCCGGTGAACCGCCCTGCGGGCCGGCCACCTCGCCCGGCGTCCCGCGCCCAGAGCCCCCGGCCCCCGGTGAACCCCCTGCGGGCCGGCCGCCTCGCCCGGCGTCCCGGCCCCCCGTGCCCAACGTCCCGGACCCCCGCACCCAGTGCCCCCGGTGAACCGCCCGGCCGCCTCTCCAGGCCCCCCGGCCCCCCACGCCCCAGGCGAGCCGCCCTGTGGGCCGGCCGCCTCGCCCTCCCCCCCCCCCCCCCCCCCCCCGCCCCCGGACCCCCGCTCCCAGCGTCCCGGACCCCCACGCCCAGCGCCCCCAGTAAACTGCCCGGCCGCCTCTCCCGGTGTCCCGGCCCCTGCGCCCCGCACCCCCGCGCCACTGCACGAGGCAGCCGCCTGCCCTCAGTCTCTGCTCGAACTTGGGGGGTCAGGAGGTGAAGGCCCCAGCCCTCTCTGCCTCAGCCTTCAGAGGGTCCAGAGCGTCCGGAGCGGGGAGGGCGGGGGCTGGAGGGGCGGCCAGGCCTGTGGACTGCGGGTCGGGCTGCCGAGAGTCAGTGAATGATGCCCCTCGGGTTACAAGCCTGTCGGCTTCTGACAGCCTCGTGCTGTCGCATGTGTCCTGGGCAGCCCCTGAGCAGTGGGTGGCCTGTGGAACGGCTGGCACCACAGGGACCCTCAAGAGCAGAGGCTCCCTGTGAAGACTCCGCCGGCCTGCACCGGGAAGGTGGCAGCAAGCCTCCCTGAGTCGGCCCTGCGGGTCCTGATCACATCTCCATTGTTCCCAAAGCGTGGCAAGCCGGGCCGGTGAGGACAGCCTTGGGGACGAGCTCCCGTGCCCTGTGGTCCCCGTGGACCCCGCGGCCTGCGCTGTCCCCGACGCGGCGCTCTGTGCCTTCGCCGTGCTGGACGACCTGCTCGTCACCCTGGTACAGGGCCCCGCCCAGTGGAAGATGCAGTTGTTCGAGCGCCCCCACCCAGGGGAGGACCCCCAGCCGGGAGTACCCCTCGGGGAGGTGGAGTTATCCACCTGCAACCCCCCAGCTGGGGTCCCCGAGAAGCCTGCGGCCCCCCGCTTCCTGCCAGTGTTGTGCTGTATGTTCCCTCCAGGCGCCAGGGATCCTCACGGGCACTCCCAGGGCCGTGGGGGCTTTGTGCTGAAGGAAGCCCTCTTTGGGCTGCTCTTTGGAGCCGATGCCACCATCCTGGAGTCCCCTGTGATCCTCTGTGGCCTCCCTGATGGCCAGCTCTGCTGTGTGGTCCTGAAGGCCTTGGCCAACTCCAGGTCTGCCCCCGGTGACCCAAAGGCCCTCGTCAAGATCCTCCATCACCTGGAGGAGCCTGCGGTTTTCATCGGGGCCTTGCAGACTGAGCGCCTGGCTGAGGAAGCCGCGGAGGAGGTGCTGCCAGATGAGGAGCAGCACTCTGACTGCCTGGTGGCCCTTGGGCACCAGGGCCGCGCGTTAGCCATCAAGGCCAGCTGGAACGAGTCCGGGAGTTTAGTGCCAGAGCTTCGAGAGTATTGGCTCCCAGGGCCGATGCTCTGTGCTGCCTGTGGAGCAGGCGGTCGCATGTACCTCAGCACTCCCTCCGACCTCTGTGTGGTGGACCTGGCGCAGGGAAGTGCCCCTTCGGACCCCCAGCAGCCCCACAGGGATCTGGGAAGCCTGCCCCTTGAACTGTGTCCAACCAGCTTGAGCATCTGTAGTGTCCTCACGCTCTCCGTGTCATCTAGGACTCCTGCAGGTACATGCTGCTGCTTAGACGTGGAACACCAAAGCCTTAGGGAGAGGCCTTCCTCTTTGCAGTCTTCCCTGAGCTGGCCTGTCTTCTCGTGGCTGCTTCTGACCTTTTTTAGCTGGCCAGTATTGGCGTGGCCTCACTGGCATAGCTTGGTGATTCACTCCCTTCTGTCTGGGGTCAAGGAGCGCTGTATACATGTCCTTCCTGGGCTCTGGGAAAGGACTGCTGCTAGGCCTGAGTTTGCTCCGACTCCTGGCTCAAATGGCGACTCAGAGCATGTTGCCTGAGGAACCCCAGAGGAAGAGCAGCTCCCTCAGCAGGTCTGAAATCAGGTCAGGCCGACACTTGATGTGGAGTGAAGGGCTGAGACACACCTGCCTCCGCCACTCGGGGCTGAGCAGAGAGCGTCTCAGCTTCTCGGGCCAGAGGTCTTAGCTGCGTCTGCTTGATGTTGGGGTGAGAGAAAGTCGTTTCCTATTGGGTGGTCAGCGTATTGGCAGACCTGCTGAGAGAAACCTGTGGGGAGAAGGCTTTGAAGGGAAGCAAGCCCCAGGCGTGGGGATACCCGTGAGCAGACCTTCCGCTGCTCAGCCACCCACCTCTGTAGAACTCAGGCCACAGCAGTGTTGGAGCGGAGGGGCTGGGTCAGTCAGATTGCTCCAAATCCAGGACTAGGAAGGGGGCACTGCAGAGGTGGTCAGTCGGGCTGGGAAGGCGGCTCAGCGGTACAGTGCTCGCCTAGCACGCAGGAAGTTCTGGATTCCATTCCTCAGTGCCACACATTCAGGAAAAGCCAGAGGTGGCAAGTGGTAGAGTGTTAGCCTTGAGCAAAAGCTCAGAGACACCGCCCGGCCCTGAGTTCAAGGGGAGGCAGTCTATAGGGGTGTCCAGTGAGGACGGGTGAGCAGTGGCCAGCCTTGCTCCGTGTGCCCAGCTGCAGGTTGAATCGTGTCCTTGTTTCACCCCTTTGCTATTTTCCGCCACTGTGCCCCTCCACGCTGACGATGCGTCTCAGGGAAGCCCTTCAAAAGGTGGGAGCCACCAGCCAGCAGCTCCCTGCCGGCTCGGGCTGCACCTGGGTCTCCTGCCGCTCACTGCCCTGGCCTTCCTCCAACACTTGTCTTGCAGCCCGGGAAGAGCCCTGGCCACTGGTCCCCGCCCGCTGGCTGACTCTGTGTCTGTCATCAGGTGGCACAGAGCTCCTGGCCCTGTCTGCCAAAGGCCGCCTGATGAGCTGCAGCGTGGACCTGAACTCTAAGAAGACTGATGCTGCCAGAGTGTCTGTGGCAAATGCAGGCCAGAGGATTAAAGAGCTGCTTTCTGGCATCGGTGATATCTCCGAGAGGTGAGCAGTGGTTGCGGCCCGGGCAGCGTATCGTAGGGCTGTGCTGCATGTTCATGAGGCGGCGTCCTGGGCTGGGGTGTCCTTGGTGGTCTTCGTGCTCGTCAGTCTGCCCTTGCTCTGCAGAGAGCCCAAAAGGCTGCCGGGAAGGTCAGATGAGCGATGCCCCTTTTCCCTGGCTGGACGTTACTCTTCCTTCTCTGCCTGTGCGTCTGCTCTGGCCTGTGCCTGCTGCTCAGGATGGACGGTGGTGGTGGCCGCAGTGGACAGTGAGGGAGAGCACGCGGCAGCGCCTCTCCTCCCCGGCTTGCTCCGTGTCCCGGGGGCCGGGGCTGTTTCCACGGTGTCTGCCATCCCACTGCCACCGCAGAGGGCAGGGGGTGGCCTGAGCGGGGCTGGACCAGCCCGGCCAGGGGCATCACCTGCCCTGAGCGGCCAGCGTATGCGACGGGCTCGTGGGGAGCCGGGCCCCCTTCCTGAGTGCCGCACCCGCTCTTCACAGAGTGTCTTTTCTGAAGAAGGCGGTAGACCAGCGGAACAAAGCCCTGACCAGCCTCAACGAGGCCATGAATGTCAGCTGCGCCCTGCTATCCAGCCGGGAGGGCCCCCGGCCAGTCTCGTGCACCACCACCACGGCGTGGAGCCGCGTGCAGCTGCAGGACGTGCTGACGGCCACCTGCCTGCTGGAGAACAGCAGCTGCTTCAGCCTGGAGCGGGGCTGGACGCTGTGCGTCCAGGTGCTGGCCAGCGCCTCCGCCCTGGACCTGGGTGCCGCCGGCCCCGCGGTCACCTACACCATCCCGGTGGACAGCCTGGGCCCGGGTAGCCGGCGAGAGGTGACCCTGCCGTTGGGCCCCAGTGAGAGCGGCGAGTTCGAGCTGCCCGTGACGGTGTCCTGCACGCTCTTCTACAGCCTCCGAGAGGTGGTGGGCGGGGCCCTGGCCCCCGCCGACCCCCTGGAGGCGCCCTTTCTGGAGGAGCAGCCCCTCGACCTTCTTCCCGAGCAGGAAGGCATCTGTCTGCCTCTGAGTAAGCACACGGTGGACATGCTCCAGTGCCTGCGCTTCCCCAGCCTGGCCGCAGCACACGCACAGACTCCCCGCCCGCCCGGCCCTGCCCACGACCCTGTGGACGCCTTCCTGGAAACCTGCCAGCCGCCCGGCAGCCAGCCCTCCGGCCCGGCCTCCCTGCGGGCCAAGTACCTGCCCCCGTCCTCTGCTTCCGTCAGAGTGTCAGCCGAGCTGCTCAGGGCTGCCCTGGAGGCTGCTCGCTCAGGTGGGTGCCGCTGCCTGGCTCTCCTCTGGCTTCAGGGCCTTGAGGCCCTGAACATGGGTCATTTTTCCCTCTCCCGGTGGCTCCTGGGTCAGCCTTGGGTCCATCCCCCCCCCCCCCCCCCTCAAGTTCTGCCACATCCTGGTTGCTGTCAGAGTCTTGTGCTACGTTGTCCTACCGCTGTGTTTTTCTTTTGTGTTTCTTAAAAACTGTGTGTGGAGCATGACCTGAACACAAGCAGACACCCCTGGGGAGCAGCGCGGTGAGTTTTTGCACAGCAAGAACTCGGGTCGCTTGTCCAGCGCCCGCGGCCCTGCTCTGCTCTGAGCCTGCTGAGCTCCGTGTCTGCTCTCTGTGTTTGGCTCTGCTCCCACGGCGTCGTGTAGAGCCCTCCGTGTTGTGTGCTGTTGAATTCTGTGGCAAAATAGGGTCCCAGCTGTGGGCGTTGCTTCCCGGCACCCAGCAGGTGTTGGGTGGTTTCTGGGCTGCATCTTGCACCTGGACGCAGCCACAGCTGTCCCCAGCGTGTTCTGGCTGTGCCCAGACAGCTGCCTGCCCTTCTTGGCCGCCCTGCTAGAAGAGCCTGGCTCAGGGCTGGGTGGTCTCACCTCTAGGCATCTGTCTCCTCACGCCCCTCCCCACCATCCCCTCAGGGGGCCCGGCATCCTGCCTGGGTTGGGCTGTGGGCAGCGGGGATGCTGCCTGGCGGGGCGTTTGGGAGAGGCCACCGTGTGCCTTGCAGCAGCCCGGCTCACGCGCCTGGCCGGCCCTTTGTCCAGGCGTCCCCCTGTGCAGCGCCACCCTGCAGTGGCTCCTGGCTGAGAACCCTGCCGTGGACGCCATCAGGGCCCGCGCACTGTCCTCCATCCAGGGAGTGGCTCCAGATGGGACCGACATCCACCTCGTCATCTCTGAGGCAAGAAGGGGTCTGTTCGCCTGCCCTGGGGAGACAGGCCTCAGTCCCCACGCTTCTCTGGGGCCCTAGACCAGTGCGTATAAGAGCTGGATTCCTGGCCCCACCATCTGCTCCCCTCGGGAGCAGCAGGCCCGCTTGGGAAGCTGAAGACCCTCCTCTGTGCCTTGTGCCAGAGGAAACACCTAAAAACTCCAGCCATTCGGGCTGGGATCTCAGGATAGACTAATGTGAATCAGCGAAAAGGACAGCCAGGTACCAGTGACTCACACCTGTAATCCCAGCTTCTCCAGAGGCTGAGATGTGAGGATTGCAGTTCAAAACCAGCCCAGGCAGTAACGTCCATGAGACTCATCTCCAATAAACTACCAAAAGAAAGCCAGAAGTGGAGCTGTGGCTCACATGGTAGAGCATGAATGTTGAGCAAAAGACGCTCAGGGACAGCACCCAGTCCTGAGTTCCAGACCCAGAACTGGCACAAAGAAAAGAGATGGCTGTGGGGCGGAAGGGTGTGGCGGAAGGACTGCTGTAAAGCTGAGGGCGCCAAGGCCAGTCCGACAGAAGTCGGGAAGCAGCCTCAACCTGCCCTGGCACTGCTCGGTCTAAGGCCTGCCGCAGACTGCTGTGCACGAGCTGTGGGTGGAGGCTGACTGCAGGGCTGCGCGCAGTCCCGAGCACGTGCCACGTGCTGAGCAAAGGCGGGACGCCCAGCCCCAGACCCCAGCACTCGAGCCAAACGTCCACTTCCGGCTCTGCTGGTTCATTAGAGATAAGCTTTTGGGTTTGTGGTCCCGTCTCCCCAGTAGCTAGGCGTGCAGGCGAGCCGCGGCTCCGCTTCCTTGCGGCCACCTCCAGGGTGGTGAGCGGCCCCTGCATGTGTTGCAGGTGGCTGTGACGGACCTGAGCCCCGCGGGGCCCATCCAGGCCGTGGACATCCAGGTGGAGAGCCCCTCGCTGGCCGACATGTGCAGAGCGCACCATGCCATTGTGGGGCGCATGCAGGTACCGAGCCCCAGGCGCTGGATGGGAGGGAGGCTCCGGAGGGCTGGGGGCGGCTCCCGCGGCCCTGCCTCAGCCCGTGCAGCTGTGTGCTCCGTGACCAGCAGCCTGGGCGCCAGGCCTGCTGCACAGAGAGGCTGAGGCTCCAGCACAGCCCCAGGACCAGGGGTCTGCGCGCAGAAATGAGTGGTTTCCATTTCCTGCTGGGTCCTCCTAGCAGCAGCCACCAAGTCCCCAACCGGGGTGTTATTCTACCTGGGACTACCCGCAGGGCCCTGGCCCCTGCAGCCAGGCCCTCAGCGAGCGGCCGGTGACGTCTCAAGCTGGCTCTTGACTGTGGCCCTCCATATTGTCACCCTGAACATCAGGATCTGCCAGCCAGCGGCTTTTGGGACCACGGTGAGATGCACTGTGAGCCTGGCCAGAGGCCAGCTGCCCTCAGAGGTCTAAGGTTGAGCCTGGGGATGTCCCAGCACTGATTCACTGTGATTATTGTTTCCCGCACGTAGCCATGTGGCAGGGCCGCAGTGCAGCGGGGCTGGAGCTGGGTGCCCACGCTGAGCCGGTAGCTGCCTCTGACAGTGCTGCCTAGAGGCTCTGCCCACGGGGCCACTTTTGACCACACGTCTCCCCTAAGCCCCGGTGGCCTGGTCTGGATCATCTATACAAGTTCCAACCCAAGTGTGTCGCGTTTGGGATGCTGGGTTAGCCTTCCACCTGTGACCCTAGGAACACAGTGTGGGCTGCGGTGGCGGCTCCGTGTGGGGTCAGCAGGGCCTGTCCCTGGAGCCGGCAGGCATGTTCTCCCCAAACCTGCGCCCATCACAGCTCATTGTCCAGTGATGCCCAGCTGTGCAGCCTCTGCCGACTACAGCTCTTCCTGGGGCTCCCTTGCCCTCAGGTGGCAGCTCCACCCCCAGGGCCCTGGCTGCCCCTAAAGGCTGGCTGCGTTTTGCAAGGTGCGCGGTCTTTGGGAAGCAGACACTAGTGGGTGTCCAGTGGGTTGTGTGGGCCCCTCCTCGTGTGGGGCCTGCGTTGGGGGTCAGCAAGAGCCGCCCCACCCCACACCCCACACGGCGGACCGAGCCATGGACAGACTGGCAGAGAAGAGGTTGAGATCTGAGCCCAGAAAGGTTCTTTGGGGATGAATGGAGGGACAGAACCAATTAGATCCTGTAACTGAGTGTCGGGTGGCGGCGCTCCGGTGCTTTTCTCGGGAGGAAGGTCCCAGAGACAGCAGTCAAACGGTAAAGCCACAAGGAGAGAGGGCGTCAAGGCAACCAAGCTGGGAAACCAAGGAGAGTTTAGGGGTACATGAACCCCCTAGACGTGGGCCCCCCCTCGGGTCAGGTGGTGAGGAACACTCCAGCATCAGACCCATTCCTCTGTCTCCAGGCAATGGTCACCGAGCAAGCTGCCCAGGGGGCCAGCGCGCCTGACCTGCGCTTGCAGTACCTTCGCCAGATCCACACCAACCACGAGGTGAGCCCCAGGGCTTCCCCCGTGGGCACGGTGTGCCGGGGCCTGGCCTGGGAAGCTGGCTCAGGGAGTGGGCCGGGAAGAGCGGGCCGGTCCCGTTTCCCACCTCTGATGCTCCATCTGTGCCCTCACCACGCCCCCGTGGGTCCCTGCGTGTGGACAGCCACATACCCGTGTGCTTCCCGGGCTCAGCCCACCCCTTGGCCCGAGTCTGCAGATGTCGGGGGGTGCGGGTCCCGAACACGCTGCCACCCACAGGCCCTGCTGCGGGAGGTGCAGGCCCTGCGAGACCGGCTGTGCACGGAGGATGAAGCCAGCTCCTGCGCCACGGCCCAGAGGCTTCTGCAGGTCTACAAGCAGCTGCGCAACCCCAGCCTGGTCCTGCTGTGAGCCAGCGGCCTGTGCCTCTGCCCGCGCTCCCTGCCTGCTGACCGCCGAAAACACTTGAATGTGAACATACGCCAGGCGGGCCAGGAAGTGCTGGGGGGGGGGGGGGCGGGGCGGGGCGGGGTGATGAGATGAGAGGCTGCGTCTGCCCCTGGCTCCCGCCCTTGCTGCCGGCAGCTGCGCACCAGGTGCACGCGTCCCGCCTGAGCTGGGCTTGTTCTGCAGGGCCGCTCCGCAGCTCGCACTGTGTGCACCACCTCAGCTCAGACCAGTCAGCCACGTGGCACCGACTTGGGCAGGCCGCAGCCGTGTTGCTCCCACAGTTCCCACCACACTCCCAGAGCCCTGCTGCCCCTCTGGGGCCCCCCGGGGGAGGGTGCCCCCGCGACCAAAGCACAAGGACCGGGTGCCAGCCCCTGTGGGCACCACGTGCCAAGGCCAGGGCTGTGCCCAGCACTGTGCTGCTTTTAGGATCAGGGTGGGGGGCACAGCCCACGGCAGCCCCACACCCCTGCCCCCTCGCTCAGCCGTGCACTGCCCGGCTGCTGGTGCTGTTTTTATTACGGGATGGGCATGGGCCTGGACTTGGGGGGCTTCGGGCCACCTCTGTGCAAGCGCATCTGCGTGTGTGCAGGCGCTGTGAGGTGCTTTGCTGACAGGTGACCCTTTCTACAGAGCTCCAACCTTGGCTGTTGTGGTTTTTGTTGTTACCCTTCTCTACCCTTGGGCTCTTCCAGCTTCTCCTTGGTCCTAAGGCAGGAGGGACTGGAGAACTGAGGAGGGAGGCCCTCCTCCCTCCCTCCCTCCCCCCCCCCAGCCACTGCTGGCTGTGCAGGGTCCCATGTATGCCTGGCCTCTGGGTTATTCTGACATCCCAAGTGGGAGCTTTGAGTCCGGCCACTGGCCAGTGCTCATGGACCGCCTGGCGGTGAGGACCACTGGTCCAGATGGAGGACCTGCAGGGTCTGCACCCACCCACCTTGGCCCAGGCTGTGCTGGCTTCTGCCTGCTGTATTTGACACCTCCTGTTGTCATCATCAGCTGGACATCATCGGCTGCAGGGGCCCAGCCCTGGGACATGGGCACTGCAGACCTTCCAGCCCCAGGGTACAGCAGGCTGGGAGAGCCAGAGCTGTGCCGAGGCCTTGGTTTACTGCCAGACCGCCAGACCCAGACAGGAACGAGACCTCCAGCTAGATGCGCTCAGCTGGGGTGTGGCTGACTTGAGGGGTCAGGGTGGTGTTTAGTGCTCATCAGTGGAGTAAACGCCATTGCTGTTCCAGCCTGGTGCCCTGGCTCGCCCAGCGCCCCCCGGAGGCCCCTGCCCTGCCCGCCTCCCCCTGAGCCTGGGGCTGCGGCCATGGAGAGCTGCCCAGCACAGGCCTGTTTTCTGCACTGGGGGGACAGCCCCGGTGGCCCTCGCGCCACACCCCACCGCGCGGAACAGAGGCCAGAGACGCAGCTGGGGAGGGCGCGCTTTGCTTTAGTCTCCACGGGGTGGGGTGGGGGTGCGGGCGGTCCCTCGGTCCCCCCCCTCCCGGCCCGCGGGGCTCAGAACTCCCAGAGCGCGGCGCCCGCGGGCGCCTCGGCGTCGGCGCGCAGCAGCCCCGCCGCGCCCCCGCTCAGGTACCGGCCGCTGCCCGCGCGGATGGCCAGGCGCCCGCGTTCGCGGAACTCGAACAGGAAGTCCTCGGCCCGCTCGCCGTCGCTGCGCACGCAGCCGTGGCTGCCGGTGTTCCAGAACCCTCCGCGGCCTGGAGGGAGGGGCGGAGGAGGGAGGGGCGGAGGAGGGGGCTGCGGCCCCGCCGAACGCACCCCGGCCCCGGGAAACCCCCCTCCCCAAGCCGCCAGACCCCCATCCCCAAACCGCGGGAGCCCCTTCCCCAAGCCGCCAGACCCCCATCCCCAAACCGCGGGAGCCCCCTCCCCAAGCCGCCGGCCCCCCTCCTCCCCAAGCCGCCGGCCCCCCTCCTCCCCAAGCCGCCGGCCCCCCTCCTCCCCAAGCCGCCGGCCCCCCTCCTCCCCAAGCCGCCGGCCCCGCGGGAGCCCCCTCCCCAAACCGCCAGACCCCCATCCCCAAACCGCGGGAGCCCCCTCGCCAAGCCGCCAGACCCCCATCCCCCAAACCGCGGGAGCCCCCTCGCCAAGCCGCCAGACCCCCATCCCCAAACCGCGGGAGCCCCCTCCCCAAGCCGCCGGCCCCCCTCCTCCCCAAGCCGCCGGCCCCGCGGGAGCCCCCTCGCCAAGTCGCCAGACCCCCATCCCCAAACCGCGGGAGCCCCCTCGCCAAGCTGCCGGCCCCGCGGGAGCGCGCCGGCCCACCTCGGATCTGGTAGGCGCCGTCGCGGAAGCCCAGGCGGAAGACGTCGTAGACGGAGCGGTTGGTGTCCAGCTGGCTGGAGCCGCGGCGGTGGCAGACGAAGCCGTCGGGGCCGCGGAGCACCAGGAGCGGCCGGTTGATGAGCTTGAGGACGAACTCCTCGTCTGCGCCTGCGGGAGGTGGCGTGAGACGGGCGCCGGCGAGGGGCGAGGAGCTCGCCCACCCCCGCGGCCCTGTCCCCGGCTCGGGGCTCGCCCACCCCGCGGCCCTGTCCCCGGCTCGGGGCTCGCCCACCCCCGCGGCCCTGTCCCCGGCTCGGGGCTCGCCCACCCCGCGGCCCTGTCCCCGGCTCGGGGCTCGCCCACCCCGCGGCCCTGTCCCCGGCTCGGGGCTCGCCCACCCCCGCGGCCCTGTCCCCGGCTCGGGGCTCGCCCACCCCGCGGCCCTGTCCCCGGCTCGGGGCTCGCCCACCCTGCGGCCCTGTCCCGCTCGGGGCTCGCCCACCCCCAGGCGCTGTCCCCGGCTCGGGGCTTGCCCACCCCCGCGGCCCTGTTCCCGGCCCGGAGCTCGCCCACCCCCGTGGCCCTGTCCCTGGCTCCAGGCTCGCCCACCCCGCGGCCCTGTCCCCCGCTCGGAGCTCACCCACAAAGTCGCTGACAGCCGCCAGCTGCCCGTTCTTCTTCATGCACACGTAGCGCCCGTTGCTGGCCTTGAGAGCCACGCGGCGGCCACGCCATTCCATCTCAAACATGGTGCTGGCAGAGCTGCGGAGCCGGAGGGACTCAGGGCCGCGGGGGCTGCCGCCCAACCTCACATCTGTCCCGGGCAGGAGCACAGAGCCACCCCTCCCCAGTGCCCATTCCTTGAACTCGGTGCTGTCCCTCAGCTCTCCAGCTCAAGGCTAGTGCTCTACCACTTGAGCCACAGTGCCACTTCTGGCTTTCTGAGCGATTTATTAGAGATAATAAACCCAGGTTGGTTTGGAACTGTGATCCTCAGATCTCAGCCTCCTGAGTATCTAGGATGACAGGCCCAATGCACGGTCCCAGTAGCCTGCAACAGTGGTTGCTGTGGCAGAGGTACTGATGGTGATGGTGGAGGTAGTGAGGGTGGGGTGGGCAGGGCAGGCACTCACACTTGTGTGGCTGTGGCCTGAATTCCCCCGTGGGTGACCAGGGCCCAGTAGCCCCCAATGCTGGAATAGAAGGTACATTTCTTTGTCTGCTGGTCAATCTGCATCAGAAAGGTCTCATGGTCCAGTTCTTCATCCTGATTGGCTGAGACATTGACCCCTGGAGGGGGAAGATAGGAAAGTCTCATGCCTCTTCTGGGGGCTGTATTTGGGGTGTCTCTGAAGCCCAGAGGAGCCTGGTCTAAAGCTCTGTGCTTGGAGGTTGGAGGACGGCTTTCAGAGGGGATGAAAACGGCACTGCCACACCCACAGCAGCCTTGGGGACTCCTGACATCACTCCCCACAGCCAGACCCTCCCGCACCTGCACCAGCTCGCTCCTCAGCGGTGCCTTCCGGACTCTGATTCACCCCAGACTGCCAGGTGGGCAGGGGTGGAGGAGTTCCATTCTCCCCTGTACAGCCCAGGTCACAGCCACGGTACAGGGACCAGGGAGCCCTGCCCACACGAACCCTTGCCTCCTGGGGTCCCTAGGGGAGCACACAGCCGTCCAGGACTCTGGCTGAGGTTCCGGGCTTGGAGACAGAGGGGACACCCAGGTTCTGGGCTGTGAAAAGCAGCAACTATGCACACTTCCTCAGGATCTTCCTGAAAATGAATTCTGGCTCCTCCCACAAGCCACCTCCATTTCCATGACAACTGGCTACCTTGTGGTGAGAGGTTAGAGCCCTCAGGGACTCTGGGTGTGTTCAGCTACAGGGACCTGGGGCAGTGGGGGAGCAGTGCTACATCACCTGAGGTGGCAGTTAGCCCAACCCTCTCCACAGAGGTCATCAGGAAATGACCCTTCACCTGCTCAGGTGTCCTGAGCATGGGTGGGCAGCTCTCCATCCCCACGCTGGCACAGCACGGGCTGGGGCCCAGATGGGCAGCAGGGAGGCCAGGCAGGCTGGCCCTCACCAGGGATGCCTGCGGGTTTGGTGAGCCAAGAGCCTTCCCGCGGGGCCAGGCACAGCCAGGTCACAGGGCCTGGCCCGCCGCACCTCCACCTGGCTCCCAGGCCACCGGTGAGGGGCAGGCACACATCGCCCACACGTCTCCAGGCATCTTCCGGGCACCCGCTTCTAAGTACGGGCCTGACAGTGCCAGGGCTTCGGTGGAGACTGCTGGCTTTACCCTCTCCCTTGCGTGGAAGGGAGCGCTCCGCTCTGGTCGGTGGGATGTGCATTTTCTTAGGAAGACACAGTCGGGACTCCTGGCCCTTTTCCCCGGCTTGTGTCTGGAACTGCAGGGTTTGGTGTTGATGACAGTTGAGGTGACCCAGGGGAAGAGGGGTGCCCTGTGGCTGCAGAGCAGGCGGTGCCACCGGGGGGCCACACGCAAGGCCCCCAGATGCCGATGCGCAGTAATCAGACTCACTGCTGAGTGTGGGCGTGATGCTTTCTGCTTGATAGTAACGGATGAGCTGCCAGGCTGGCAGACACGGGCAGACCAGCCATCGGGAGAGGCAGCTAACAAGATGCCACCGGGCCCTCGGGGGGACAGCATGGGGCAGCCTGGCCCGAAAGTGACACACACTGAGGCCCCACTGCACTAAGACACACAGCAGACCCTAGTACCCGCTGCTGTGAATCAGGGCAACTGCCCCCACCTCCACCCTGCCCCCTCTGCCCCCCCAGCTAACCCTGCCCCCTGCACACTGCACCTCTGCCACACACACCCCACAGACTGAAGAGCCACAGCACACTTCTGCCAAGTCAGCCAGAAATGACTGTGGGTGGGGAGGGATCCCCGGCTGGAACCCCACTGGGGAAGCCTGCCCAGGGGATCCTCATCCAAGGACCAGGTCAGATGCAATGTGGGTGAGGAGATAAACACAAGCCACCCCCTCCCTCCACCAGCACCAGCCTCCCACCTTCCTCCCTCACAGGCCCAGTGCTAGAGACTGAACACGGATTTCCACATGCCCAGACAAGCTCCACAGCAGAACCAGAACCTATCTCCATCAGCACCCTCACCTCCCCCCTCATCGCCTCCATCACCTCCATCAGCACCCTCACCTCCATCACCACCCTCACCTCCACCCTCACCTCCATCACCACCCTCACCTCCATCACCTCCATCACCACCCTCACCACCCTCACCTCCATCACCACCCTCACCTCCATCACCTCCATCACCTCCATCACCACCCTCACCTCCACCCTCATTGCCTCCATCACCTCCATCACCACCCTCACCTCCACCCTCATTGCCTCCATCACCTCCATCACCACCCTCACCACCATCACCTCCATCACCACCCTCACCTCCATCACCTCCACCCTCTTCACCTCCATCACCTCCATCAGCACCCTCACCTCCATCACCACCATCACCTCCATCACCTCCCTCACCTCCATCAGCACCATCACCTCCATCACCACCCTCACCTCCATCACCTCCATCACCACCCTCACCTCCATCACCACCCTCACCTCCACCCTCTTCACCTCCATCACCTCCATCACCTCCCTCACCTCCATCCCTCTAAGTATTTCGCACATAGAACTCAATGCTTCTTTTCCCGCTCTGGAACTTCTCACACCCTCCGTGCTCCAGCATGCTGTCTTCAGCCCACACCCTAGCACCTAGCCATGTGCCAGGACAAGCCAGCGCAGTGATGGTCTGACCCAGAGGCCCAATGGCAGGCACAGGCCCGGGAGCCTGGCTGAGCTCCCAGCTGGTGCTCTTGCCTGATAGAGATCATCTGGACAGACACAGGTCCCAGGAAAGCTGGCACCCGCAGGTTTGAGCAGGGTTCCAGGGGTGCACAGGAACTGCCCCTCACCTGGATGGCCTGAGGGTCTGAGGGGGATAGGGAGGGGGTCTGCGTGTTGCTGTGCCTGCCCTTGTGCTTGTAGGTCAGGACGTGTCTGGCCATCCTGGAGCCCAAGGTTGGAGACTGAGGACTGCTGGCTTGGGCTGGGCCCTGCTCCCCAGATGTTGGCTGGGACAAGCTCTGCACAGCGCTGCCCTCGCCTGGGCCACTTGCACGGGACGCAAGCCCCCGTCCAGAGCTGCCCTGGTTAGGCATGTGAAGGTGGTGCTCCACTCCACTCCCACTGCGCCCGTGCTCTGCCCCAGCCCCTCCTTGGCCTTCTTCAGACAGAATTCAGGGTGATGGCAGAGCGGGGTGTGGGGGGAGGCCCCACGGCTGCTTCCTGACCAACAGCGCCAGGCTGGGTGTGAGCCTCGCCCCCCCTCCCCCCCCCCCCGCTAGGGGCTCCACCCATCTCCATCCACATCTCCAGTCTCAGCAGGTCAGAGACACCTCCATGCTGTCCTGAGAAAGGCCAGCGTTCCTGGTCTCAGTTCAGAAGCCACCGGCCCCAGCAGCCCTCCCAGGCCCACCTCCCGTGTGCAGACACACGTGTCCCTGTGGGGCACACGCACAGCCAGGCCTGGGACACGTGCAGGAGGTCAGCGGCGCCGGCCGTCCCTACCTTGCCGCACGGAGACGTAGCGGTGGTTGGCGGCCAGCAGCACCACCTGCGGGGGGCTCTCCTCCAGGTCGAAGAGCTCATCCTTCCCAGGCCGCGCGCTGCGGCCGGCCTTGAGTGTGCCCGCCGGCCCCACGGGCGCCAGGTAGCGGCCCTCACAGTCCTTGAAGGCCAGCTTGCCGGCCTTGAACTCCAGCGTGTAGCAGGCGCGGGCCTCGGGCTCCCAGACCAGGCAGCCGTCGCTGCGCAGGTAGCGGCTGTCGCAGGACTTGAGGCAGTAGCGCCGGCTCCGGAAGATGAGCGTGAGCAGCGCGTCCACACCCCACGGCATGTCGCCGTCCGCCAGCATCTCGTCGTCCTGCCGGCACAGGTGCACGTAGCGCCGCCGGCTCACGCTCAGCAGGTGCGCCTGGGGGTGGATGGCCAGGTGCACCGTCCACAGCTCCGCCGGGGAGATGGCTGTGGCGAAGCAGGAGAGCCGGTCCTCGGTGCCGCCGAAGAAGCGGCCGTGTGGCTCCGACCGTAACGCCCACCGCCCGTCGGGCTGGGGCAGGACCAGAAAGCGGCAGTCACGGCCCGGGTGCTCCGCCTCACAGGTCACTCGCCCGTCCTCTCCGGCCGACAGGTAGCGGCCCAGATGGCTGCTTCGGAGGAGCACAGCTGGGCCCTGCCCGGGGTCGGGCTCCAGGACCCAGATCTGCTTCCTCTTGAGGCTGGGCGCAGAAGCATTGACCTTGAAGCCGAAGCTCTCTGCCGTCAAGTAGCGGTCGGTGTCGTTGAGGAGGCCAAACTGGATCTTCAGCACCTGGTGCAAGCCGTTGGTCGGCATCGTCGGGGCTGGCCAGGTCCCCTGTGGGGCCTAGGAAGCTCCCCCCTGGGCTCCCCCAGAGGCCCAGCTGGCGTCATGGACCCGTCGCCCACTCCTGCATTACTCTCGCCCCGCAGCCATGGCCACCGGGCGGGTCTTACATGGTCAGCAGGCGTCGGAGGGGGCAGGGGGGTGGATCAGGGCTGCGGCTTAGGAGAGGCTGCGGCGGCGGCTGCCTTTCATGACTCCCAGCTTGGATTTCAGCAGCTCCTGAAGAGCCCTGAGGCCGAAGCCCGCTGCCCTGTGTGGCCGGAGCGGCTGACCACCTCTGGCCTCCACCTGCTGCAGCCTGGGTCCTGGCTGGAGCCCTAGGCCCCCTCGCGGGCCCTCGCACCTCCTGACCCCTCCTCCTGCCCACTTCAGGGGCCCTCAGACCCCCAGGCCTCCATCAGACCAGCCCGGCTCTTTCCTGGGGTAGAAAAAGCCGCCCAATGGAAAACTCACAGCAGAGTGGTAACCGGATCGCAGCCCTCCGCCCGGCACCAGGCCCTCCCTGGGATCCGGTTGCTGCTTCTCTGATTCCTGCTGCCAGGAGCCAGCGGCCCCCTCCCCAGCGCCCCGTCCCCAGTGGCCCCTCCCCAGCAGCCCGCAGCCCCCACTCACCTCTGACCTTAGGCTCTGGCCCTGAGGCCTGTGGCTGCCCCAGGGGCCCCACCCTGCCCTGCTGGGACCCCACCCCTCAGCTCAGGAAGGGGGTGGAGGGTGCTAGTCAGGTGCAGGGCTGGGCCCAGGACCCCAGGCCCCGGAGCCAGGGCGCAGTCTGCCGTGTGCACCAGCGCGGCTGAGTGTGCCCCAGTCCAGGCTGCAGGTGCAGGGCCAGGGCCCTGGGCCGCCGTGGGCCCCGCTCAGCTTGGGCCTGGGCCTGGCCCTTCTTGGAAGGCAGCTCGGGGAGTCCGGCCGCCGATGACCTTCTGCACACTTTCTGGGTGTCCGTGAGGGACCTACGCTGCTGCCCGACTTTAGGGTTTTTGCATACTTGGCTCCTGGGGGCCACGCAGGGCCAAGTCTGCTCCCTGGACTCGGAGCAGGATGGGACCGCGGGGGCCCAGGGACACCGGGAGTAGCCGTCCTTGGCTCCCAGCCTGGGCCCCCCAGCTGCACACTCTCCGCTCTGAGACGGAGGGCATCTGTGGGGGCTTCCACGTGCCCTGCAGCGTGCCTGCCTGCCGTGGCCCGCACCTGCCTTGGGGGCTGAGAGCCAAGGAGGGAAACCCAAGCTGCCCATCCTGGGCCCAGGCCAGACTCGCGTCCACTGCCCCATCAAAGTGTGCGGCCCTCGCGCTCCTGGAACCAGGAACGAGGGTCCACGTGGCCCACTTCTAGGCAGGCCCTGCCGCCCTAGGCCAGCCCCGGCCCCCGGCCCCGCAGAGGAGACCAGCCCAGGGCACCTCCTTGGAGCATGTGCAGAGGGATGTGCCAGACTCCAAGGAAGGGGCTCAGGCTGGGGTTCAGCAACAGGCTGTGCTGTGCCCGCCAACCTCTCCTCAGCCCCACTACAGGCTGTCTTCGGCCTCCGCAACCCACACAGCGAGGAGGCCGTGTGCAGCCAGGACACGGGCCGGGCACAGCGCCTTCCCAGGAGGAACCCCCTGCCTCCATGCGACCCCCCACCCCGCTCCCAGGCCTGGCTCCCCGCTGGGGGTGCCCACCCTCGGCCCTCACCCAGCTCCCAGGCCTGGCTCCCCGCTGGGACGTGCCCACCCTGGGGCCCCAGCCCAGCTCCCAGGCCTGGCTCCCCGCTGGGGGTGCCCACCCTCGGCCCCCAGCCCAGCTCCCAGGCCTGGCTCCTCACTGGGGGTGCCCACCCTCGGCCCCCCAACCCAGCTCCCAGGCCTGGCTCAGTGGGTCTGTGCCCCCACCGCAGGTGCCCGCACTGCCGGGGTGTCAACACTAGCCACTCCTCGGCCCTGTCCCCTAACTGGGCTGCACAGGAACCTGGACGCCTTGTCTCTGACCAGCACGAAGGCCTCATCAGCGCTGAGTGGCACTGGCAGCCTCCAGGCGCTGGGCAGGGGGAACCTGGCGCTGGGCCTCTGGGTGGCAGAGCCCAGCAGCAGCAATGGCCTTCCAGTTTTTTTCCCTTCATTGGCCATACTGGGAATTGAACTCAGGACCTTTTGCTTGCTAGGTAAGCACTCTACCTTTGGGCCCCTCAGTTTTGAGGCTCCACAGCTTTGAGTCGGATGGGGCTACTGGCACAGACCCAAGCATGTGAGCTGAAGGGTGGGGTTCCTAGGCCCGGGGGGGAGGGGCAGGCGGTTTGCACAGGTCGCTTGACCCCTGCCTCCCAAGTCCCCAAGGCTCGGGCGCATCTGGCTCGGTGGTGCAGCGCTTCGGCTTGGGAGTCACGGCGAGGCGAGGCTCCCAGCACACCACAGGGGCTCACCGAGCGCTGGCGGCTGGCACAGGGAGGCTGGCTTCTGTGCAAGAGGCAGAGGCTCTGCAGCAAGACACAGCGCCGTGCACGTGTGCCTGGCCTGGAGGGTGTGTGGACAGCCCCAGGGCCAGCCTGGCCTCGGAGACTCTCCTAGACCTCAGCCCCGGAGGGTGGCCAGGTCGCGTTGCTCACAGACGCTCAGCACCCTTCCCTCGGGGCAGTGTCTGCGGCTGTGGCCTCCAGGAGTACTCAGGGCTGCTGCCACTCCATGAGCCGGAATCGCCTGGCCTGCTCTGGCAAAGGGCGCCGCCGGGCCGGCCCGCAAGGCTGCCTGACTCACGCCGCTATCTGCTTGCCTGGAGGCCTGGGTCTTCCTGGCCACAAATGGGCCAGAAAGCAGGGCCCTATCGGCTGACAAACTCCCCCAGCAGACAGCCCTGAAGCCTGTTCCTCTTTGGCGAAGGGATCACTGGAGGCCGAGCACAGAGCCCGAAGCCCCCAGACCCGTCCTCTCCCCCAGGGCTCTTAGGAAATGGCAGCCTCCCTGGGATACGGGAGGGCGGGTCTCTTGGCCCCAGGAGGGTCTTCTTACTGGTGGCCTCCGGCCAGTCTTCCACCTGCACCTCAGGCCCGGGCAGTGGTGTACAGCCCGGCCCCTGCTACATTCTGCCCACAGCCATGGCGACCAGCACATGCACAGGGCCGGATGCCTGTCAGCATGGACGCTGGCAGCATGGAGGCACGGGCCGCGTGCGCGGGGCAGCACAGCACCCTCCTGGCTGGCCTCTGGCCCAGGATGCTGGAAACAGAGCCTGCAGCCCTGGACCCTGGGCTGGCCCCACCCCTGCCTTGATTGACACCTCTGCTTGTCCATCCTGGTGGCTGCCCGCTGCTGAGCTGTCACCAAGTTCCCCGGACCTGCAGGGGGAGGGCTGACCCGCAGTGCTTCTGAAGGGCCCTGGGCGCTGGGCAGGGCGCCTGGCGGGCACCTCATGAATTGTTCATGGCGGAGCTCTGCTCCTAGCAGTTCCATTTACACAAACGCAGGCGCGGTTTTCTTACTCTGGCTTCGGTTGGTTTACCAGGGCCTGTGGGCCTGGTTTAGGGTGACAGGCTCCCTTCAGCAAGGTGGGGGGGGGCACTCGGTGCTGGACTGCTCAGTGCATGTGCATCTTCCCACCCAGTGCCGCACCCCCCTCCCCCCCCCAAGCAGGGCAGCTCATGGAAACTCCTACTTCTGCTGGATCAAGGCCCTGGGTTTTGGTCTCTAGAATTGCACACATGCACAAAAGCTACTAACTACTCAAGATGCCTGTTTCCCAGGTTCATTCCCTCCCCCACAGTGGGGTGGCACTTTTTCTAACGTCTGAGTGTTTTTTCTTGGTCAGTACTGGGGTTTGAACTCAGAGCTCACGATTGTCTGCCTTTGCTCTCTGCTGTGCTCCAGCACAAGCTGTTCTATTAAATACGGAACGTCAGGGCTGTGTGTGTGTGTGTGTGTGTGTGCGTGCGTGCGCGCGCGCACCGGTCCTGGGTCTGGAACTCAGGGTCTGGGCACTATACCTGAGCTTCTTTTGCTCAGGCTGATGCTCTACCACTTGAGCCACAGCTCCACTTTTGGCCTTTTGGTGGTTAACTGGAGAGAGTCTCACAGACTTTCCTGCCTGGGCTGAGTTCAACCCTGGATCCTCAGATCTCAGGTCAGAGTAGCTAGGATTACAGGCGTGAGCCATCACTTTCCAGGGCTGGCTCTGAATACTGATCCTCTCATTTCAGTCTTTGGGTAGGAAGGATTTACAAGTGTGAGTCACGTATGCCTGACTTGTAGAACCACAATATTTGCTTTTTTGTGTTTTTTTTTGTTGTTGTGGAACCTGAACTCTGGGCCTAGGTACTGTCTCTCAGCTCTTCAGCTCAAGGCTAGTGCTCTACCACTTGAGCCACAGCATCAGTTCCAGCTTGTTTTGCTTATGTGGTGCTGAGGAATCGAACCCAGGGCCTTGTGCATGCAAAGCAAGCACTCTACCACTGAGCCACCTTCCCAGCCCAAGCCACAATGTCTGGCAGCCCCTCTGCCTAGGCCTTGCCTGGAAATAAGAGGGAGCCCGGAGTCCTTTGTCCTGCTGGAAAGCCAAGGCTAGCAAGTGTGTGACCAAAGAGTCCCAGCACAACACCCAAACCCCAAGCAAGAAGGCGCATGCTGGACCGTCCAATGCCGGAGGCCTTGGCACACACAGCTCCACCTCCTCCAGGACAAGCCTGGTGGAGGGAGCTCGCCCAGCTCTGGTCACCCTCAGGCCGGCGCAGGGGCTCAGCCGGCCTGGAGGGGCAGCGGCTCCTGGCCTGGGCAGGCACAGCTGGGTGAGGGGCAGGGCCCAGTGCTCAGGACTCGCCTGCTGGTCGGCCCAGGAGCGACACCATCCCGTTCCAGCATCAGCTCCTGAGCCCATACAGGGGCGCCACCTGCTGGCCCTGTCCTCAGGTGCGTGCCCACAGGAAGGGGCTCCGGTCCCAGCCAAGGCCTATCTGGGAGCACTGAGCTCCGCCCTGCGCCCACCCTGTGCCTACCTGTCCACGTCCCCAGTGTCCTGTCCTGGAGAGCCGTGAGGCCTGAAATGGTGCCCCACCCTGTCCACCTGCACAGGCCAGGCAGACACACACACACACACAGGGCCGGGGTGGCAGGCAGACGGGCAGCCCTGACAGTGACCGGGGCAGATACAGATACGGCACCCGCATCTGGGCACGCCGAGTTAGGCTGCTCTGCTCTCTGACACGCTTCCTTTTAGCCAGGCCCTGACTCCCCCGGAGGCCGATTTCCCTGGGAGATGCCGGTCCCTAAAGGGCACAGGGGCAGCAGAGCGGACAAGCAGGGGTGAGAGGTACACAGCCTGGCTGTGCCATGCCAGCCCCGCCCTGCACTGACCGGCGGGAGCGCCCTTAGATCGGGGCCTGGCCTGGGAGCCAGGCTCAGCAGGGGCTGTGTCCCAGTGCTGGCCCTCCCCCCATCCAGCCCCTCCCTCCAAAGGAGGCCAGGTGCCCCTTCCAGTCCCCCCACCTGGCATCGTCTCCCTCCACTCTGGGCATGGGGGTCATCCTGAGGTCACAGGCAGGGTGCAGGTGGAGAGGCGGCCTCCAGCCTTGTCCACCATGCCTTGCCTCCGTCCCAGGCCGAGCCTCTGGCCTCCGTGGAGCCCGTGGAGCTGGTGTGGTGCTAGCCAGCTCCGGTGGGGGGAGGGGTGGAGGCTGGGCTGCCTCCCCCACGCGCAGAGGTCTGGACGGGGCTATGGCTCTATCGGCTGCACTTCCTTTCCTCGCTGCCCGCCAGGCTCCAGCTCCGACTCTCCATCTCCCTCCTCCCGGTTCCCCACATGCCAGGGTTCAGCTGTTCACGGAGGTCTGTGCCACAGTGCCCTGGGACCCCAGCGCTGGGGACGTGACAGGGCCAGCCTGTGGGGAGGCGGCCAGCTGCAAAGGGACAGCCAGATGTGGCCAGAGGCCAGTGAAGGGCAGGGCGGCCCGCAGAGCCCCTGTGCAGAGGGCAGCGCTCCCGCTCTCCATCGAGGGGGGCATGGAGGCCAGCGGCAGCCGGCCCTGACCTGCAGCGGGGGCTGAGCAAGGGAGGGACGGAAGCTGGCTTGGGAAGACCGCAGCTTCCGGGTGCTTGCCTTCGGGAGGGACGAGGCTGAGGGAGCAGGTGACACGGCCTTTCTCACCAGCCCCGCAGCTCGGGAGCGAGTGTAGACCGTCTCTCAGGGGTGAGGCCGTGGGAAGCAGCGAGCCTCGGGAGGCCTCCCAGCCTCAGGCCTGGCCCCTACCCTCCCCAAGCCAACTGCAAGGGTGCCTGGGAGGTGGAGGGCTGGTGTCCGTGCTGGAGCTCTGTTCCAGAGAAAGGCCCCTGCTCTGCAGCCCTGAGCCGCTGCACCCGCGCCCGCTGGCCAAGGCAGGGCGTGCCACAGGACCCGGAGCCCCGGTGCTGCCGTGTGGGGCCAGCTCTGCATCCTCCCAGACACCGCCTGACTGCTGCACGACAGAGGGGTAGAGGGGGCTCTTCTCCTCGGCTTAGGGGTGACCCTGGCTAACTCCCAGCCTGCCAAGAGCCACGTGGGGTGCCTGCAACGCCCTGCAGACCCTTCTGACCCAGTGTGTGACCAACCCTGGGTCTGGCTCACACCCTGACCCCGAGCGTGCCTGCTGCCCCACCTGGCTCCCAGTGTTGGGCTCTCTGCGAGGCCCCAGCTGTGGCCCGAGTCCTGGACAGAGGCTGCATCCACTCAAGTCGGGCGTGACCACGCAGCCCGACTGCTGGGTTTCAGAACTGGCAGAGAAGAGGCGCGGGACCCTGGCCCCACAGCCCACGGCCTTCAGCCCAAACCCAAGAGTATCCAAGCTGAGCAGCCAGGGGAGGCGGCTGTTGGAGAACACTGTTCCCAGGTCCCAGTCTCCACGGGCCCTGGAAAGATCTTCAGCTAGCAGGTCAGTGATCTCTGTACAACTGGGAACTAGAGAAGCAGGCTGAGTCAATAAACTCTTTTTAGTGACTTTTAAGAATTTTGCCTTATATTTATTTTTCCATCAGTCCTGGGCTTGAACTCAGGGCCCGGATGCTGTCCTCAAGCTCTTTTGCCCAAGGCTAGTGCTCCACTCTGAGTGACAGCGCCTCCTCCAGCGTGTGGGTTTTTGCCACTTTGTTTTCTGGAGGTAAGAGCCTCACAGGCTTTCTTCACTTGGGCTGTCTGAGCTGCAATCCTCAGATCTCAGCCTCCTGAGTGAGCTGGGATTACAGGTGTGAGCCACCAGCGTCACACTCAAGTTTGTTTGTTGCAAGATTATTTCAGAGTTACAGGAAAGTTGCTAGGCCAACGTTCCCTTATCCTCTTCACGGGTCTGAGCGACAGGCACGTCTTCCAGGACGTCACCGGAGCGGTTAGCCTTGGTACTTACAGCCTGGCTCCAGACCCGGGCTTGGGTCTCACCAGCTCTTCTGGTTGGGAACCGGAGCCGTGGTGATAGGAAGGAGCTGGGGCCTCCAATGGTGGCCGGGAGAGGCCGAGGGGCCGGGGCAGGTGGAGCAGGTACTGGGCCCGTGGTGCAAAAGAGGAGAGGGCTGAGGTGGGGATGGAGGCAGAGGCGGAGGAGGATCTGGTGGGAAGGCCCCGGGCAGGGTCAGCCCGGCCTCAACTTCGAGCTGGCGAAGCAGCAGAATGCAAAGTGAGAAGCGCAGCACAGTGACAACAAAGGGCATCAAGCCAGCGCCAGCAAGGACGCCGAGGCCCCGCGGCCACGGCGGGCACACCCACCCGGGAAGTCGCCGTCCCGGCCCCTCGGTCCCCGGGATGCCGGCCGCGCCGGGGCTCCGGCGGGGGGCGGGGTGGGCCGCTCCGCCGCACCGGCGTCCAGAACGACCCCGGGGTGACCTTGGCCCAGCTCGGCCCAGCCCGGCCCAGCCGCAGCGCGCGCGCCCGCCCGCCGGCCCGGCCCTCGGCGCCCCGCGCGCGGCCCGGGCCCCCCGCCGCACCCTTTGTCTCGCGGGCCAATGGGCGGCCTGCTTGACTAAATAAGGCGAGGAGCGGCCGGCGCCCGTCCGCGGCGTCCGCCCCGTGACTCAGGGCGGCCGCGGGCCGACTTCGCCAAATATGGCCGCACCGCGCCGCGCGCACCTGGGCCGCACCTGGGCCCGCCCCGCGGGGGGCCCGCAGGGGGCGCAGACAAAGACCCCGCGGCACCGGGGGGCTCCGCCCGGCCGCGCGCCCCGGGAAGCCGGGGGGTCCCCGGCCCGCGGGCGAACGCGCCCGCCCCGCGCAGCCCCGCAAGGCCGCGGGCGCGCGGGGGGGGGCCCGGCGCGGGGCGGCGGGCGCGCGGGGGCGGCCGGCCGGTGCCCGGCGCGCGCCTCCGGGAGGGCGGCCAGGCCCGCGCCGCCTGCGGGGCCCGGGGCCGCGCGCCCGGACCCCGGCCTTTTCCTAATACGGTAAACCGAGAGCGGGGCCTGCGCGCCCGCCCAGGGCCGGGGCGGGGCGCGCCGGACCCGGAAGTTAGGCTCCCTCCCTGCCTCAGTGTCCCCAGAATGCCCACCGTGACGGGCGGGAGACAAAGCCCCCCCCGACCCCGCGGCGGCGCGGGCGCCCCTCCTCCGCGCGCAGGCCCGCGGGCCGAGCTCCCGGGGTCCCCGGGCAGCGGTCGGGCCTCGGGGCCGCAGGGCCCCCCCCGGCTCGGGGCGCGGCCCGCGCGGAGCCCGGCCGGCGGTTTCGGGGCGCAGCCGGGCCCGCGGCGCGCGGCGCTCCCGGGGCGGGGCGGGCGGCGCGGGGGCGCGGCGGGCGGGGCGGTTGGCGGGCGCGCGGGCGGGGGGCGGGCCGGGCCGGGAGGGGCTCCCCACGTGTCCCGGGCGCGCGGGCCAATGGGCGCCCGGCTTTCGGAAAGATCGCCATATATGGACATGTTCTGGGGCCGCGCGCGCCGCCGTCCGCGCGCGCCGCCCGCGGCCGCTTAAAAGGCGGCGGGGGAGGCCGCGCTCGGTCTCACTCGCCGCCGCCAGCCCCGGTCCGCGTCCTCCCGTCGCTCCGCCGTCTCGTCCTCCGCCGGTAAGCGGCCCCGGGAGGCCCGCGGCCCCGCCCGGCCCCGGGAGGCCGCGGCGTCCCGGCCGCCCGCGGGGGGTGCCGGGCGGGGCGGGGCCGGCGCCGTTGCGGACGGTTGTGCCGCCGGCCCGCGGGGCGCGCGGGGCCCGCAGGGTGCGGGCCGCCCGGGCGGGGCGGGGCCCCGCGGCCGAGTCCGACCCCCCTCGCGTCGCCCGCAGGTCGCCATGGAAGAGGAAATCGCCGCGCTCGTCATCGACAACGGCTCCGGCATGTGCAAGGCTGGCTTCGCCGGCGACGACGCCCCGCGGGCCGTGTTCCCCTCCATCGTCGGCCGACCCCGGCACCAGGTGCGTGGCGGGCCGCGCCCGGCCCCGGGCCCCGCGCGCGGCGGGCGGGCGGCGGGCCTGACCACCTCTCCCCGCAGGGCGTCATGGTGGGCATGGGGCAGAAGGACTCCTACGTGGGCGACGAGGCCCAGAGCAAGAGGGGCATCCTGACGCTGAAGTACCCGATCGAGCACGGCATCGTCACCAACTGGGACGACATGGAGAAGATCTGGCACCACACTTTCTACAACGAGCTGCGCGTGGCCCCCGAGGAGCACCCGGTGCTGTTGACCGAGGCCCCCCTGAACCCGAAGGCCAACCGCGAGAAGATGACCCAGGTAGGGCCGCGCCCGGGCCTCAGTCCTCCTCTCATAAGTCATTTTTCGCTCCCCTTTGTTCCCTGACATTCAAGTGTTTCTTTGGTATTTCCAGGGTTCTGTTCCTCTTCCTGGCATTTCCTTCCTGAAGCCTCCAGGTTTCTTGTTTGCGTTTCTGCCTGTGTTCTGTTCTTTTTTTCTCCACACATCACGTTTGTGGCATGCTGCATGTGGAGGGGGCGAGGGTGGCTCTGGCTCCGGCCTCTGACTGCCATGCTGGTTTCTCCCCAGATCATGTTCGAGACCTTCAACACCCCGGCCATGTACGTGGCCATCCAGGCCGTGCTGTCCCTGTACGCCTCCGGCCGCACCACCGGCATCGTCATGGACTCCGGTGACGGGGTCACGCACACGGTGCCCATCTACGAGGGCTACGCCCTCCCCCACGCCATCTTGCGTCTGGACCTGGCTGGCCGGGACCTGACAGACTACCTCATGAAGATCCTGACCGAGCGAGGCTACAGCTTCACCACCACGGCCGAGCGGGAGATCGTGCGGGACATCAAGGAGAAGCTGTGCTACGTCGCCCTGGACTTCGAGCAGGAGATGGCCACCGCCGCCTCTTCCTCCTCCCTGGAGAAGAGCTACGAGCTGCCCGACGGGCAGGTGATCACCATCGGCAACGAGCGCTTCCGGTGTCCCGAGGCGCTTTTCCAGCCCTCCTTCCTGGGTAGGTGCTCGTGCGGCCCGGCCGCCTGGGAGGCCCCGCCAGCGGCTGGAGTGGGAATGCTCAGAGCAGAAGTGCAGAGCTGAGGGAGTTTTGTCTCCTAGGTATGGAGTCTTGTGGCATTCATGAAACCACCTTCAACTCCATCATGAAGTGTGACGTGGACATCCGCAAGGACCTGTATGCCAACACGGTGCTGTCCGGGGGCACCACTATGTACCCTGGCATCGCCGACCGGATGCAGAAGGAGATCACTGCCCTGGCTCCCAGCACCATGAAGATCAAGGTAGGTCTGGAAATGGTGAATGGGTCTGGGGGCGGGGGCCAGGCCACGGCCTGCAAGCCCAGTCCTCACAGCTGTCCTTGTTCACAGATCATTGCCCCCCCTGAGCGCAAGTACTCCGTGTGGATCGGCGGCTCCATCCTGGCCTCCCTGTCCACCTTCCAGCAGATGTGGATCAGCAAGCAGGAGTATGACGAGTCGGGCCCCTCCATCGTCCACCGCAAGTGCTTCTAGACGGACTGAGCAGGTGCCTAGCACCTGCTGCATGAGCGGATTCTGAAGTACCGATTTGCCCTGCAAACGTACGCACCTCATGCTGGCCTGACGACTGGAATAAGCCTTTGAAAAGAAATTTGTCTTTGAGTCAGCACCGGGTTGTAGAACTCGCTGCCGACTTTGACCTTGTATTCAAGTTACTGTTCCCTTGGTATATGTTTAATACCCTGTGCATATCTTTGATTTCAGCCCTTCAGCCCACGTGGCTCGTGAGCGCACTGGGGGAGAGGCCCAGGCCTCGCGGCTCTGGAGCGCCCCGCAGTGACCTGGGCAGGGTATTAACGGGTCAGAGCTGATGGTTCCAGGATTGCTAAGGCTGGCAAGCGTCCCTGAACCAGTTGTCACTTCAGTCTTGCCGGTCTCACTGGGTGGGAAAGTCCGAGCCTTAGAACCAGTTCCGTTCTTCACTGGTGTTTCCCTCCCGAGCGCTGTGGGTTGTTACTTGCCTTGAGTTGGAAACGGTTTGCATTTACACCTGTAAATTTATTCATTTAATTTATGTAAGGTTTTTTGTACTCAATTCCTTAAGAGATGACAGCAGATTTTGGTTTTCTACTGTTATGTGAGAACATTAGGCCCCAGCAACACGTCATTGTGTAAGGAGAAATAAAGTGCTGCAGTACACAGGACTGTCTGTTTTGTGGGGATGGGCTGGGGGTCAGGTACCCCTGGTGGAAGTCTAGGATGAGAGTTCCCATGCCTGGGACTGGAGGCTTCACGGGCACTCCCAAGTGAGCTTCAAGGTCATGGTTATGTGGTTCCTCAAACCCTCCACCCAGTCCTGGGCCTGGACATTGGCTGGACTGTCCGAAAGGCTAGCACTACCACCTAGGCCACAAGGCCACTTTTGGCTTTTTTGAGTAGTTCAATTATTGGAGATCAGAGTCTAACCTCAGCTGGCTTGGAACCATAATCCTCAAATCTGAGTAGATGGGATTGCAGGTGAAGGCACCTGGCTCTTGGGTTCTTAGGAGCTCAGGCTTTCCTAAACCAGGGCTGAAGCCTGTGGATCATGAACCCTTTCCTGAGCTGTGGGTGATGAGCCACACACAGCTTCCTGGTTTGCAAAGTGAATTTTGGGCTGGGGCCAAGCTGAGCCATTCCCCTTCCACAGCTGGCTGGCCTGGTCAGGTGAGAGCCGCAGATTCAATTGCTTTATTTTGGACCCTGGGTTAGGGAGATGAGAGTGCTGAACTTCCTTCTAGGCTGGCCACCTGGCCGTGTAGGAGGGGCCTGGGCGAGGCTCCACCCCGCTGGGGTGTGGCTGCTGCCGTCCTGCAGAAGGGCTGTCTACACTGGCTCCACAAGAAGTGGGTTGCTGCATCATCGAGAAGCCCACTTCCCGGGTGGCTGTGAGTGAAGTCTGGAATGAGGTTGGCGTGGGAGGTGTGTGATGTGGACATGTCACCAGGGTGGCCGCCGAGGGCCGGCTTGAGGGCACAGCCTGGCACAGTGCAGCTGTGTCCAGAGAGCCGAGGTTTCGCAAGCAGGACTCTCGTGGATTATGTATATACTGCAGTGGGAACTGGGTGAGGATGTTCACAGTCTCTCAGCAGACACATCTGTACCTGGGGGAAGGAAGGGCAGACATGGGGATGAGTGCTGGACAGGCTGGCAACTCAGGCCTGCCTGTCAGTGTCCGTTGGCCTTGAAACAAATCCAATCAGATCTAGGCCTGGAGCAGGAGCCTTGCTGGTGGAGGGCTGCTGAGGGGGCTGGTCTGCGTCGGCTGCTCCCATCACCTGTTGCCCATAACCACCCTCTGCCTTCACAGCATGGCCAGTGCCAGTCAGTGTTCCGAGCCACTGAGGCCTAGACAGGCAAAAAGTCAATCTGGATGTGCAAAAGACAGAGAGCCAGGCACTGTCGGCTCTTGCCTGTAATCCAACTAACTCAGGAGGCTGAGATCTGAGGATCGTGGTTCAAAGCTAGCCTGGGCAGGAAAGTCTGAGACTCTCCAATTAACCACCAGAAAATGCAGTGGCGCTGTGGCTCAAGTGGTAGAGCTCTCGCCTTGAGCTGAAGAGCTGAGGGACAGCGCCCAAGCCCAGAGTCCCAGGCCTAGGACCAGTACAAAAAAAAAAAGCAAAAACAACTAAACAAACAACAGGTGACAGTCTCATCAAGGTGTCTGCTTAGTTTTGGTTTGCAAGAATGATATATTAATTTGCTCAGAGGACACACAGTGTCAGATCCTGGCTCTGCAGTGAGAGTCTTCTCTGGGCAGACTCCAGACAACCTCTACAGCTCAGCTCAGCCCAGCATGGTCCCAAAGGTCAGCACCGATCACTGGGGGCATCCTCCTCATCAAAAGAGTCCTAACTCCAGTGACCTCATTCCATTCATGTTCTCAAAATTGTATGTGTGTGTGTGTGTGTGTGTGTGTGTGTGTGTGCACGCGCACATGCACGCATGCTCGCGCGCGCTACTCCTGGGCCTTGAACTCAGGGCCTGGGCCTTTTTATTCCTTTTTATTCAAGGCTAGTATCCTACCACCTGAGACCCAACTCCTATTTTGGTTTTTGGGTGGTTGATTGGAGATAATAGCCTCTCTTTTTTGTTGTTGTTGGTCGTGGGCCTGGGCGCTGTCCCGCAGCTCTTCAGATCAAGGCGAGCGCTCTACCACTTGAGCCACAGCGCCACTTCCGGCTTTTTCTGCTTATGTGGTGCTGAGGAATGGAACCCAGAGCCTCATGTATGCAAGGCAAGCGCTCTACCACTGAGCTACCTTCCCAGCCTTGGAGATAATAGTCTCTCCTGGACTTTCCTGCTGGCTGGCTTTGAACTGTGATCCTCAACTCTCAGCCTTGTGAGTAGCTATGATTGTAGGTGTGAGCCACAGGCATCTGTGTTTTTCTCTTTTTTTTTGGCAGTCAATGGGGATGGAACTCAAGGTCTGGAGCTAGCCTAGCACTACAGCCAGACTTCCACATTTTTTTTTTTTTGGGGGGGGGGGGGTCCGGTCATGGGGCCTGAACTCTGGGCCTGGGCGCTGTCCCTCAGCTCTTTAGCTCAAGGCTAGCGCTCTACCACTTGAGCCACAGCGCCACCTCCGGCTTTTTTCTTTTTGCTTATGTGGTGCTGAGGAATCGAACCCAGGGCCTCAGGCATGCAATGCAAACTCTACCACTGAGCCACCTTCTCAGTCCCTTCCACATCTTTTGCTTTTCGTGTTTCATTGTTTTTTTGCTTTGTTTCCAGCTAAATGTGAGCTGGCCTGGGATCTTCATTCTCCTACCTCCCCCAACACAGGTGTGTGCCCCCCTATTGGGCTTAAGTCTCTCTTTTTTTTCTTTCTTTTTTTTTTTTTTTTGGTCAGTCATAGGGCCTGAACTCTGGCCTGGGCGCTGTCCCTCAGCTCTTCAGCTTAAAGCTAGCGCTCTACCACTTGAGCCACAGCTCCACTCCTGGCTTTTTCCCCCTTGCTTATGTGGTGCTGAGGAACTGAACCGAGGGCCTCATGAATGCAAGGCAAGCGCTCTACCCCTGAGCACCTTCCCAGCCCCTTAAGTCTAATCCCTAGGCTCACCCATCTCCTCCTTTCTGGCCGACAGAATCCCAGTGTAGTTGGGTTTTTGTGGTGTTTTTGGTTGGTCATGTGCAGTCCCGCAGCTCTTCAGCTCAAGGCAAGCGCTTTACCACTTGAGCCACAGCACCACTTCCGGTTTTCTGGTGGTTTATTGGTGATAAGAGTCTCACAGCTGGGTTTGAACCAAGATCCTCAGAACTCAGCCTTCTTAGTAGGATTGCAGGTGTGAACTACCAGCACCTGGCCCCTGGGGTAGTTTTGACTTGTTCTTCAGTCCCTTGATTTTCCTCTACACCTGCTGTCAGTGTCTCCACTGGCCAGTTTAGTCGGACTTGGGTCAATGATTTTTTAGTAAGATGGCTTACAGCTGTGTGGAGAGGCTGGGCCTGCGGGGGTGCTGCGGGGGGGGGTGCTGCGGGGGGGTGCTGGGGGGTGCTGCCGGGGGGGTACTGGGGGTGCTGCGGGGGGGGGGTGCTGCGGGGGGGGTGCTGCGGAGGGGTGCTGCGGGGGGGGTGCTGGGGGGGATGCGGAGGGTGCTGGGGGGGCTGCGGGGGGGTGCTGGGGGGTGCTGCTGGGGGGGCTGCGGGGGGGGTACTGGGGGGGCTGCGGGGGGGGTGCTGCCGGGGGGGCTGCGGGGGGGTACTGGGGGGCTGCGGGGGGGTGCTGGGGGGGCTGCGGGGGGGTGCTGGGGGGTGCTGGGGGGTGCTGCCGGTGGGGTACTGGGGGGTGCTGCCGGGGGGGGTGCTGCGGGGGGGTGCTGCGGGGGGGGTGCTGGGGGGGATGCGGGGGGTGCTGGGGGGGCTGCGGGGGGGTGCTGGGGGGTGCTGCCGGGGGGGCTGCGGGGGGGTACTGGGGGGCTGCGGGGGGGGTGCTGGGGGGGCTGCGGGGGGCTGCGGGGGGGTGCTGGGGGGTGCTGCCGGTGGGGTACTGGGGGGTGCTGCCGGGGGGGGGGGGATGCTGGCAGGGCCCACCATGGCCTTCTTTCCTAATAAGCGGTTATGTCGCCTTTCCTCCTCCTAAATTGCCCAACGTTATGGTCTGTAGTGGAAATGACAAATGTGTGAAGGCGCCCTGGTGGGGCAGATTCCGGATGCAGTGATTCCTTCACGTTTCCAAACTGAGCTGTGTAGAATTCTCATGGTGTTGCTCTCAGCTGGATCTTCTCGTAGTGGCGGTGGCGGTGGCGGTCCGTTTCCTGCAGCAGACAGGCCGGGCTGTCGCCCAGCGGCCCCGGACCCTCGTCACTCAGAGAAGGTCTTTGGAGACCATCCAAGCTTGGTTTAACAGAGGCTTCCCAAGTGGATGTCTCCTCCAGGGACTCTGGCACTGGAAAGGCCACTTTTCCCCTGGGCCCCCCTGGGGCTGGGGGGTCGGGGGAGTGCAAAGGACAGGAAGTGGTCCAGGCAACAGGGGAGAGGGCTGTCCACCCAGCTCCTTCTACGAAACCACAGCCCCAGGCAAGAGATGGATATTGTGTCTCCTCCAAGGGAGGAGAGTGTGTCCTGGAAGGATCCAGGGGTTCCTGTGGAGCAGCCGGCTGAGGGACTGAGCTCAGGGCCTTAGGCCCAGCCTGACTAGAGGCAGCCAGTGCCCCCCCCATGGGACCCAGAGAGAGCTTGGCTAGTGTCTTCCTCTTCCTGTGGGGGTGGGGCTGCAGCCATGGGGCCAGCACCTCCCAGGAAATGCCTGAGATGCCAGGGAAGGAAGCCCAGACCCCATCCCGAGTTGGGGGAGGGGCATGGAGGAGCCCTGGACACCCAGGCATCTGGAGTGTTCAGCACTGAGCCTAGCGTTGGATAAATGTCCCCCAAATGTTCTGAGACGTGATGTGCACGTGTGCCTATTTACTTATTACACACATGCACAGGGTATTTATTCATCTATGGTGCCAATCTTGGGGCTGAACTCAGGGCCTGGGCGCTGTCCCTAAACATATTTTTGCTTAGGCTAGTGCTCTATCACTTGACCCACAGCTCCACTTTGAGCATTTTGGTTGTTAATAGGAGACAAGAGTCTCATGGACTTCCCTGCCCGAGCTGGCTCAAGCTTTGACTCCGAGATCCCGGCCTGCTGAGTAGCTAGGGTTTTTATTATAGCAGCCAGCCACGGGTGCCTGGCTCCACAAAAAGCAGAATCTCTTTCTGAGTTGCAAACATTATGACTCACTTTTTGTGCAGGGAAGTCCTATGTTTTATTTATTATTTATTTTTGTGGTTGGAGCCTTCAGGTCTTGCGCGTGCTGGGCAAGTGCTCTACCCCTGACTGCACCCAGGCATAGTGCTCCCAAACCAGTGCTCTTCCTGCATCAGCACAGACCATGGGGCTTGAACTCTGGGCCTGGGCACTGTCCCTCAGCTCTTCAGCTCAAGGCGAGCGCATTACCACTTGAGCCACAGCGCCACTTCCAGTTTTCTAATGGGTTATTGGAGATGAGTCTCACAGACTTTCCTGCCCAGGCTGGCTTTAAACTGTGATCCTCGGATCTCAGCCTCCTGAGTAAGACCATGAATACTTTCATGCCTATGATTTCCTTTCTTCCTCCCTCCCTCCTTCCCTTCTTTCCCTCCTTCCTTTTTTCCTTCCCTCCCTCCCTCTCTTCCTTCTTTCCTTCCCTTCTTCCTTCCTTTTACTAATCCTGTGGCTTGAATTCAGGGCCTCAAACTCACATCTGGTTCTCTACCAGTTTTTTGTGGGTTAATTGCAGATAAGAGTCTGGAAAATCTTGGGGCTGGGAAGGTGGCTCAGTGGTAGAGTGCTTGCCTTGCATGCATGAGGCCCTGGGTTCGATTCCTTAGCACCACATAAGCAAAAAGAAAAAAAGCTAGAAGTGGCGCTGTGGTTCAAGTGGTAGAACGCTAGCCTTGAGCTGAAGGGCTGAGGGACAGCGCCCAGGCCCAGAGTTCAGGCCCCACGACCAGACCCCCCCCCAAAAAAAATCTGTCTGCCGGGGCTGGCTTTGAACTGTGATCCTCAGATCTCAGCCTCCTGAGTAGCTGTGATTACAGGTGTGAGCCGCCACCGGTGTCTACGTAGGTCTATACCTTCCTCCCTGAGCCTGGGCCGCCCTCAACCTGTGCCGAGATCTGTGGTGGTAGCAATGCTGTGGCACAACAGGGAGCTATTCTGGCACTCGTCTGAGACGCCGTCCGTGCTGGCGGTGCCCAGCTCCTCTTCCTCCCTGGCGAGCTCTGCTCTCGTGGGAACACTGCCCCAAGGCTTTTTCTTTCACCCATTGAGGATATCGTGTTTCCTCCCCATTTTCAGTGATTAAGAATAAACATTGTTGAGTTTCCTGTGGACCCGAGTTTTCACATCGGCTGGGGCCTAGTTTCTGGCCTGTGTGGTAAGATGTGTGTATCTTTGTAAGAAACTGTCAGACCGTTTTCGGAACTGGTTGTCCTGTTTTGCATCTCTGCAGAATGCAGAATTCCTGCTGCCCCATAGACCAGCCAGCAATTAGCACTGACAGCATTTTAATTTGTGTGGTAAATTTGCCATCCTTTTATTTATTTTTTTCTTTTTTGCTGGTCGTGGGGCTTGAACTCTGGGCCTGGGCGCTGTCCCTGAGCTCTTCAGCTCAAGGTGAATGCTCTACCACTTGAGCCACAGCATCACTTCCGGTTTTCTGGTGGTTCATTGGATATGAGTTTCATGGACTTTCCTGCCAAGGCTCACTTTGAACAGCGATCCTCAGATCTTGGCCTCCTGAGTAGCTAGGATTACAAGTGTGAGCCATTGGAGCCCAGCTCCTAACTGCACACAATTGTACAGCAATCTCCTGAGCTTTTCCTCCCTTCCTTCCTTCCTTTGGGCTGGTTCTGGGCTTGAACTCAGGTCTTCACGCTCTCACTTGGCTCTTTTGCTTTTTGACACTCTTCCACTTGAACTGCAGTTCCTCTTCTGGCTTTTTGGTGGTTAATTAGAGATCAGGGTCTCACCGATTTTCCTGCCCAGGCTGGCTTCATATATCGATTCTCAAATTCTTCAACTATCAACAGCTAAGTATTTAGTAGTTAGAATTATAGGTGTGACCATCGATGCCCGGCCTGCTCCTTTTGGGGTGGGTTTGCTAGAGAAGGAACTGAGAGCCTTCCACAGGCTAGGAAAGCAACCTACCACACACCTACAAAACCAACCCCCCTGTCCCTTTTTTTTTGTCTGTCAGTACTGGGGCTTGAACTCAGGGCCTGGGCTTTGTCCCTGAGCTTCTTTGTGCTGAAGACCAGTGCGCTACCACTTGAACCTCACCACTTCTAGCTTTTTTCTGAGTAGCTTATTGAGATAAGAGTTTCACAGACTTTCCTGCCCAAGCTGGCTTTAAACCCTGATCCTCAGATCTCAGCTTCCTGGGTAGCTGGGATGACAGGTGTGAGCCACCAGTGCCTGTCTTCGTGACACTTCATAGAATTCTTGGGGCTGGGAAGGTGGCTCAGTGGTAGAGCGCTTGCCTAGCATGCATGAAGCCCTGGGTTCCATTCCTCAGCACCACATACACAGAAAAAGCAGGAAGTGGCGCTGTGGCTCAAGTGGTAGAGTCTTCACCTTGAGCTAAAGAGCTGAGGGACAGTGCCCAGGTCCAGAGTTCAAGCCCCACAACTGAGAAAAAGAGGAAGAAAAAAAAAAAAGAGCCTCACAGCACCCAGGGCAGCCTGGCTGGGGGTCAACACGGCGCCCCCCTCCCCAAGCCCACACGGGGCCGAGGCTTGCAGTACAGCTGCACTCATACAAGGGGTGTCCAAGTCTTTGTCACAGCCTCCAGACTCAGTGGCGTGGAAACATCTGGTCTGCTGAGCTTCGGTTGAGCTGCTGGGCGGGTGTTTGGTCCTTTTGTCTTCCAAATCTGCTCTGGTCTTGCTAGCCTCAAGCCTACCCTAACCCACCGACTTTAGGCACCGTTTGATCACGGATCCTTACAATTTTGTAGTTTGTTGCTGGGGATGAAACCCAGGGGGCTCACACACACGAGCTGTACCATCAAGCTCCAGCTCCAGCCCGGGGGGGTTTCACAACACACTCTCTCGAGATCCCCAGACAGAAGCTCTGTCTCAGCTGGATTCCCTGCTCCTCCGGGCATGGGAGCAGCCTCTGCACGGGAGCAGCCCCAGCCCGCCTCTGGGGAAGGAACAAAAGCCACCAGCTCTGGGCAGACCTGTGAACAGTGAGAGCTGTGTTCCGATTGGAAGAGGCCTGGATCGCCTGAACCAATCACACTGCAGCCCTGGTCTGATAGGCCTGTGCTGCTGCCGGGCAGGCTCCCGGCGGTGCGGTCAGGGCCTGAGCTTGGCCTGGTGGTGGTGGTGGTTGTGGCAGTGGTGGTGGTGGTGGGGTGGTGGTGGTGGTGGTGGTGGTGGTGGTGGCTGGAGCCGGAGGTTTTCATGTGAGCAGCTGCGAGGGTGCTGGATCAGAGCGTGGACCCTGAGCCAGACACCAGGACGCGAATCAGGCTCCACTTCCCAGCTGTGCGGCCAGCAACTCCACTGCTGTGCCTGGGCTTCCTGTCTGTGTGGTGACAAGTGTCCATCGAGGCTGGGGCCCTGCCCGAGGTAGCCAGTGGCAGTCAGTCGCCCTCACCCTCTCGGCTAGCTGCCCGCCTGAGCTGAGAAAGCATGTACTGAGCCCGCCGCAGGCCCGGCAGGGCCCTGTGCTCGCAGCCTGTGGGAGGCGAGCAGATTCCTGCCTGCCGCAGGGAGGGAGGGCCTGTGGGGGCGCCCAGGAGACGGCACAGGGCTTCCCACAGGAGGGAGGGCCAGGCCTTTCCCAGGAAAGCGGAGCCATGAATGATGACATCTGGACCCTGGGCCTGAGGGGGCATGGAAAGGCGTTCCAGCTCCAGAACAGGCTCTGGGCCTCACCCTAACGAAGCTACCCTCAGTCAGAAAAGGAAGGCCTGTGACTGCGAGCTTTCCTCCTCTCCCTTGGCCAGGTTTCGTTTATTTATTCATTTTTTTTGTGCAGGTCCTAAGGCTTGAACTCAGGGCTTAAGTGCTGTCCCTGAGCTGCTGCTGCTGCTGCTGCTTCTTCCTCCTGCTCCTCCTCCTGCTCTTCTTCCTCCTCTTCCTCCTTCTCTTCCTCCTTGTTTTTCTCAAGGCTAGTGCTCTACCAGTTTAGTTGTACACAGCTCCACTTCTGGCTTTATGGTAGTTTACTGGAGATAAGAGTCTCACAAAGGTTCCTGCCCATGCTGGCCTGACAATGGTATCCTCAAATCTCAGCCTCCTGAGTAGTTAGGATTTGGGGAGTGAACCACTAATTCCTGGCCCACTCGATTTTATAATCGGCTCCTCTTGGGTATATGGCTTTTCTCTAACTAGTTTTCTTTTTCTTTTAAAGGTTTTGTCTGTGCAGGAGGTTGAACTCAGGACTCTACCATTTGAGTCAGACCCCCAAGTCATTTTTTTTTTTGTCAGTCATGGGGCTTGAACTCTGGGCCTGGGCACTGTCCCTCAGCTCTTCAGCTCAAGATGAGCGCTCTACCACTTGAGCCACAGTCCCACTTCCAGTTTTCTGGTGGTTCATTGGAGATAAGAATCTCACAGATGGAGCCGGGCGCTGGTGGCTCACGCCTGTAATCCTAGCTACTCAGGAGGCTGAGATCTGAGGATCGCGGTTCAAAGCCAGCCCAGGCAGGAGAGACCGTGAGACTCCTATCTCCAATAAACCACCAGAAAACCGGAAGTGGCGCCGTAGCTCAAGCGGTAGAGCGCTCGCCTTGAGCTGAAGAGCTGAGGGACAGCGCCCAGGCCCAGAGTTCAAGCCCCACGACTGGACCCCCCCTCCCAAAAAAAAAAAAGAGTCTGACAGACTTTCTTACCTGGGCTGGCTTTGAACTGTGATCCTCAGATCTCAGCCTCCTGAGTAGGTAGGATGACAGGCGTGAGCCACTGGCATCCGGCTCTTTGCTTTTATTTTTCAGCTTTTACCCAGCTGGCTCCAGATAGACACCCTCTCACCTCCACCTCCTGAGTGGCATTACCGAGTGAACCACCATGCCTGGCTCTTCTCCAGCTATTTCGTTAGATGGGGTGTGATGTCTCCCAAAAGTTCATGTGCTGGCTGTGTGGTTCGGCACAAACATAACCTGAGCATCTAGGAAGACAGGCAAAGCCAACCTGAACTGCATACCAGGACCCTATCTTCAACAACAACAAAACCTGCACCCGAGGCTCACGTCTGTGATCCTGGCTAATCAGGAGGCTGAGTGAGCGCTGAGGATTGTGTTTCAAACCAGTCCACGTAGGAAACTCTGTGAGACTCTAGTCTCCAGTAAATTACTCAGGAACAGCCGGAAGCGGCACTGTGGCTCAAGTGGTAGAGTGTTAGCCTGGAGCACAGAGGCTCAGGAACAGCACCCGAGCCTTAATACAAACGGTCCACACATCCACCAACTGGAAGCTTAGGTGCTGGGTGTGGTGGTAGGAAGGGGAGGGGGCAGGTCCCTGGGGACCGCTGCAGGACTCAGCTTCCTGTGAGAACCTCTCTCGGTACTCCTGCCCCCAGGCAGCCCCCAAGGCAGTGAGCTGACACCTGTACCACGTCCTTGAAGCCGTCCTTGATGACCGCCCTCTTTAGAAAGGAGCCTGCCTCCGCCTCCTGCGTTTCACTGTTGCGAGGAACTGAACCCTGACGCGGACGTGTCTGCTCTCCACGGCTGCGAATCAAAGGATCCACAAGAAAGGCTGTCTGCCGCACGCCGCATCTGCACCTGGGTGGTGGGCGCCGGGTGGGGGCCGGGGCTACCCCACCGGACATCCTGACCGGACTGCAGGGTCCGGCTCGAGGCTCTGTCGAGAGGCCTCGGTTCCTGTCCAGACGGAGGAAGGAAAAGAAGACAGCGAAGATGGAAGCTAGCACGTCCTGTAGAGCCACTGCCCTGCCCAGCTCTGCGGCCCCAGGGCCTGCGGCAGTGTGGGAGGGGCCCGGCGTGAGCTGCTGCCCAGGGACAGCTGTGAGTCTCAGGGTGTTGGCTTTAACCTCTGACTAACCAGCTTGGTTACAAAGCCTTGTGTCTGCCCTCTGCAAGGGCCACACCAGAGAGCAGAACGCTGCTCTCTCTGGTCCTCGGGAAGCCTGAAACCTCACATGGCCTGGCCTGCCCAATAGAGACGGACTGGATACTTTCTCCCAGCTTTTTGTTTGTTTTGGTGCTGGTACTGAGCTTGAACTCAGGGCGGGGCCTGAGTTCCCCTGGCCTTTTCTGTACAAGGCGGATGCTCTACTACTTGAGCCACAGCTCTACTTCTGGCTTTTTGGAGGTTCATTGACGGTTAAGAGTCTCATGGACTTTCCTGCCCTGGCTGGCTTCGAACTTGAACCCTCAGATAGCCTCAGGAGCAGCTAGGATTCTAGGTATGAGCCACCAACACCTGGCTCTCAACGTCTTTGTGCTGAAAATACCCATATTTGCTGCAAACAAATTCCTTTCTGTGATGCTGATTTTGCCTGTCTTGAGTAGATTCAGGAAGGAACAGGATCCAAACCATCCCCCAGCCGCAGCCTGAGGGGTCAGCAGGGCCGCGTCCACTCCACGTGGAGACCTGTTGACAGGACAAGGCAGGGTGGCCTGGTGATGCTGACTGGCCTCCGGCACTGACAGGTGTCCAGCTGTGTGCAGTGAGCCAGCGGGCGTGGCGGGGAGCGGGGACGGCGCACGGGAGCTGGAGAGCAGGCCTCCAGCTGGGGGACCCGTGACACCAGCCACCCAAGGGTCAGCTCCCTGCTCCCTTCACTCTCTGGAAACCAAATACACAGTCTTGCCCATTGCTAAAGATACACGAACCGCATCCACATAGCAATGAGGAAGGGAGGGGCAGGGGCGGATGGAGCCCTGATTTATTGGCTCTTTCCTAAGTGTTCCTGGTGCTGCTCCGGTTTCCTCCCGCCAACCACAAGGGGCCAGCGGGCTCCTTGGAGAGCGGGCCGGAGCCCATCTGCCTGGAGACTGGACGCCCCCTGGCCGGCCAGCTGCAGAGCCAGCTCCTCCACCGCCACTGCTGCACCCAGTGTGAACTGCCCTGGGGAAGGTGGGCAGGCAGGAGGCGCAGCCGCCTGGCGACTGTCCCGGCCAGGGAGGTTCTGGTCGGTCTGTCCTTGGCCAGAGGTCTGCGCCGTCCCCTGCCTGGTCACAGGTGTCTGTGTGGAATGTGAGTGGCTGCTGCTCCTTCCTCAGAGGGGAGCCCCGGGACCCCATGGCTGTCCCTCCCTCCTCAGCCCACCTTTCCCAGCACCCGGACAGCACCTGCCCTTTCCAAGGCCACAGCTACTGTTGGCCAGTTGGGCGGGTGGCCGAGTCTCCGTCTCTGGCCGTGGAAGGCCTGCACATCTTTTTTTTTTTTTGGTTGGAGCAATCAGGAAGGGTTGGTTCACCATCTCAGTCTATTTCCTGTTGGAGCCTGGTGGTGCTGGCCTCCTTCGGATGCTCAAGGGCCCCCTGGTGTGTTGGGATGGAAACCAGGCTGCGTGCTGGCTCTGGTGTGGGCCAGGAGGAAGCTGCCTGTGGCTGCGGAGTCTACACTTCCAGGTGGAAATGCAGGGTGCATTTGTAGCGGCTGCCTTGCTGTGGGCAGGTTCTGACGCGATCCTCCCCGGGGCCAGGCAGCCCCCAGAGGGCAGGAAGCAGACCATACGAGTGGCCGGGGCGGGGGGGGTACGAGGACACCTGTTCAGAAAGTGGGCAAGGAGGGGTAGGAGAGGGCCGCTGAGAAGAAGAGACACAGAGGGGCAGACGCGGATGTCTGGACAGCAGGAGAAAGGCCAGCCCTGAGGGCTGGGAAACCCCGCCGGGCCAGGAGGGTCCTGGTGGACAGGCTGGCTGCCTGCGTGCTGCCCGTGGACAGGCAAGCGGCAGTCTCCCGCAGAGGGCAGGGCTCCCAGCTCAGGGACCTGTGGAGGTTTAACAGGCAGCCCGCCATAGGCCTACAGGGCCCACTGTGGGGTCTCCTGCTGCTGGCCCTCCCTGTGGCTCAGGGGTCCTGACCTGCCTGGTGGCTCTCAGGGAGCTCGGTCCAGGCCAGTGGGGATATAACATGGCCTCTGGCGTGGTACGGCAGGAGTGGTGGGAAGGGTGCGTGCGTGTGTGTGTGTGTGTGTGTGTGCACGTGTATGCATGTGTGTAGGAGGCTGTGGGCCTGCTGGACAGTCTCCGCTGCTGGCTCCTCACGGGTCTAGGACAGACCCTTGCTGCAGGTGGACACAGTAAATCTCCAGAGCCACCCTGTCCAGCTGGTCTCTCCCAAGGCTCAGCCTCCATTTTGTCCTCCCTCTGGGCACAGGAAGTCCTGGAAAACACTGCTGGCCAGCTGTGCTCCCCAGAGGACTCCAGGACACCCCTGTGCCTTCCTGTTGGCCTCATCCTATAAGGCCAGTGTGGGGTGATGGGCCACCACAGGGTGCTGGCCACCACAGGGTGCTGCCCACTGCTGGGGCAATGGCCATCATGGGGCACTGACCACTGTGGGGGTGACCACCGAGGGGTGCTGGCCACCGTCGGGGTGCTGGCCACTGCAGGGTGCTGGTCCCTGAGGGGTGCTGGTCCCTGAGGGGTGCTCCAGGGGTGCTGGTCATTGCGGGGTGCTGCAGCTCCAGGGGTGCTGGTCCCTGCGGGGTGCTGGCGGGCCAGGGGCGGCCGCAGGTCCCTGCGGGGCGGCGGGGCGGTTGGGGGTCGGCTCAGGGCAAGGCCGGCCACGGGCAGACGCGGACCCGGCCCGGGGCCGACGGGGACCCGCCGCGCCCCGCCCCGGGCTGGCCGCTCCGGGAGGCGGGGCCGGTTGGCCGTGTCCGTTCTCGCACAGTGCCGCGGGCGGCGGTGGGTGGGAGGCGAGGCGCGGGGCGCCCGGGGCAGGGCGGGAGGACCGGAGGGCGGGCGGCGCCCGGGGGCGGGGCGGGAGGGCGGGCAGCGCGGGGGGGGGGGGGGGGCGGGGGGCGGGGCGGGAGGACCGGAGGGCGGGCAGTGCGGGGGGGGGGGCGGGGGCGGGAGGACCGGAGGGCGGGCGGCGCCCGGGGGCGGGGCGGGAGGGCAGCGCGGGGGGGGGGGGCGCGGGGGGCGGGGCGGGAGGACCGGAGGGCGGGCGGCGCGGGAGGGGGGGGGCGGGAGGGCGGGGGCGCGGGCGGGGGGACCGGAGGGCGGGCGGCGCCGGGGGGGGGGGGGGCGGGAGGGCGGGGGCGCGGAGGGGGGACCGGAGGGCGGGCAGCGCGCGGGGGGGGGGGGGGACGGGAGGGCGGGGGCGCGGGCGGGGGGACCGGAGGGCGGGCGGCGCGGGGGGGGGGGCGGGAGGGCGGGCGGCGCGGGGGGGGGGGCGGGAGGGCGGGCGGCGCGGGGGGGGGGCGGGGGGCGGGGCGGGAGGACCGGAGGGCGGGCAGCGCCCGGGGGGGGGGGGGCGGGGGCGGGAGGCGCGCGGGGGGGGGGGCGGGAGGGCGGGGGCGCAGGCGGGGGGGGGCGGGAGGGCGGTGGGGCGGGCGGGGGGACCGGAGGGCGGGCGGCGCGCGGGGGCGGGGCGGGGCGGGACGCCTCGCCAGCCCCTCCCTCACGAGCCCCCTCCCCCGGCCCTGCCCCCCATGCCCACCTGCCGCACGGGGCGGAGTGCGCAGGCACCCCTCACCCGGCGCCCCGCCTCCGCGCGGTGATTGGCCAGGGCCGCCGCCCGTTCGGCCAATGGGTGAGCGGCTGCTGGCGCCCGCTCGGGAGGTCGGGGCCACGTGTCCGGTGCGCCCGGCCCGGGCGCCCTGGGGACAATGAACGGAGGCTCCGGGGCGGCCCTGGACGCCGGCCGCTCCGGGCAGGCCGCGGCCTGGGTAGAGGCCCGCATCGCGCCGGCCCTCGCCGGTCCTGGGCGCGTGCCGGGCTCCGAGGCCCCAGGCCGGGGTCCTGCCCCCCGAAAAGCCGGCCAGCCGGGGCTCCTGGAGAATCACAGCTGCGCTTGGGGGTCCAGCATTTGGGGCCAGCGGGGGTGCCCCGGGACACCCCCAAAGTGCCGCACGGCGTCGGCAGCTACCCGCTTTACTGGGGCCTGCCCGGAGTCTCCCGGCTTCGGAGTGGGATCCTCAGGCCGCCAGGATTACAGGCCGCAGCCGGCACTTTCCAACTTGTAAATAACTTTAGATAACGTGCATAACAACAACAACAACTGCTTTAGCCAGGAGCCTGCAATCTTAGCTGTCCAGGAGGTTGAGGTCGGAGGATCTGGGATCTAAGATGGCCAAAGCAGGAAAGTCCTTGAGACTCATTACCAATTCACCGCCAAACACTCAGAAGTGGAGCTGTGGCTCCGGAATAGGGCACCAACCTTGAGTGAAAAGGCTAAGGGACAGCACCCACCTCCTGAGTTCAAGCCCCAGCACGCAGCACGCACACCAGCACATGCCTGTCCAGAGCACTGGGAAAAGGAACAGGCAACAGGCAGACAATGAAGCAGCCCTCACAAGGAAGGAACTCTGAGACAGGCAGACAGACAGACACACACACAAAGGACAAATGAGATGTTCTTCTACTTATAGGAAAACTGAAAGACAAGACAGCAAGGAAGGTTGCCAGAGACTGGGAAGAGAGAACAGGAAATCACTGCCTAAAGAGCGCCAACTCCCCGGGGCTGACACCACCAGAGGAGCCGTCCACGCACACAGTTAAGACGGCAATTCTCTGCACAGCTATTTCCCACCATTTAAAGACTCAATCAGCTCAGAGGCGCGGAGGGCCGGCGCCTGGAACCCCGGGTCCTCAGGATGCCCAGACCTGGAGGACTAGGGGTCCGAGCCAGCCCAGGATTTCAGGCATGTTCTCCTGTAGTCCACTCTGCTCTTGAACTTGAGATTCTCCGGCTTCAGCTTCCCAAGTGCTGACTTTTCGCTCACCGAGGTCCCCTGCTGGCTTCCAACCTAGGAGCCGCCTGGTTTTCCCCTTCCCCTAGAGCAGCTCCCCGCGAGGCCCGCAGGGAGACCGGCCTCGCTGCGCGCGCCCCGCCCCCAGCCTTCCCCTGGCCAGGGGCGGGCGCCGTCCCGACCATGACCGCTGGAGGGCGCGCCCGCACCGCTCCTACCGGCCGCCCGGCTTCCGCGCGAGGGCCCTGCAAGAGAGCGCCGGCGTTGATCTCCTGGTTCACACTACGACTGAACCCTGAGAGACCAGACCGAGAGGGTGGTGCAGAGACGCCAGACTGCACTCCCTGACCCACTGGGTGGCGACTTCACCTCCCAAGCTGTGCTGCGGTTCACGAAATCAAGGTGAAAAATCTAGAAGCAGCTCCAGGGGCTGAGTGAGCACCCTTCACTCCTCCCAACATCCTGTGCCAATCTGGAGCCTGCTTCTGCGCCCAGCCCCTCTGTGGGCGGCTGGAGCTGCGTCCTGTTGCCCGGTGCCTGGGGGCCGGGCACACAGCGCGGGCTGGGCAGAGCCATGCAGACCCTCTCTGTGCCCCTCTAGCCCGTCCTCAACACTGTGCCCAGGGTTACACCCAAAGGCTGCGGTGGGTCCTGGAAGGACCTCCACACAAGAATCTAGAGAGCCTCCATCACCTTTTCCCCAAGGACTGCTTCCTGTTTCTTTGTCCTCTGCGGCTGACCCTGGAGACCTCAAAAATGGTCAGTGCCCCCTAGGGCTTCCGGCCCTGGCAGGACTCCTGCAGGGCTCCCCGCACCAGCGCTCAGGGCCAGTCAGCTGTCCATGCCCAGCTGTCTCCTGCATGCTCAGCCGGCCCCCAGGTGCATGCTGGCCAGTGCGCTCTCAGCTTCCATGTAAAGGTCCGGACTGGTCACTCTGCTTTCCTTGGGAGTGTGCAGGCCGGGATCCCCGCATGCCACAGGCCAGGCAATCACTTGTCAAGTAGCGGTCACTTGACATCAGGAACAGAAATGGTGTGCAGTCCGGAGTTGATGGTGAGCATGCTCCGGCAGGGACGTGCCTGGGCCGAGTGGGGTTGGGTGACAGTGACTGCCGTGGGTGGGGAGCGTGGCCTGACTACGGAAGCCCTGCTCTCCCTCGGCAGCATGGGGCCTGGGAGACAGCCCTGGGCCTGGCTCTTGGAGAAAGATGCTTGAGGATGTGCACTGCGCTCTTGCCCGCACTGGGGCCTAGGAGCTGCTGGGGATGGGACCACAGCAGCTGCTGGGCTCCCAGGCATGGCAGTGGCTGGCTAGGTGGATGACAGGGCACCTGGCCTGCCGGGGGACGGGGGGGGGGGGGGGGAGGCCTCTATTCCAGGTGGATGGCCCAGGCCCCCGGCAGCACCTTGCATCTGCTTCCTCTTTCCTCAGCTGCCCTCCTCTGGACTCCCTGGCAGCCACCTCCTCTGGGCGGAGACGCCCAGCTTCCGGAGGCCTCCGGGTGACAGCCACAAGATGCCTCCGGAGGGAAGCTGGAGTATCTTGAGAGCTCTGCCGGCTCCAAGTGCTGAGGGCTGGCTGAGAAGCCTAGCGCTGCCTGCCCCTTGGGTACGAGCCCCCCCCCCCCCCCAGCAGCCACCTCCAGTAACTGCCTCCCTCCTGCCAGCAGTGCCTCTTACCCCCCCAGGGCAGGGGAGTGGTACAGGCATCCTGGGGCACAGGCATCCCTTGGAGGCCAGGCCCCGGCTGCCCTGGCTCTGCTCCCCTCTTCCCTCCTGTCTGCCCTGCTCCCAGATGTGGACGGGCCTGTTTAATTGATTCAGTGTATCCAATAGTGAGAACACTCGGCAGATGTCAGCCACCCAGTGCTCCATCCTCAGGAAAGCTGCTAGACCCTGGGCATGAGTCCTTCCAGGCTTACGGTGCCGGGCTGAGGGGCTGGCCCGGGTCTTCATGCCGCTATCTGGAACTAGAGGCGGTGGCTCAGTGCACCAGAACTGAGGTTCTACCCGTGGCTGAGGGGGTGCCCCACCCACAAAATGCCAGTGGGTTTGGGGAAGTGGGTTCTTGCATCGGCTGTCAGGTCTGGGAGGGCCACTTCGAGATAGCCAACCCGGGTGGTGCCCACCCCCCACGGTGCTGGTCCACCATCGGGGCTCTCTCTCCCCCTCCTTGGGTTTTGGGGCTCTTTCAGCTTAGTGAGCGTTGGGTGGAGGGCTGAGGATGACCGGGCCTGCCTCCTCCTGTGGCCCAACTGGACACTGGCCGCACGTCCATAGCCTGCAGCACCGGGCTGGCCAGCCTTTCTGGAAATGCTCCTAGGCAGTTTCCGAGGGAAGGTGTTGGGTCTGGAGGTCAGAAGACCCAGCCCTGACTCCCTGACCCCCCACCAGGCCCGAGCCCTCTTTCCACCCCAGGGAGGCCACTGCCACGGACTGGGGTGTGATTTAGGGAGAGTTCGCGGCTGTCCAGGCGGAGACTGTGTCCCACCTGGGAGCTGAAACTGGCCCAGGGACAGAGCCTGGACACTTGTGTCCGCGCCTGGGCGTCTCCCACGCGCTGGCTCTCAGAAGAGACTGGAGCCCTTGTGTCACTGAACGTCGGGGCTCAAAGGCGCCCAGGCCGGCTTGCTGGGCTGTCCTCCGCGGGGAGGTGGGGGGGGAGAGGGCTCGCCCAGGGCCATGCCGGGAAGGCCAGGCGGGCCGCGTCGCCGGCGGTGAGTCTCAGCTCACCTGTGCCAACAAGCCAGGGTCCGGGAGGGGCGCTGGGTCCGGGAGGGGCGGGAGGTCAGGGGAGGGCGCGGAGCCCCGCGGCCGGGGTGGGCGCGGGGTCGGGGAAGGGCTTGGGTCCGGGGAGGGGCGCGGGGGTCCGGGGAGGGGCGCGGGGGTCCGGGGAGGGCGCAGAGCCCCGCGGCCGGGGTGGGCGCGGGGTCCGGGGAGGGGCGCGGGGGCCCGGGGAGGGCGCGGAGCCCCGCGGCCGGGGTGGGCGCGGGGTCGGGGAAGGGCTTGGGTCCGGGGAGGGCGCGGAGCTCCGCGGCCGGGGTGGGCGCGGGGTCGGGGAAGGGCGTGGGTCCGGGGTCCGGGGAGGGCGCGGAGCTCCGCGGCCGGGGTGGGCGCGGGGTCGGGGAAGGGCTTGGGTCCGGGGAGGGCGCGGAGCCCCGCGGCCGGGGTGGGCGCGGGGTCGGGGAAGGGCTTGGGTCCGGGGAGGGCGCGGAGCCCCGCGGCCGGGGTGGGCGCGGGGTCGGGGAAGGGCTTGGGTCCGGGGAGGGCGCGGAGCCCCGCGGCCGGGGTGGGCGCGCGGCGCGGGCTCAAAGAACAAAAGGGCGCCCCGCCCCCGCCTCGCCGGCCCCGCGCTGGCCAATCAGAGCGGCCGCGGCGGCCTGAGCTCTGTGATTGGCTGACTGGCGGCCAATCGCGAGCCGTGGCCCGGAGCCCAGGCGGCCCCACGTGGGCGGCGCGCGGCTGCCGGGCCGGGCGGGGCGCGGGGCTCGGCCGCGGCGGTGCGCTCGGGGCCCCGGCGGCGACCCGCGCCGCCCCGGGTGTCCCCCGCCCGCCGCCCCCGCCGTCCCCTCCCGGGTACCCCCGTCATCCCCAGCGGCCCCGGCCCCGGGTCTCCGTGCGGTCCCCGCCGTGGGGCGGCGCCGAGGCCCCGCACGGAAGCGCAGCGGGCCGCAGCCGGTGGCGGGAGGGAGGAGGCCGCGGGCCGGCCCCCGCTTCCGTGCGGCTTCCTCGAACTCCTCCGAGAGGAACACACGAGAATGCCTGTGACACGGGCCGCTGACTCGGCTGGCGCTTCGAGGGCGCCCCGGACCGGGGCGTTTGGGGAGAGCTGGGCCGGGGGGACGCGCGTCGAAGGCCGGCCGCGCGGTGCCCAGGCCGCGGAGCCGCGGGCGCGGGGCCCGGAGAGCCGGGCCCGGCCGCCAGCCGCTCTCGCCGCCCACGGCGGCTCCTCGGGCGGCATCTTGAGCCCCGCCGACCGGCCTGCGCCCCCGGGCGGCCCCCGGGCCGCTGGTTGGCTCTGTGCACCTTGTACAGAGGTGACCTCCAGAGGAGGGCATGGAGTCTCCCAGAACCCGGGGACCGGGCCTGGGGGAGGGGTCCCCATGGGAAGACTCCCGATCCACGGCCCAGGCCGGAGGGGCTCCTCCTCCCCCTGGGGTGTCCTCCGCGGGTCCACCTCCCTCGGTCACAGGCCTGCTCCCCGCTGCCTTTCCCCGGCACACACGGGACGGATGACCTCTGAATCCGGACTGGGCTGAGATGAGGATTCCCGGGCACAGCCTGTTGTTTGTTGAGGCCTCCTGTGCTGGGCGCCCGTTCCACCCGAGCCTCTGGAGCAAGGGACAGGTTCAGCTTTGTAGATGGTTGTGGCTCCGTGTCCAAGTCGGAGGTGAGGCCCTAGGGCCCAGAGGCCCAGGGAGGGGCCAAGGAGGGAGAGGGCACCAGTCTGGGATGGAGAAAAGCCAGGGGCAAGGAGGGGACATCGGGTGTTAGGAAGATGTGGCACCTGGTGGACTGTGGCTGTGTGCGGCGCTGCCTCGGCCACATGGGAATCGGGACCCTGGCACCCCCATCTTGGTGATGATAATGGGGTTACTGGCCAGGCTGGAAGGGACCTGTGTGGTGTGTGTGGCACCATGTCTTGCACTTGGTAATTATAGGCTCAATACATACACGTGAGCTGTTCGTGCGCGTGTTTGCCGTGCCAGGGAGGTGTTGGTGGGCTGGCGCAATGTGGCTGCCTGCGGGGACAGCGGGAGGTTTTGACGGGATGGACTGTTCTATCACAGGAGGCAGACATGGCAAACCCACCAGCCACCGTCTTGCGGTGCCCGGGGCCTCCAACCACTTGCAGCCAAGATGACCTCTGTGTCATCCCAGTTCCACCTGTTCAAGGTTAGGGTCCTGATGGCCTTAAATCAGAAGTGCTGGTTCCAGATCTGGGGCTCAGGTGGAAGCCCCTCCCCTCCCCGGGCAAGGAGCAGTCAGAAAGGAGGTGGCGGAGGCCGAGGGTCACCCCTGGCCTAGAAGCCCCAGACAGGCCAGTGCCCCATGTGGTCATAGCAGGCTTGGCGTGGCAGTGAGGGTTCCCTGGCCGGGTCAGAGAGGCAAGGGTCCACATGGGACAAGAGGACTCAGCTCAGCAAGAGCCCAGCCTGAAGGTGGAGGCCAAGAGGAAGCGGGCAGAGCGGGAACAAGGGCTGGCCTGGGATTACGACAAGACTCCTGCAGACCCCCGTTGTTCTCCTCCGCCTCCTCCTCCTCCTCTTCATTTTCTTTCTTGTTCTTCTTTCTTCTTCTGGCTTGAACTCGGCCTGGGCACTGTCCCTCAGCTCTTCAAGGCGAGTGCTCTACCACTTGAGCCACAGTGCCACTTCTGGATTTTTCTGATTATGTGGTGCTGAGAAATGGAACCCAGAGCCTCATGCATGCAAGACAAGCGCTCTACCACGGAGCCACCTTCCCAGTCCTGTTTTTTGTTTTTTTTTCTTCTGATTTCAGTACTGGCGATGGGACCTCGGCCGGGGCATGCTGGGTGGGTGCTGGGCCGCAGAGCTACACCTCTTACCCTGCTTCATTTTGTTAAAAATCCCAAGAATTTGAGATTTGGGAAGGTGCTCAGTGGTAGAGCGCTCGCCTCGCATGCACAAAGCCTTGGGTTCAAGTCCTCAGCACCACATACACAGAAGATGCCAGAAATGGGACTGTGGCTCAAGTGTTAGAATGCTAGCCTTGAGCAAAAGAAGCTCCGGGACAGTGCCCAGGCCCTGAGTTCAAGACCCAGGAATGGCCAAAAAAAAATTTTTTTTTTTGAGCTAAGTGTAGTTAGGTGCTGGTGGCTCATGACTGTAATCCTAGCTACTCAGGAGGCTGAGATCTGAAGACTGAAGTTTGAAGCCAGCCCGGCAGGAAGATCCATGAATTCCAGTTAACCACCAAAAAGCTGAAGTAGAGTTGTGGCTCAAGTGGTAAATTGACAGCTTGGAGCAAAAAAAGCTTAGAGACTGTTCCAAACCCTGAGTTCAAGCCCTAGTCCTCTCCCCTTCCCCCCCAACTCTTGCAGTAAGTGCACCACTTCTAGCCCTGCACAAGGATGGATTTGACACCTGCCAGGGAGCGGCCCCCACCCCAGGCACGGCACGGCCTCCACCTTTGAGTCCCCGCAGCCGTGCAGACCGGCCTCCCGAAGGCGGCCTCCGCTCACCAGTGTATTCCAGTTTGCAGATCATGATCTGGGTGGTTCTGTGCCAGGCTGCATTCCGTGCACGGGCAGAGCACGGGGAATAGGTGTTTGCTCTGTCCCACAGGTGTAGGAGATGGACTGACGTGGAGGTGCGGTGTGCACCTGCTGCGCACGCTGGCTGCCTCTAGTGAGCCCCGCGTCAGTGTCGGGCGGTGCCTCCCATGACCGCGCGACCCCCAAGCCCACCAGCCACGCCGGCGCCTCGGCCCCTCCTGTGGGAACCTGGGGGAGGGCTAGACATCTTCCTCCTTGATCTTCCCAGAGCCCCGGTGTACAAGGGCTTTACCTGGGGTCCCCAGCCCCACTTGGCGCCCTCCTCCCTCCCCCCGTCCTCCCCAACGTGCAGTGGTTGCTTGGGAATCCCAGCTGCAGCGTTCAGAGGATGAGACAGAGCCATGAGTCCCTGGAGGCTGTGGGGCAAGGGCAGGGGTGGGGGAGGAGAGAGGAGTGGGGGCCCTGGGCACTGAGGAAGGGCTGAGAGGTCTTAGCAGGGCTGTGGGGGCTGAGGAAGGGCCGGGAGGGCTGTGGCGGCTGCCCTGGTCCTGCGTGTGCCTGGCCCTCCCGCTGGGGGCAGGGGATGCCGTGGTAGACGCCCAGGCCGGGGCCTTTTCCTTATGTGAATGCAGGCTCTGGGGAGCCGGTAATCAAATCAACCCACAATAAATACAGAATTATAGGCCGCGGTGGGTATTGTGTTCTAAGAGAGCCACATCAAGCTGGGCTGACAGCGCCATGCAGCCGGGAGGTAGCCACAGCTTCAGCACCGGCTGTGCCCTGGGGGCTCCTAACGGGGTGCAGTGGGGTGGAGGGCCTGAGAGGGAGAGGCTGTGGTGTGGAAAAGCGGGGAGCAGACAGGCAGGACACGCGGAGGGTGAGCCCTGGGGCCGAGGGAGGCCTGAGCCATGGCAGGACCAGACAGGGCCTCACAGAAACCTGACGGCCGTTATCCCCAGGAGCCAGACTCCTCCTGTCTTGTAGCGCGGCTCTCCCCAAATGTGGCTCCTTCTCATGATCTCAGGTGTTACTCACACACCAGCTATTTCGTGCACAATCCATCTAGTGGAAGGTGAGAAAGGCCACAGACTAAGGACGCTTCTCATTGCTCGTGGCATCGCTGTCTGCACTGTTGGCCAGAACTTGACCCCATGGCTACACGTAGCTGCAAGGGAACCGGGTACCAGGCTGGGTTCTCTTCCTGAAGACCACAGATCAGAGGGGATGGCTAGAGGGAGGATGGGTGATGGGGCCCCTCCTGTACCTGGAAACAGAGTTGGTGTTGAGGGCAAGGGCTGCCCGTCGGGGCTCTGATCCACGGTGCTGTGACCAGCGCTCAGCCACACGCCCACCTGTGAGCGTCCACCCAGCTCCTTTTCATCACATTTCCACACAAGAAGCTGCAGTCCACAGCTGAGGAATGAGCCAAAGATAGCCGTTGCTAAGAGGCTCTGGCCCCACCACCCATGGGTGCTCTGGACCATGAGACCCTATGGCTCCCCCCACCTTTTTTTTTTTGCCAGTCCTGAGACTTGAACTCAGGGCCTGGGTACTGTCCCCAAGCTTCTTTTACTCAAGGCTAGCACTCTGCCACTTGAGCCACAGCACACTTCCAGCTTTTGGTGTTTATGTGGTGCTGAGGAGTCAAACTCGGGGCTTCGTGTATGCTAGGCAAGTGCTCTCCCACCAAGCAGCCTTCCCAGGCCTGGCTCTCTCTCCCAGGGTCCCTGAGGGGCCCAGGGCAGTAAATGCAGGTATGGCCACAGCCTGTTCACATTCCTCCTGGCATAGCCAGCAAGAAAGGCCGGGACCAGAGAGGGAGGCGGGCTGTGGAGGATGTGTATGCCCTGGCAGAGTCCGCCAAGAGAGTGGAGAGAAGGGGGACCCCTTGCTCTCTCCCCTGCCTCCCCCGTGCCAGAGAAGGGCCTAGAGCCTGAGTGGCTGCTCTAAGTGAGAAACCAAACCAGACACTCCCACAGTGAGCAGGAAGGCCGGCCCCGAGCCAGGGTAGCAGGCAGCTTTTCCCCAGCTACTTGGGAGGCTGAGGGCAAAGGACTTGTTGCCCAGGAGCTTAAGGCCAGCCCGGTCAACACAGTAAGAGCCCATCTCAGGAACAACCAGAACAAAGTCAGGTGCCGGTGGCTCACGCCTGTCATCCTAGCTATCAGGAGGCTGAGACCTGAGGATGGCAATCAAAGCCAGCCCAGGCAGAAAAGTCCATGAGACTCTTATCTCCAATAAACCACTCAGGGAAAGCTGGAAGTAGAGCTTTGGCTCAAGGGGTAGAATGCTAGCCTTGAGCACAAAGAGGCTCAGGGATAGCACCCAGGCCCTGAGCTCCAGCCCCAGGACTGGGACTGGGATGGGGGGGGGGGAGGGAAGGAAGGCAGGAAGGAAGAGGTAGGAAAGAAGGCAGGAGGGTTGGGAAGGTGGCTCAGTGGTAGAGTGCTTGCCTTGCTTGCATGAGACCCTGGGTTTGATTCCTCAGCACCACAGAAGCAGAAAAAGCTGGAAGTGGCTCAAGTGGTAGAGCGCTGCCCAGGCCCTGAGTTCAGGCCCCGAGACCAACCAAAAAAAAAAAACAAAAGAGAAAATTCAGATCAATGGGCCCATTTCTCAGCCCTGAGGAGGCTTCGCCTCGGGGAAATGGGCTAGCCTTGGGCGGCTGTCTCCAGGAAGTTGTCTTTTTCTTGTGTGCCTGTCCTGAGGTTTGAACTTAGGGTTTGGGTGCTGTCCCTGAGCAAGTCTAGCAACTGTAGCACTTGCGCCACAGCTCCACTTCCGGTTTTCTAATAGTTCATTGGAGATAAGAGTCTCTTGGGCTGGGGGCCAGAGGCTCACACCTGTCATCCCAGCTACTCAGGAGGCTGAGATCTGAGGATCTCGGTTCAAAGCCAGCCTGGGGAAGAAGTCTGTGAGACTAAAGCCGGACACACACACACACACACACACACACATGCACGCACACGCACACACACGCGCACACACACACACACACACACACACACACACACACCAGTCTCACCTGCAAGAAGCTCCTTTATCCTGCTGTCCCAGGAGCAGATACTGATTGGCTCAGGGGAGATCACAGTCCAAAGCCAATCACCATGGCTGAGGGAATGGAACAGCTGGGATTGGCCTGTCCCCTGTCCTGTGACCAGAGAGCAGCTTTGGAGGTCCACAGAGCCACGTGGCTGCGGAGACATCTCTGGGGGCTGAGGGGTGGGCGGTGGACCCTGGCTCCCTAGGACCCTGGCTCTGGAGCTCTGTGTGGCTCTCCTTGCTGACACCCCATCTCGCCTGTCTGTCCCACAGAGAACGTGGCGGTCCCGAGCCCAGGATGCGGGGCACTGATGAACTGACCCACACTTGTCTGTGGACACAGCCTCTTTCCTGCCAGAGTTCCTTCTACACGACTTCCAACACTGCATTGCCCCTTCCCAGGAGGAGCCCCTTCCCAGAGGAGACCCTTGGCCTGCGTGCCTCACCCAGGGTGTGGCTGGAGGGGCTGGGAGGGAAAATTGTGATTGCCTGTGTGTTCAGAATCTCCTCACCGGCCCTGGGGGCTGCCCGGAGCTTGTGTCTTTTAAGTAAAAACAGATTTCCTGACGAGGGGGCACAACCATGAACTTGTAAAATGGGTGGTTTTAACGTTCCCTTCTCAGCAAACCAAATTGTGAGGCGGCTTCCAGACCATTCTACAGCTGTGGGAGGTGCTGGACCAGCCTGGAGAGGGCAGAGGGACAGACGGCTGAGAGGAAGCAGGTTGTGTGCTTACAGTGGAAGCTGAAAGTCTGTGCTATGCCTGGAGCCCTGCTCTGAACTACAGGGAGGTCTCTGGCCTCTGCTGCAGAGAAGGCAGTTCTGTGGCATTTGACCTAGGCTGGAGACCTTCGCTGCTTCCTTGCCAGTCCCGTGTGTGTGTGTGTGTGTGTGTGTGTGTGTGTGGTCTGTGTCTGAGTGTGTGTATGTGTGTGTGTGGTCTGTGTCTGAGTGTGTGTGTGTGTGTCCCATGGAGGGAGGCAGGACTGGAAAGGTCTGCTGGGAGTAGTAGGTGCTGGCCTGGGTGCTATATTGGTTCCTTCCCTTCCTTCCCTCCCTCCCTCCCTCCCTCCCTTCTTCCCTGTTTTCCTTCCTTCCTCCCTTCCTCCCTCCCTCCCTCCCTCCCTTCCTTCCTTCTTTCCTTCCTCCCTCCCTCCCTCTCTTTCTCCTTTCCTTCCTTATTTTTGTTGGTATTAGGGCTTGAACTTGGGGCCTGACTCAGCTTTTTCACTGAAAGCTGGTGCTCTACCACTTGAGCCACAACTCCACTTCTGGCTTTTTGGTGGTTAATTAGAGATAAGAGGCTGAAGGCTTTTCCTACTTTGGCGGGCTTTGAACCTCAATCCTCAGATCTGAACTTCCTGGGTAGCTAGGATTACCTTGCGAGCCACCAGCTGGCTCCTTCCTAACTCCTGGTCCAGGCGCCTAGGGCCCGTGGGCCTGGGCCTGGGCCTGAGCCCTGCATCCTGCTCTGGGTGGAGCCACCCAGGAAGCAGAGGATGTGAGAGTTGGGGTCAGGGGAGGGTGGAAACCTGGGCGTGCCAGCCAGCTGGGTGCAGGCCCGGTGAGCGCCTCTCCCGCCTCTCCTGGCCCCAGGGCCACAGAGCTCAGGCCTCAGACCTGATCTCCCCCTCTCTGGAGGGCCTGGAGCCTGCAGGGGTCTGAGCGGCACCTTCCCCAGGGACTATGCAGCTCCCCACCCATGGGAGACCTCGGGGAGAGGCCCGGCCACCGCCACCAGGCTGGGCTGCGGAAGGGAGGTGCGGCCGGAGAGTCCACCAGGGCTACAGCCCAGGGGGAGGCCCACGGGGACGCCAGGTGGTGGGCTGGATGGGAGAGGAGGGGGGGAGCAGGGGGAGGGGGAGGAAGAGCAGGAGGGGAGGAGGGGGAAGAGGAGAAGGAGGAGGGGGAGGAGGAGGAAGAGGAGGAGGAGGAGGGCTCTACCCTGAGGCCTCTGCACCAAAGCTCCCTCCCTCGACCCCCTCCTCTGGGCCTCCACCCCACGGCCCCTCCCCTCTTCTCCCCACGCCCCTCCTCCCACGGCCCCTCCCCTCCTCATGCCCCTTCCTTTCCCACGGCCCCGCCCCTCCCACAGCCTCGCTCTCCCATGGCCCCGCCCCTCCCCACGCTCCTCCCCTCCCATGGCCCCGCCCCTCCCCATGGTCCTCCACGGCCCCAGGGAGCAGAGGGAGGGGTAGATCCTCTAGATCCTGGCCCCCTCCCCGGTGCATTGGGAGCAGGCACCGCTTCAGGGGAGCCTCGTCCGGGGCCACAGCCCACTGCATGCGCCCCTGGTTCCTAAGGGGTTGCACAGGGGTGCGAGGTCCTCAGCCCTGCTCAGCCAGGGCTCGGCCCAGCCAGGACACGGCCCGGGCCGGGAGTCTCAGCCTCAGCGCTGAGGTTGAGCGGGGCTTGGGGGGCGGGGCCTGGGGGCACAGCCTTGGACATAGGGTACGTGTGTGCGCGTGTGTGTGTGCATGTGTGTGTACTGAGCTCACCGGTGACACACAGGGGTGCATGTGTGTGCATGTACTGAGCTCACCGGTGACATGCAGGGGTGTGTGTGTGTGTGTGTGTAACATACGTAATCTTTCATGTGAAAAACAGGCCTAAGAGGTCAGGAGGAGTCAGGCAGCGTCTCCAGGGGCTGGCTCCAGAGGGAAGTGGCCCTTCCACCCTCTCTGCCCTCGCTTCTGGGACTGGGGGCTCCCGTCTCCTTGCCAGCTGTACTGCTGTGGGCGAGGGGACCGGGGCCATCGGCTGGGCCTTCCTCACCCAGGGGCCGTGTTGCACATCCCTGCAGCCAGCCGGGAGCGGTAGGAGGGTGGGGGTGTGGGGGAAGGCCCAGGAGGCGCAGGGCCGGCTCCGGGGAGGGGGGGGGGCTGACGGTCGGGTGACGCAGGAGCAGAGGATGGAGGAGGAGCTTCTGGGGGGTTGGCGGCAGGTGCCCCCATCCGTGCCATCACGGAGCGCCGGTGCCCTCCCCCCTGCTGCTTCAGCCGGCTCTCCTGGCCCACGGAGCGGCTCCCGACTCTTCCTGCCCTGCAGTCATGCAGACTCAGGAGGCCGCTGGGGGTCCAGTCCCATGGACCCCAACACCTCGCGGCCTCTGGGAGGGTCAGCCCTCTCCCCATGCCAAGCCTGCTTGGAGTCTCACTGCTGGGCGGCCCCTGGCAGCCCCATTCGGGCCGGGGGCCAGCAATGAATGCCCCCCGTCTCCGATTGGTTTGTGGTATTAAAAACGAATTGCGATCAGCGGGGCTGTCATTTCTACCTGATAAAACATCACTTTTATTGATCTCATCACGCAGTGCCATCATTTATCTTGCTTCGGCGTGTCACATAATGGCTCGTTTGTCTTGATCACAGAGTGGTCTTGCATGTTTAACCCTCGGGGATCCGCAGCCTGCGACCTTCCCTCCATGCCTGCCCTTGGCCAGGCCCAGTCTGGGAGTGTGTGTGTGGGGGAGAGGTGGGGTGTGTGTGGGGACATCACTGGGACGTGGGATCCCAGTGTGGGGCCTGCAGAGGGACCAAGCTGTGTCCTAACCCTGCAGTCGTGAGAGCTAGACCGGGAGATGGAGCTTACCTGTGCCCTGGGGTCCCCCTCCCTCCACCAGTTACCCACCAGCCCCATCGCTCAAGGCCTTCCTCTGGGTGCTGCCCCCCCCCCCCCCCCCGGGCCGCAGAGGGAGCCCTCTGCCACAGGGCTCAGGGCAGGTACTGCAGGCCGCATCCTGCCGTTTGTGCCCCTCTGCTGGCCCCAGGCTTCCCCCCTTCTCCCACCTCCTCCCGGTTCTGTGTCTACCCTCTGCCGGCCCTTCCCTGGGCTCCTCCTGCCCAGCCCAGGTAACACCTTTTCCTGGATGCCCACAGGAACACCAACGAATGGACCGTCCCACCCTGAGTGCTGAAGCCCAGTCCGGGCTCTACCAAGCCCCCTCTTGTCAGGACCAAGCATGGCTGACCACGCGAGGGGAAGTGACGGTGCCCCAGGGGCGTGCTCTCCCTTCCTGGGCTTCTGGGAGGTCAGAAAGCCAGGACTGACCCATCCCTCCGCTGGCAGTCTCAGGCCCGCCCCATTCTGGACATGGCCGCCTGGCCGGCCCAGCTCACAGGGCACGAAACCCTGACGGACAATCCAGTTTCCTTCCCACCCCTGCCCAACACTGTTCAAGGAGCCAACTCCTACTCCCCCCTCCCGTCTCCCCTTCCTGCCTTCTCCCCTCCCCCTCCCCATTTCCCCTCCAGCACCCACTCCCTGGTGTCCACTGTGCTGCCCAGGGTCCCACTTTACCCCTCCTCTGGGGGCCCTCAGCGTGGCCGCGTGGATGGACAGGTGAGTGACTGGTCACAGGCTTGGCAGGTCCGAGCTTCCAGGGCCAAGTCGAAGGCCCCTTAGAGGTGCTGTAGTCCCAGGATGGACCCTCGGGCCCAGGGCTCCACTCAAGCCCACCCTGGCGTGCGGGAGGAGGCCAGGCTGCGCGCCAACCTGCCCCTGGGCCCTTGGCCCTCAGTTAACCATGTGCACAGGAATCAGGCAGTCACAATCCCGACTCTGAAAACCTGTACAATAGTTCATATATTTATTCTTAAGCAAGTTATCAATAAAAAATTTAATACTAAAATGCCTTTACATAGAGTTTGCTGTTCATAAAACCTTTGTGTTTTTTTGTTTGTTTTGTTTTTAGTGTTTACATTGAAAAAAATTCCAACCATCCTCTTAGTTTACACATGTACAAGATGCGTGCTTTGCCACGGTTAGCCACAGGTAAGGGAGGGTCACACCACACACCGACACACAGGGAAAAAGGGACACAGGGGACAGCCAACAGAAGGGAAAGAAACATCCACGAGGTGGCCAAGAATGAGGGTCCATCTGTCCGTCCTTGCTTCCCACTACTTGGGTTTAGAACAGGTTAAATTCTTCACTTGACAACTTCCTGATGCCCAAGCTCTGAGCAGGACCTCGGCAGGCCTCCGGGTGACCACTGGGAACGCAGTATTGCACTCATGCCGAGACACAGGGTAGATGTGGGGCGGGGAGAGGGGCAGCGGGGCTCAGGACCCTCTGTCTGTCTTGAATGTCCCGTGGGGCCACGAGGAGTGGCCCCTGGATGACTGGTCAGCAGGGGAGGGAATGGGCTCCCGGGGGGCCCACTGGGGGTAGGGTGCCCGTGGACACTTCCTGCTTCCCGGGGCTTGCCTACAGCTCCCCCGGAGCCAGGGTGGGTGCGGTGTGTGGGGAACGTGGTCCCCGGTGCCCAAGGGCCACGGCCTTCCAGACACAGGCCTGGTCTGCTGCTGTCAGGGGTCGAGTGAAGGGCGCCAGGCTCTTCTGGAACCAGGGCCAAGTGGGTACCTGCCCTGCCAAGTGGCTGCAGAAAAGGCCCTGGAGCCCCAAAGGGGGTGTGGGGAGGACTGGGAGGGCCAGAGGCGGGGCTGGAGGAGGGGCTTGTCCCCAGGGTGGGCATTGCCTGTCTTGTCACTTTCCTCCTCCCCAGCCCCAGCCCTCAGCCTCAAGCTCACCGCCATCCAACTCGGAGCAGCTCAGAGCTGGAGAGGTGCCGGGAAGAGGGTCTGGGGTGGAGCAAGGGGCATCTCACAGCACAGCACCTGCTCAGCCTTGGAGGGAACTCTCACCACCCAGGGGGCCTGAGTTCAGATCCAGAGAAGGCCCTGCACCAGCAGCCCCAGCTTGAGGGCTTTGAGACAGGAAGCCGAGATCTGGGAATCACAGTTTGAAGCCAGCCTGGGCAGGAAAGTCCATGAGACTTATCTCCAAGTAGCCATCAGAAAACTGGAAGCGGAGCTGTGGCTCAAGTGGTAGAGCGCTGTTCGCCTTGAGCATAAAAGCTCAGGGACAGCACCCAGGCCCTGAGTTCAAGCCCAATGACCGACCAAAACAACAACAACAAAAAGTCTTGGGGAGGTTGAGGCCCTGGGGGCTGGGGGGGGAGAAGAAGGGATTCAAATCGGGGGCCTTAGGGGCTGGCCATCCCCTCTGCCCAGTGAGTGAGGCCAGATTTCTCTCCCTGGGACAGACCGCCGTGGAAACGGAAATAAATTGGAATCTTCAGGAAACAAACATCCCCTTTTCTTATCAATACTTTGAAATACTTTGTTCATTTTTGTTTTGTTTTAAACAGAGGTAAGATACTCGTGGCTGCTGCCACGCCCCCATAAGGGGTTGGGGGTCGGACCCCTGGTCCTGGGTGGGTGATTTTCCTGGGGGGGGCCCTCATCACTGTCCCCCAACCCCAATACTTCTTTTATCCAGATGCACTAAAAAGGGACTTGAGTGTGAATTCCACCTAACACAGTCGGCCCCTAAGAGGCTGGAGGGTGTGATCTGAGCTGCGGCCTCCCGGCCTGGCAGCCTCTGCTCACAGATGCCCCATCGGAACTCAGCCAGGCTGAGGAGAACAGTGCATTTCCAAAGAAAACTCCAGAACAAAATACACAAACAATTGCACACACATGCGTACACACACACACACACACACACACACACACACACACACACACACACACACACACGCCCGCAACACACGGGTGGGGAAAATCCTTTTTCACTTCCTTTCCATAAAACTTCCCCGCAGAAATACAGTATTTACATAGAGAAATAAATAGACAACACACCTGATTTCTGCTTTCCCTGGTGGGGCAGTCAGAGGTACTAGGGAAATATGGCTTGGATTCTAATCTTGCGAGACCTGTGGGGAGCCAGCGTGGCCGTGTCCTCTCCGGGGTCCTGTCGGGCGCTCCGCGGTGGAGGGCGGGCCTGGGGTCCATGCCTAAGTGCTCTCTCTTTCCAGGGAACAGCATGGAGGCCTGACCTGGCCTTGGTGGGTTTGCATATTTGCTCTGAGCAGCCCCAGGTGTGGCGTGGCCCGGGCTCCATGCGTGGCCCGGGGCAGGCAGGAGGCCGGGGTGGAGGGGACTCAGCACAGGATGGGCACTCCGTCTGCGGTCACCAGGCGCCCTGTGGTGGGGTCATAGGTGCCTGCCAGGTAGTAGAGGTCCTGCCGGTCCTGGTACTTGCGACTCCGGGTCATCTGCTCGTACTGGTCCCGCCCCACGACCTGGCACTTGTGGGAGATGGTCTGCACGTCGTTCTCGTCCTCGTGGCATGACTGGTACAGCGCGTTCTGCGGGGGAGGGTGCAGCATGTCAGGGACGCAGGCCCGCAGGCCGCCAGGCTGGGGAAAGGCCCCCCCCCCCCCCGCGCTGGGCCGGGGCTCTCAGTGGGGCTGGGGCTCTGCACAGAGACCTGTCACGGGCACAGGGTGGATGACGCCAGCTTCTCCGGGAAGGACAGGGTGGGCCGGGGTTCTGTCTGACTGTCTGTCTGGAGCTGGTGGCAGTGGGAAGGGGAATGGCCCTCGGACTGGGAGGGGCTGCCCTGAACCTCAGGCATGAGCTGGCCCAGCCTGGTGCCAAGTGTAGCCTTGATCAGACAGCTCGGGGGAGGGGTGCAGGCGGCTCCCCGCGGGAGAGGTCAGGAGGCGTCCCCTCCCCGGGCCGCGAGCGGTTGGACTCACCCTCCCGTCGCTCTGCCGCTTCCCCAGCTTGGTCTCCTCGGGGTGGTAGAACCACTTGACCCTCACCACCATGTTGCTGCCCCAGGACTCCCACATGCTCTCGATGCGGCCGATGTAGGGCAGGTTGGGTCTCCCGGCCGACAGGAAGACGGCACAGTCTCCCACGCGCAGCGTCTCCTTGCCACGGACGATGGCCTTGTAGAACAGCTTCCGGGCCTTCCCCTTCATGCCCCGCCTCTGTGGGGGGGACAGCAGAGGCGGAGGGGCACTGAGGGGCTCAAGAGCCCGAGGAAGGCGGCGGCTGGGAGTTACGAGGAACGTGAGCCTAAGCAACAGCTGGTGAGGCGCGTGCACCTGTGTGTATGCATGCATGTGCATGCATGTGCCTGCGTGTACACACACACACACACACACACACACACACACACACACACACACACAGGAGCAGGGATAGGAAATAGCTGTGCAATCCCTGGCAGGAGACCATCAAGACAAAGCTCCCAGATAAGGGCAGCCAGGCCTGGATTTGCTTTCCACACTGTCTGCGACAGGAAGAGGACACAGACCCTAAAGGCACACCGTGCCCAGGGCAGAGACCCGTGAAGGTGCTCAGTGTAGTGTGTTTACCCCAAACTGCTGCTTAAAAGCCCCCCCAAACTACACCCTCAGGCCCACCCGGGGAACCAGCACTGATTGAATGTGTCCAGCCAGGCGCCGGTGGCTCACGCCAGCTACTCAGGAGGCTGAGATCTGAGGATCACAGTTTGAGCCAGCCCGGGCAGGAAAGTCTGTGAGACTCTTATCTCTGATTAGCCAACAAAAAGCCAGAAGTGGAGCAGTGGCAGGGTGCCAGCCTTGAGAAAAAAAGCTAAAGGGACAGCACCGAGTCCCTGAATTCAGGCCCTAGTACTGCACAGAAAAAGGAAGGAAGGAGGGAAGGAAGATGTGTGTCCATGCAGGGAGTCTGTTGGGCCCTGCCTCGGCCGGCTGGCTCATTGTCGACACAGAGCTGCTCAGGCAGCCCTGGCAGGTGACCCAGCCACACGGAACTCAGAGCACGCACCTGCCCCCACCCCACCCCCGTCCCATGCAGGGAAGGCCGAGGGCCCCACAGGCAGATCCAGACCCTGGGTTTTGCTTCACTGAACTCGAGATGGGATTTTGTTCTTCCCTGAGGGTTTGCACATAATGTGCTTGAAAGTGAATGGAACATGAAAGAAGAGGTCCAAGGGGGAGGGAGCCCGTGTCTAGGTGGGAATGTAGCTCCCAGCCCGAGACCAGCCACCTACCTGTGTGGGGTTCCCCGACCACTTCCACAGCTGCCGGGCTGGCAGGAAGGCTGAGATCTTTGGCCGGTTTTCCACGGAGGGCAGCCGCTGCCTCCGAGAAAGCTCTTTGGCTTTGGAGAAACTCAGGGCCTCCTTGCGCTTGAGCTTGGATTTGCCGCCACTAGGTCCGGCGCCCGCGCCCGCGCCGGCCACGGCGGCCCGGGACAGGAAGCAGCGCGGGGCGTGGGTGCCCTTGCGCAGGGCCTCGGGCGGGGCCAGGAGGGTGGGCACAGGGCGGGACAGGCAGGTCTGTAGCAGCAGGGCGGGGTCCTCGTCGTCTGAGCTGTAGGAGGAGTCCTCGTTGTCGGAGGAGCAGAGGCTGGAGGTGGACATGGAGCCGGAGGAGGAGGTGGTGGATGAGCCCGAGGAGGAGGAGGACACGGACAGGCGGGTGAGGAAGCGGGAGGGCACGCCAGCGGCCAGCCCGGGCCCGTCTTCATCCTCATCCGAGTAGGAGCTGGGGCAGTCGCTGTCGCAGGCCAGCGGGCACTCCGCCTGGCCTGCGTACTTGCGCAGTGCCAGTCCCATGGGCAGGGGGTGGACAGGCGCCCGCCCCTTCTTGTCCTTGCCCACCAGGTGTGCGTAGCTGGGGCTGGGCAGCGGCCGGCCCAGCTTGGGGCCGAAGTCCTTCTCACCCATGAGCAGGGCCTTGCAGTTCTTGTTTTTGGGGGAGGTCACACCCTCGTGGTCCAGCTTGACCAGGAACTCGCCGCCCGCCCGCCGCCGCCCGCCCTTCTCCGCCTCGGCCCTCTCCACCTTCTTGGGCCTGAGCAGCTTGTGGGCCCCGGCGGGCAGGCCGGCCCCGGCCGCACTGACGAAGGGCGCGTAGGAGCTGGCCAGGCTGCTGAAGGAGTCCGCTCGGAAGCCGTTGCCGAACACGGGGGCGGCCACGCCGTGCACGGGGAACAGTGTCTCGCGGGCCCGCAGCTTCTTGGTGCTGCCGTTGAGCTGGAAGAGGTTCTGCAGCACCCCTGGCCCTTTGCCGCCCGCGGCTGCAGCCACGGCCCTCCGCTTAGTCTGTGCCACGGCCGACCAGCTCAGCAGCGGGCTGCCCCGGTGGCCCAGGAAGTGGTCTGAGGCCCCTGAGGGGGACTTGGCACCTGAGGTGAGGAGGTCAGCTTTGCCTGGGGTGGGGGGAGGCAGGGAGGGTCAGTGGTACTGGCTGGGCCTACCCGGCTGCCTCCCTCCGTCCCTCCCTCCCCCCCGCCAGGCTCTCCCCCTCCCCCTTTTCTCCGGTCCTGCAAATACCAGCTTTGTCTTTGCTGACGGATTTCTTCCCGGCAGTCTTGGAACCTTCCAGGCCATCTTGCACTTTAGGGGACAGGCTGGGAGTGGGGGCCTCGCTGGGCTGGGGGGCCTCGCTGGATGCTTTTTTGGTTCTCCGGCAAGTGCTGGACACCAGCAGGGCTGGGGAGGGCTCTGTACCTGCAGAGCGGGCAGGCGGGCTCAGCGACACCCTCCTCCACGGGCAATCCCCCCCCCCCCGCCCCCGCCCCTCTCTGGGGAGCCGTGGAGCGGTGGGCCCAGCAGGAGGGGCTGTGGGGCGCTCGAGGGCTCGGGTGCTCACACTGGATCTTGAAGTCTGGAGGCAGAAGTCTGACGTTAGAGACAGCGATGTGGCCTGTGTCCCCATCATCAAACTCCACCAACACTGAATCCAAGTCGTCCTGGTCACTGGAGTTGCCTGTGGAGGGCGGCACTGAGGGCACAGCAGTGGGGGGGGGGGGGAAGGGGAAGGGGGGGGCGGCTCGGCAGTGGCTTCCTGACCACAGCTGCTCTTGGTGCCACTGAGGCTTCCCCTTGGCCTCCTGTAGCTAGCCACCCCTGGTCCCCACACCCCACCCAGACTCCCTGGGCTACGCACAGGGGCAGTTGCTCCTCTCAGCTCAGTTACCCTAGGGGCGACCTCTTCCGGAAGTGCCCGGTAGCTTCCGGCCCCACTCACCCACTCTCCTACTGTGCCCTCTGGGTCTCCCGCCCCCCTGGTCTCTACCAGGGGGTAGAGCCTAGGCTCAGGAAGGAGGGTCTAGCGCAGCTGGCGTGCGTGTGAGTTTGGGGACCTCAGCCCTGGGGCTCTGGGTCTTTTCCTTCTAAACTTTCTCTCCTTCCTTGCTGGGCGTGGGAGGCACCCCGTACCACGCCCGATTCCCAGCTGACCTGGGCCCACTCCATGTAGACACAGGTCTGCTTAGACAGGACAGGAAGCCGCCCGCTCAGGGCCCTTCTGGGAGTGCTGAGGGTCGCAGAGGGGCCTGGGCTGTGTCTTGGTGCTGGCCATGCTTACCTCGGACCACGTTGCCTGGGTACAGGCAGCGGGACTTCTGACTCCAATAGGCGCAAACCCGAGTGCCGGGAGGAAGGTACCTGCTGGACTGCGGCCGGACATCAAGGACCTGCAGGAAGCAATAGGGCCATGGCCTGTGAGCAGGCAGGGCGGGGCCCAGGGGTTGTAGCCTGTGAGCAGAGGCCCAGGGGCTGGGGGCAGGGTGGGCTGGGCCAGCTCGGGGCCATCCTCACCGCCTCCTGCAGCAGCTGCTCCAGAGAGTAGATCCGCTGCCGGTTGCCTCTTTCTCCCTCGATGACGATGCTGTAGCTGAGGGCATAGGGTGTTGCATGAGAACCTATGGGGTCTCCTGGGCCACAGCCCGTAGGCAGCCCCCCTCCCCCGGTCCCCGGCACAGGCCTGGGCCTCCTCACATGTCAGGGGGCTGCAGCGTCCTGACACTGCCGGCGTAGAGCAGGCTGTCTTCCTTGGGGATGAGCACTGGCAGCCCGTCCTGCAGGTCCTCCTTGTGGATGGTGCAGGACCGCGCTGGGGGGAGGCGTCAGCATGGTCAGCCCGGTCCAGCCTGCCCCCCCCCAGGCGGTGCCCAGCCCAGCCCTACTCACCGAGGGCCGCGCTCTGCTCGGCACTCAGCTGGCCCCCGTCCTCCTCTTCCTCGTCCTCTTCCTCTTCTGAGAAGCTGCTGCCATCGTCAAACTCAAAGTCGTCCTCCACAGTGAAGCTCTCCAGCAGCCGGCTCACAGCCCGGCCCTGGCCCTGGGTGGGTGGGAGGGGTCAGGTGGGGCGGGAGGGGCCGGGCCGGCCGGGCTCTCGCGGGTGGGGTTGGGGGGCGGGCCAGCTACCTGCTTGCCCACGGTCTTGCTTTTCACCTTGCCCAGCTTCCTGCCTTTCCCCAGAATGGCCTTGGCGTTGCGGGCCGACAGGGCGATGGACAGGGCCCCGTTCTTCCGCTGGGAGGTCAGAAGAGAACGGGGTGAGGGTGGTGATGCCCCCCGCCCTGCCAGGCTGCCCTGGGGACCCAGGAGGTGGGGGTGAGGAAGGAGGCCGGGACGTGTGCTCCGCAAAGCCTTTCCCGGTGAGTGTCCTCTCCTCGGAACCCCAGCACCTCCGGATGCCCACCAAACCCAGGTGCCACTGGCCGTGCGGGCCTTACCCGCAAGACTGGCTGCAGCATGGTGCTCTTGCGCGTGGCTCTCTTGAGACGTTCGCTGGCCAGCTTGCTGCCTTCCTCGTGGGAGGCGAAGGCTCGGGAGGGGGCAAAGAGGGGCTCCCGGCCGGGGGCGGCCCCAGGCTCGCTGCGCAGGCCCCCTTTGGCCTTGCCCTTGCCTTTCTTCTTGCCTGGGGCGCCTGGGGGTCGCCGCCCCGGAGTCCGCTCCAGCTTGGTGCCGACCTTGGCCTTCACCGCCCGCCTTTTGATCTTGACCTCACTCTCGGGGCTGGACAAGCGGCAGGCCCCTGTGGAGGGGGAAGGGCGGCTGTCACGGGGGTCCCGCAGATCAGGTGGACCGCAGCCCGCCGCGGCCTCCCGGTTACCTAGCAGGCTCTGCCTCTCCTTCTTCTTCTTGGCCTTCTGGTTGGCTTCCATCTTGACCACGGAGGACGGCGAGGGCCCCAGGGTGGCCCCTCCAGCCCCTGAGTGCAGCCCCAGCTCAGACTCCCGGGGAGCTGCCTCTGGCCCCAGGAGAGCCTGGCAGTCTTCGCTGTCATAGCCGCTGCCTGGGGACAGAGGGACCGGTGAGCCTGCCACTGGACACCGCCATCGGAGGTCTCCGGACACAGGCAGGCCGCCTGTGTGGGGACTGGGAGCCACCCCACCCTCCCCGGGACATCGGGCAGGGGACGAGGGTGGAGATTCTGCGGTTTCTGTCCGGGCTGGGGATCCCTACTGTGTCCGTTGGCACAGACGGCCCTGGGCTTCCTGCCTCCCCAGGACACCTCCTCTCCTCTTCCTGTCCTCTCCCAGGCTCCTGACCCGAGCGAGGGGGCTGGGAGCCGGCGCCTATTTTTCCAGGCTCTCGTCTGTGGACGAATGTCTGCTGGACACTGGAAGGACCGGAGCTGGCGCAGGCAGGGTTACTTTTAGCCTACTTCCGGGACGCACCCAGGGGCCCCTGGCTTCCCTGTGAGGCTGTCTCCCCTTGCCTGTCAGCCGGAGCTTGTCCCGGGTCTGTCCCGCGCTGCCGGCCTTCACCAGGCTCTGCGCCGGCTGTGGCCCTGTCCACCCCTCCTCCGTCCCCAGGAGATCATGGCCACTCACACCTACGACTTGCCTGCCTCATGCGCCAGGGCCCCCGCGGGCTGGCTGGGGAACCTGGGCATCTCCCTGCCGCTGTCCCCGCCGGGTTGCGGGTGCCGGGTCGCGGCAGACGCCTTGGGGTTCTTGGCTTGGGACAGTTTCTGGAGGCGCCTGCCGGGGGCGGCCTCCTTCCGCTGGAAGGGGCCGAGGCCGGCGGGCAGCGCCTTGGTCTTGACTTCGGGCTTCAGCTGTGCCACCCTGTGGGCCGCCGAGGACACCAGCTCGCTCTGGCCACCGCTCTTCTTACACCGAACCTTCTCCTGCGGACGGGAAGGGGCGGCTGCAGCCAAGGAGGCCCGAGTCTCGGGAAGCGGCAGCGTGGGACCTTGGGAAGGGGCTGAGGCTAAGTGGCCTGGGGTTGCGGGCCTGCCCAGTGGGGACCTCACGGGGATGGCCACGCCCTCTCCCCCAGCTCCAGTCTGCCCTCCTGTGCAGAGGGGGACGCCAAGGGTCAGGAGGCTGTGGTGTGGCAGGTAAAAGCCATTTACTCTTCTAAAAAGCAGGATAAAAAGCAGAGGGGGCAACAGTGGCTCGCGCCTGTGATCCTAGCTACTCGGGAGGCTGAGATCCGAGGGTTGCAGATCAAGGCTAGCCTGTGCAGGAAAGTCTTGTGAAACTCTTATCTCCAATTAACCAGTAAAAAGTTAGAAATAGAGCTGGAGCAAATGGTACAGTGCTAACCTTGAGCAAAAGTCAGGAACAGTGCTCAGGCCCTGAGTTCAAATTCTGGGACTGGCACCAAAAAAAAAAAAAAAAAAAGAAAAAGACTCAGAATGCCAGCCAGGCAGGGTAACAGACTCACACCAGTAGCTACCTGGGAAGCAGCTATCAGGAGGATACTGTTCTAGGCCAGTCTACGAAGAGTGCACGAGATCTCATCAACCCTGTGTCACAGGTTGGCTTGGGCATGACATTAAGAAAATAAACAGGGTAGGGGTGGGTAGTGTAGTTGTGGAGATGGAAGGGAAGGGGAAAAACAAAGGAGGAGGCAACAATGCTTGATAAGAAACGCACCCATTACCTTGCTCGTGTAATTGTAACCCCTCTGTATAGTATTTTCACAATAAAAAATGTGTTTTAAAAAGATAAATGAAACAGGGCTGGGAAGGTGGCTCAGTGGCAGAGTGCATGCCTAGCATGTATGAAGCCCTGGGTTTGATTTCTCAGTACCACATACACAGAAAAAGCCAGAAGTGGCGCTCTGGCTCAAGTGGTAGAGTGCTACCAGAGAGGCTCAGGGACAGTGCCCAGGTCCTGAGCCCAAGCCCAGGATTGCCAAAAAAAAAAAAAAAGAAAAAAAAGAAAAGAAAAAACTAGAAGCAAAAATGGAGACATGGCCTAAGTAAACTCAGGGCCAGAGTTCAAACCCTGATATTGCCAAAAGAAGAAAGCAAACGGGGCCCTGGGCACAAGGTTCTAGCAGGGGATAGGCAGGTGGCAACAGGATAAGATTCAACCCCTGCCAGCCCCTCTGGGGACCCCGAGGAGGGGCAGAGAGGGCTGACTTGCTGGCTCACAGCGCGCCTCTGTCTCTCGCACACACGTGGCGTTCAGAGCTACCCCAGAGGGGCTGCTGGACACACCTTCCTGGTAGCAGCCACCCGTGCGTCTCCCCGACCGGATGAGCCGAGGGGGTAGAATGTTGGGGTGCATGCGGCAGGCAAGGCCCGGGGTGCGGGGTGCGACCAGCCCACCCAGGGTGTCCACCGTCGGTGGCTGAGGTCGTGACTCTCGTCCAGCCCTGGCTGGCACACCTGCACACCCGCGCTGGGTAAAGGCCCAGCACCCGTTACCCGTGCTCCAGGCCTGCCACCGTGCCTCCCCAGGGCGGGGTGGAGGCCCGCACTCACTGTGGAGGGCTGCAGACCGGCATAGATGCTCTTCTCCAGTTTGCTCTGCTTCCTGGGGGGTTCGTCACCTCGAAGCTCAGCACACAGCAGACTGAGACTGGCCCGCACTGCCCTGGGGACAAGGTGGTAGTGGGCACGGGATGGGCATAGCACAGCAGCTGGGCCTGGGTGCCCGGGCCTCCACGCCTCCAGTAGCTGCTGGGGTGTGTATGAGCAGCCTCTGGACGCAGGACAGCCCCTGGGTCAGCGCCGGACGCCCTTGCAGGCAGAGACCTCTCAGAAGGCAACTGCCAGTCCTCAGTGGTCCTGGGGCCCGCGCCTGCCCTGTTTTCCGCTGGGCTGGGAACGGGCATCTCCCCACGCCCTGCTGGGGAGGAACCTGCCTGGGGCCCGTAACCATGGTGACCCAGAGTTGGGGCAGCGGGGGCAGTAGACTGGCAAGGACTCTAACACACCCAGCGCCAAGGAGCCAGGGTTTGGCAGCCTCTGCGTGGTGGGGCTGTGGCTTCAACCTTTCTACCAGGAGAATTCTGGGCGGGGTGGGGTGTGGGGTGGGGGGGAGGCCCCTATACAGCTGGTCAGGAACGCAGAGGACACGGGGTAGCCCCCTCGGAACAGGGTCCATGCCTCCGTGATGAGGGAGGAACTTCCTCGGCGCCAGTTCCCACACCGCCGGGGTCAGCACCCCAGGGGTCCTGGGCAGGGAACCTGCATCATCCCAGTGGGACCCGGGAGCCACTGGGGTGCAGCCTCATCGCACCATGCCCCCCGAGGGCGGCTGTGTCCTCCAGGCTGAGAGCCAGGGCGGAGGTCAAAAAGGTGTCAATAGCTGCTGCAGATGCAGCATGACAGGTCCCGGGTCCCGCCCACCGCCCACCCCGTCCTTCAGGCCTCGTGGGCACCGCGCGCTAGGTGCCGCCACATCTTCCCGAGTCTCGGGTCTCCATGGGGAAACTGAGGCTGGGGGTTTGGCCTTCCACCCACAGGGTGTACTAGGGAGCTGGATGGGCACGGAAACGAATGGCCTGGTGTGGCCAGACGTCCCTTTCCCCCTCCCTGCAACTCCCAGGAGTCTCCCCTGCTTCCCGCGGGTACCAGGCTCGGCCCCCAGCCCAGGCAGCTGGTCCCAACAGGGCTCAAAGCAGGAGCAGGAGCTGGAGGGGGGTGAGGTGGAGGCAGACCCTGGACTTGGCTCTGTCCGTGCGGAGGCTGCTGCCCTCCAGCCAGGGCCGTGCTCTCTGGTTGGTTAAAGTGGCTCAGACGCAGCCAGGAGGCCAGGTTTCCTGGCTGGAGTCCTGCATGCCGCCGCAGCCAGGGAGAAGCTCTAGCGTCCACACTGTCTCTGTGCAGCGTCCTCCACGGGGCCCCAGCCTCCTGTGGCCTGCCCTGCCGCCCTTCACCGCTGCTGGCTGGTTCTCCGACGGAGCCCCCGGGAGCCCCCTCAGGTGACAGGGCAGGGCACCCGGAAGGCTCCATGCCCCCCAACCCCCCCCCCCCCCGCCATATGGTGAATCCCCGTGCTGCAGCCCACACAAACTCCCCCGCCCCCAAACCGGCTCTGCATTTGCTAATGTTTTGTGACATAAAGCCCTGAGATTAATTTTTTGCCTCTGTCTTAATTGAAGGAACCATTTAGTGCCGATTTAACTATTATTACCAAATCATCAGGATTGATGCAGTGCACACGCACGCGCGCCAATCGTGTTTGGAGGAGCTCAGAGGATTTATGCAAATGGGCCTGCCGGGAGAGGCAATTTGTAGCGGAGAAGGACAATTATACCCGGCCCGGGAGTGCGCCAACGACTGCACCGGGCGGGTAATGGATAATAACATCGTGCGCGCGGCAGCCGTGAGCAGCAGCGCGGCGTGACCGATGACTTTATACAGTGCAGATAAAGAGCCTTTTACACAACGCCGCTCCACACGCAAGGGGCCGGGGCCGGCCTGTGGGGCAGGGTGGGGGGAGGCCCCGGCCCTGGCCACAGCCGGTGGCTTCTGGGGCGGGTGAGGGGGACATGGGGGAGGGGAGGCATTTGCCCCAGATGTAGCTGTCTGCACCGACCCCCGCAGGGTTCTGTCCCCGGACACTTGTAAAGTTCCAGGAGAGAACGGCCTAGACCTTCAGTCAATGTATGCAGAGAACCAGCAGGCCAGGGCACCGGGGAACCAGAGGGAGCGGACCTGGGGCCCTCTGCCTGGGCCGCCCGCCCGCTCGCCCTGTGCCCGGTATCCAGGACTCACTTGGCTTTCTTGCCTTCGCTCCTGGCAAGCTGGCCGCCGGGGCGCAGGGTGGGCAGGGAGCTGGAGTGTTTGCGTTTCCTCGGCCGACCAGGCCCCCGTCGTGCGGGGCTCCGGGAACTCTCCTCTCTTCTGAGTGTCAAAGGAGGGCTTGTCAGAAATGTGTGCCCCCCCCCCCAACTTCCTCCCTCTGCCCTCTGGCCAAGGGTAATACCCTGAGGAAAGCTGCCAGGGGCAGGCTGAGGGCAGGGCCCAGCTCTGTCTGTCTGTCCCTCCCTGCACACACGGCCTCAGGGGCTTCGCCTCCTCTGGGTCTGCGACCATCACCTCTGTCCACCTGCTGGCCTCTGTGCCAGCACCCCAGCCAGGCACCCTGGGACACGGGTCCCGCTGTGGACAGGCTCATGCCACACGGCCTCTGCTGGCTGTCCTCGGCTTGGTTTCCTCTTAGGATGAAAGCCCTACCCCCAAGACCCTAGGGAACCCCCAGACCCCAGCTTCCCAGGCCCAGCACAGCCTACAAGGTGACAGACAGGCCTGGCTGGGCCCACACCCAGCCTAGGCCCCTCCCTGGAGGGCACCCCCCCCGCCCGTGGCGTGCCCGCCGGCGTACTCATGGTCATGTCGGCGCTGTAGGCGCGCCAGCTCCCGCTGCTTCTCCTTATAGCGCCGCTGGAGCTCTGCGAGCTGCATGCGGATCTCTACCTCCTGCGTGTCCAGCCGGTCGATGGCAGCCTTCAGCGGGCACACCTGTGCGGGGCGCAGGAGTCTGAGGGCCGGACGGGAGCCTCAGGCTGGGCGCAGGGACCGCCCCACCCTGCGGTGGCCCTGGGCCGGGAGACCACAGGACCCCCCCACTCACGGGCTTGCTTTTGGGGGTCCAGGTGTCCTTGCGCTGCTGGATCTGCATGCGTGGGGTGGGCCTGGGGCCGCTGCAGGAGTCGGCGGACTGAGGCCGGGCCGGGGTGACGGGGCCGCCCAGGCTGGCGGCCTCTACCAGGGACCAGGCAGTGGCAAGCGTGGCGAGGTGCTGCAGGTTGAAGGTCAGCACGTCCTCATCCCCTGCTGAGGGCAGGAAGGTCCGTGTGGGCCACAGCCGCGGGGGGGGGGGGGGGGGGCTCAGGGGAAGCGCCTCCGCATCACCCTGGTGTCACCCCGGCCCTGGGGCGTGAGGACCAGGGACAGGGTCGGGCACAGCGAGGGGGCGGCGGCCGCAGTGGGGGAGCAGCCACACGAGCTCCAAGACAGATGGGTGATGCAGGATTTGGGGGCACCACCAGAAAGCAGGGCCCAGGCCACTTCCGGCACCGTCTCCAGGACTCTAGGATCTGACCAGGAAGGAGGTCTGAAGGTCCCTGCGTCTAGAGCGGTGCAGGCAGCTACAGGCCACCGCCACAGTGACCTTGGTGGTCCCAGGAATGAGATGGATGAGCATGGCCAGGGGCCGCCCGGCCCAGGGCAGAACTCCAGCTGGCAGCACCCACGTAGGGGAGAGGCCTGGAGGTGGAGGACTGGGCACACAGGCTGACCCCAAGGCAGGATGGCCCATTTAGCCATAGCAGCCACAGTGCTCTGTCTAGTGGGGAAGAGGGGGAGGAGGGGCGGGTGTGGCAGGGTGGCTGGCTGGGACGGCAGGCTGGGCGTGGCAATGTGGGCAAAAAAGGCCCACACTGGCTTAGGCCACGTGGCTTTCACCCAGGACACGTGCACTACATATTTACCCAACGCACAGGCTCCAGTCCCGCCAGCATTCGCACGCTGCACAGACATGCAGATGCACATGTGCATGTACACACAGACACGCATGCAAATGCACATGTGCATGTACACAGACACGCACAGTGCCTGCATCCACTCCATGTGGCCAGGCGGCTCTCACACGGGGTCCCCAAAGCCGGCCCTGATGCTGGTACCCCCGCTGTGTTCTAACCCACGTAGCCAGGAGGTCCAAGCTGGCCTTCCCAGCATCTGGCTGGAGGCCCACACCAGGCAGGGCTGCTCTGCCCGGAGCAGGACCTCAGGGCAAGCTGTTTGGGGTGCCGCCCGCTGCCCAGGCCTGGCAGAGGAGGACCAGGGCCTTCAGGAAAAGGAGTGGCGCAAGGGCAAGGGTTTTATCTCCACGCAGCACAGAAGGTACGGAAGCTTTCGGCATCGGGGAAACAAGGCCCAGCCCCCGGACCTTGCTAGCTTCTGTCTGTAAATAGCCTGGACACAATGCCTGGATGGGGTGCTGCCCCCTGGGAGGGGCTTCCTCTGGGACCCCAAAGGAAGATGGTGGGCTGCTGACAGGAGGGATTTCTGGGGGAGGTGGGGAGCAGGAGGTGTGCACGGTTCGCTGCTGGGTGGAGGGCAGGTGAGGGGCAGGGCAGCCTGGTGGGGGAGGGACTGTTTCCTCACATGGGGACCCTGGTGGGGGGGCGGAGCCCAGGAGCTCCATGTCCCCCACAGGCTCACTGGGAGGAAGAAACTTTGCAGCCCTAGTCCCTGCCCCAGCTCCAGCGGCAACATGAAAGCCCCGTGGCCTGGGGCTCATCTATGCTGGCCAGGGTCACCTCCCTGGAGCTGACTGGTGAGACTAGAAGAGGCCGCAGTGTTTCCCGCTGAAGACTCTGCACAGCCTCCTGCCTGGTGTCTGCGCCTCCTGCAGAAGTGGAGACAGCCCAGCACGGGCCTCCAGGCTCCCTCTAAAGCCACCACAGAGGGGGCAGCTGGCCTGGGCCGGGCGCCTGCGCTGCCACATGGCCTCCGCTCCCACAGGTGCGGGTCTGTGGGGGAAGGGCTCCCCAGGGCTGCCTTGGCCCCAGAGACAAGTGAGTCAGGCCGCTGCCTGGCCAGCTGGCTGTGAGCCACCCCGATGGCCTGCCCGGCTCCGGGGGCCTGGGGGCCACGGCTTACCTTGCATGGTGCGCTCACTCCTCTGTCGCTGAACCTCCAGGTCAGCCAGCTCGCTGAGCAGGGCAATTCCGTGAATCCCTGAGCCGCAGGGCGGCGGGGCCGTGCCGGCATACCCCGAGGCTGCGGGGGGCTGAGGGTCTGGCGGGCCCAGGCTGGGCAGATCTCCAAGGCCCACAGTAGCGGCCACCAGGGCATCCAGCCCTGGCAGTGTCCTGGGTGGGTGGCTGCTGCCGGGAGCCCCCCAGTCCTCCTCCGAGTCTCCTACACTTTCCTCCTCCAGCCGGGCCTCCTCTTCCTGTGGCTTGGCCTTTTCTGGAGCTTGCTGTGTTTCTTCCTCTTCCTCGTCCAGGGTACCTGAGCTCCCAGCTTGCTGCTCCGGCGCCTGGAGGGAGGCCCCCAATGGGGCCCCCAGGGTCCCCTCCTCTCTGGTCCTCTCCTCTTGTGTCCCTCCCTGAGTAGAATTAGCCTGGCCAGTGGCCTCAGGGTCTCCTCCCTCCAGGAGGTCCCCAAATCTCAGTTCTCGGAGCCCTTCAAGAGGGCTGGGGTCCTCGGCCTTCCCCGGGGACCCCTGCGCTGCAGGGTGGGGTATGGCCGCGAGGTCCTGGCGGGGCTCCGTGAGCAGCTCGGCTCCCTCCAGGCTCCTGGGGCTGCGGGGGGCTGGGTCCCCGGGCGGCAGCAACATCCTCGTCCTTGGGGGCTCAGACTGGGCCCCTGGGGGGGCAGTTTGCATAGTTTCAGGGTCCGGGAGGTCTGAGGGGTGCGCGTCTGAGGGGAGGGGGAAGCCCACGCTGGCGGTGGGGCGCAGGAATCCTGGAGGCAGGTCTGTGGAAGAGGACCGGGGTCAGGAGGCTGGGGGCACACTGCGCGAGAGTGGCCACACCTGGGAGGGGCTGCGGGGCGGGGGGGGCTCACACTGGTGAGAGGGGGCTTTCCACGCCGACCCCAGAGCCTGGCCTCTCCTCGGGTCAAAACAGTGGGTGATTTTAAAACAGGATGCCTGAGCCGGGCTTTTCCCAGAACCAGACTGCGACGGCGGCAAGTCGGGAGCCTTATGCTCCATTAAAGACAATTCGTTGTTGTTTTAAAAAAGGAGAAAAAACCGAAAAGAAAAAACAAAAACCTCAAAACCAAACCAAACCAGAGCTCCATGTTGGCTCAGCCTCTCTTCCGGGGAACCGGGGAAGGTTATGTTGGCCATGTGGGTTTCCGAGTAAGCCCTTGTCTTGATTTGGAGAATCACACAGAGGGGGAGGGACCTCCAGTACCCCCCCTCCCCCCGGCAGTGATGTTTCTGCTTCCACAAGGCTGCAGGCATGCCCTCATGGCTCAGCTTTGCTGGAACCCAGCTGGTGGCCAGGGACAGGGCTGTCTGGTGCCCTTGTGGTCCTGCTGCTGTCACCGGCAGGCAGGGAGATTGCCACTCATAACCCCTGCACCCCCCACCCCCCGTGCGGGCCAGTGGAGCCCAGCTTTCATCTGCCCCCACCTGCTAAGGGGTGGGAGGCAGGGGGGGACACTCGGAGCTTCTCCATGGATTGGGAGAGGATGGAAGAGCAAGGAGAACGTGTCTTGGGTAGGAGAGGCCGGCCCCGGGTCTCGCTCTGCCCAGCTAGGAGCGGAGGCGCGGGGTGGGTGCCGGGCCAGGGGAGCCCCTCACCTGGTTCCAACGAAGTGAGGTCAGCTCCAGGCTGCCGGCCCTCACTCTTGTCCTCGGCACTGGGCACCTTGGAGCCGGGTGCGGGGCTGCCGTCGGGACAGGCGGATAAAGTGCAGAGGGCACCGGGACGGGGTGGCGGTGGGGTGGGGCAGCCGGCGGGGGCCTTCAGGGTGGGGGAGTGGCAGCAGGGGGAGAGCTTGACCGGGCCTGCGGCGGCAGCGGGCGAGGAAATGCCCTTGGCCATGGGGGTTAAGGCAACTGGCTTGTGGGTGGACTTCAGGCCCTTCTCCTGGGCAGCCTCCTCCATCTCCACGTGGTGATCCTCAGGCTTCCGCTGCTGGGTAGGGGGAGAGGCTCAGCCTGGGGCCGACCCTCCGCACCCAGGGACGGCTCACTGGCCGAGTGTGGGAGGCATGCGGGGAGCCACCCTGGGTCCCGGATGGGTGCAGCGGTGGGGATACCTGGAACTGGGCAGCCCGCTGCAGCTCCAGGGCCTGGGCAGCTCGGTGCTGCTGCTGCTGCTGCTGCTGTTGCTGCTGCTGCTGCTGTAGGGCGTAGAGCTCCTGCTGCCGCAGCAGCTGGGGCCGCGAGTACATGGGGAGCTGGCCTGGGTGCTGCATGTGCGAGGCTGGCCCTCGGCCCCCATACACGGGGGGCCACAGCGAGGCCTGGTCCATGACGTCAGCTGTGGGCAGGGCCGGAGGGCCGTCAGCCTCGGCCAAGGACGCGAGCCCACCCTGGGCTGCTGCCCCCGGCCAGCCACAGCCCCGTCCCCACAGGACCCGCATCCCTGTGCCGTCCCAGGGTGGGCTTGCCTTGCCTCGCCTCCTCCGGGGCCGCCACCCTCCCTGGACCTGCTGAGCACCCTGGTAGGGACCGTGAGGTGGGCAGCCCGTACCGAGTGTGTGCGGGGCCGTGTGGGGCGCGGGCTCCGAGGGCAGGATGACGAGCTGTGTGGGGGCGTCCTGGGACAGCGGGAACACTGAGGACATGGAGCCAGGCACGGAGGCTGGGAAGCCGGGCGGCAGGTTCTGGTGCAGGGCAGGGTGCCCTAGGCCTAGGGGACATGGGCACCGGGGTCAGGCCAGCGGAGCCCAGGCAGGAAGGACGGGGGCCAGCCCCGGCCCGCCCTCGGAGTACTGACCATAGGAATGGCCCCCCATCCAGAGTGAGGGGCTGTGAGTGCGGGGCAGCCAGGGAGGGTGGGCCGCGTGGGGGTGGGCGGCCGGGTCCCCCGCCAGCTGGCTGCCTTGCATCATGAGGTGGGGGGCTAGGTCTCCGGGACAGCTGCTTGAGGGGTGGATCCGGGCAAACTCAACCAGGTCTTTGTTGTCCCTGGAAGATCATCGTGGTGAGCTCGGCCCCATGCCACACCCTGCGCTCCCCCTTCTACTAACGAGGGAACATGGAGGATGGAGACCCCCCCAGAGACCCCAGGCTCCAGGCCTTGCGCCAGAGGACTCTGAGTGAGCTGAGCGCCGCCCCTCCAAAGGCTCCGGGGTGAGGGTACCACCCTGAGTCAGAACTTGGCGCCTGGGCCAACACCTCCCAACTTCCCACGGGAGCCAGAAGTGAGCAAGCCTGCTCTCCCCCCCACCCCCGCCCCGGGCTCACCGCAACCCCCCTCCCCCATCGCGACCAGCGCTCACTGCAGCAGCAGCTCCCGGCCGGCCAGCCCCAGACGCTCATCACACATCCTTGTCCGCTCCTCTTCACCTTCCAGGTCCAGGACGTGTGCGGCACGTGCTCCCCCGCCGGCTGCACGGGGGGCAAGACAGACGGAGGGTAGGTGAGGGGTGGCGGGCGGGAGGCCACCAGCCCAGGGGCGGGGTGAGGAGGTCGCCAGGCCAGCCCATCCCTGCCTGAGGACAGTGTACCTTTGAAGGTGGAGGTGCTCCTGCTCTGCCGCCCGTGGCTGGCGGCGTAGCCCGTGTCCGGCCTGCTCGCGGTGTCCTTCTGCCGGGACAAGGCCACGGCAATGCCCACGGGCGGCTGCCGCACCTCCCCGTCTCCGTGCGAGGTGTCGTGGTCCCGGCTGCGGGCACAGTCTGGCCTTTCCACCGGGCCTGGGCCCTTGGAGGCCTGGAACTTAGCCTCCTGCTGGACACAGCTGGTCTTGAGGCCGCCCAGGCCCACGAAGGGTGTCTTCTGGCCCACCACCAGGGCTTGGTTGCTGTACTTGAGCAGGTTCTTCATGGCTGAGACCTCGTCGGGCGGGGCCGGCAGCTCCTGGGACAGGAGGGCCGCCGGCTGCAGGCCGCTGCTGAAAGGGTCCAGGTAGGAGCTGCCCTTGCGCTCCTCGCTGAGGGCCATGGCGGCGCCTTGGCCGGTCTGCACGCTCCACGGGGGCAGGTGGGGCCCGCCATAGCCCAGAGACGCCAGCTCCAGGGACGGGCGCTTGGCCTCGGCCCCGCTGACCCCCGTCTCCAGCTCCGGGGCCACCACGTGCTGCTGGTGTCGGATGCGAGCCACCTTCTGGGCCCCGTGGGGGCCGGCGGGCGCCTCCTTGGCTGTCCCTCTATCTAAGGTGCAGCAGGCCTGCGGGGCCTTCCCGCCCAGCGGGTCCTGGTGGCTGGGCCGGGCGCAGTCCTGGGACGGGGCGGGCAGCTCGAAGTAGCCGCTTTTGTCCAGCCCGCCCTTGGGGAGCCTGGGGAAGGGGGCCTCAGGGCCCGCACTGAGGTACTCGAGGCCCTTCAGCCGGGGGTGGAGGGCCGCCTCGAAGCCCCCCGGCCGCCGCTCGCCCTTGCCCTCGGCCTTCAGGTGGGCGTAGGAGACCCCGTAAGGCGTGGCGGGGTCGGGGGCCCCGGCCCCGTCCAGGTGTCGGTCCTTGCCCTCGCCCACCACGGCACAGGCCTCCCTCGCCTGGAACGGGCGGCTCTTGTCGGCCAAGTGTCCCACAGAAGGCACAAAGGTGGGCCCACTGGCCTTTAGGTCCCGGGAGACTTTGTCCTGCAGCGGGCAGAGCCGCTCGGGGCCGGCGTGCAACTGCAGGCAGGGGAAGGAGCCCGCGGCCGTGCTGAGGGCCGGGGGCGGCCCGGCAGGCAGCCCGGACGGCACCGTGTAGGACACCGCGTGGTGCAGCATCTGCCGCCGCTCCAGGCACTCGCTGAAGGCCGGCTCCGTGGACACTGCCACCTCCTTGGCACAGCGTCCCGCCACCGCCGCCGCCGCCACCCCCCGCGCCCGGCCGGCCCAGTGTGCCCCCCGCGCAGCTGGCCAGCATGGCCTTGCCCACGTCCCCGTTGAGCACCTTGGTGTTGAGGAGACAGGAGGCGGGGTGCTTGGGGCGGCCCTCGCAGGAGCCCCTGGCCGGAGGGCCGCCCTCCTTGCAGGGCCCCTCGGGCGGCAGCGGGGGCACCAGCTTGTGCCGGTCCTTGCCGCCGTCCTCCTCTGCCCGCTCCCTGCCCTCCGCCCCCTTGCCGGCCTTCTCCTTGCCCAGCTCTTTGCCCGCGAGGAAGCGGTCGCATTCCCTGGAGCCCTTCTGCGGAGGGCCGGCCTCAGCCCGGTCCCGGCTGCAGGAGCCGATGGGGTGGGCGGGGGCGGCGCGGGCCACGCCGGGGAAGCTGTGGTTGGCGGGAAGGATGGCGGGCTGCGGGGGAAGGTTGCGCAGGTAGAAGTTATCTGTGAACCAAACAGCCGACATCAGCAGGAAGCCTGGGCCACCGGGGAGAGCTCCGGCCCCCAGACCTGCTCCTGGGTCCTGCCTAGGAATGCTTCTGCTTCCACTCTTCCTTCCTTCCTTCCTTTCTTTCTTTTGCCGGTTGTGGACCTGAACTCTGGGCCTGGGCGCTGTCCCTCAGCTCTTCAGCTCAAGGTGAGCGCTCTACCACTTGAGCCACAGCGCCACTTCTGGCTTTTTCTGTGTATGTGGTGCTCAGGAATCGAACCCAGGGCCTCGTGCATGTGAGGCAAGCACTCTACCACTGAGCCACCTTCCCAGCCCAGTATGCTATTTTTCTTTTTGATACTGAAATTTGAACTCAGGGCCTTGGCTTAGTGGTCGACCGTGTGTGGGCCATGCCTCTTTAGCTTTCACTGTTTTTCTAGGTAAGATGCTGTTTTTTGCCCTCTGCTGGCCATGGAGCACATTCTCCTAGTAGCTGGGAAGACAGGTGTGCACCTCTACACTAGCTTGTTTCTCTATTTTTTTTTTTTTTTTTTTTTTTTGCCAAGGCTAGCCTTTAATCACGATCCTCTTGATTCCTGACACCTGAGAAGCTGGATCACAGGTGTGAGCTATCATGCCCAGTTCTTCTTTTTTTTTTTTTTTTGGTCAGTTGTGGGGCCTGAACTCTGGGCCTGGGCACTGTCCCTGTGTTCTTCAGCTCAAGGTGAGTGCTCTACCACTTGAGCCACTGCGCCACTTCCAGTTTTCTAGAGGTTTATTGGAGATAAGTCTCAGAGACTTTGCTGCCCAGGCTGGCTTTGAACCGAGATCCTCAGATCTCAGCCTCCTGAGTAGCTAGGATGACAGGCCTGAGCCACCAACGCCTGGCTTGTTTTTGTTTTTAAATGTGCAAAAATAGACCCAAGACAAACTGCAGCATTTTAAGTCTATAATACCATGGCATTCAAGACACTGAATGTGGTTTGCTCATTGCTACACCATCAGCTGCCAGAACTTTCCATTTTCTCAAACTGTAACTTCCTCCAATTACACAGTACCCAGAGCTGCAAAAGCCTTGTCGGTCACTGTGACCCATGACCCCCGGCCCAGCTCGGTGACCCCAGTATAAGCACAGACCTGAGAACAATGCGGCCTGTGGCTCCTAACTGACTGGGACCCAGTGGGGGCTGGGCTGGATGTGGCAGGCCTAATCTGGGTCACACTGGGGGAGCTTGCATATCCACCCAAACCCCACCTCTAGCCAGGCTGGAGGTGCCGTCAGGGGCTCCCTCTGCTGGCCTTAGAACCGGCTGCCCGGCTGGGGCCGTGAGGGGCAAAGCCTCTCAGACAAGCAGGAGGCTGAAGCGAGGGCTGGGCTCCCGGGAAGTCCTGGGGGCGCCCTCCCCCTAGGTGGGTGGGCAGCAGGGTGAGGCCTAAAACTGAGCAACCGGAGCGGTGGGAGGTGGGGCAAAAAGAAACTTTTGGAACTTGTAAAACTGTCCTCAGTCATGTAAATTCCTTGTCAATTTCCTGCTAATTAGAAACAAGGGGGAAGGGGAGTGGGAAAGGGAGCCCAGGAGAAACCTAATTAGCTCAATTTCCAAAACCAAATAATGTTCTTGGATGAGGCTCTACCACAATATTGTGAAAATCGAGAGGCCTGGCCGGCAGGCTGCTGATACACTAGGCGCCCGCTGCCTGGAGGGAGTCCCTGGGCCCAGGTTTGGGGCTCAGGTTTCTGGGGCTGGGACCAGACACCTGCCTGCCTCTGACAGACGCTGTCAAAACAGCTGCAGGCTTTGGGTGTGTGGGCTTGGGGGACTCAGCCAGGCCCCAGGGCTGGGCTCCTGGGTGTCTGTCTGTCCAGGCTCCCAGCTGACACCCTGGGAGGGGAAGGGGGGCACTCTCCTGCCCAGCCTCGGTGGCAGCTGGCCCACCGGAGTGAGGCCGGGAACCTCAGCTGGCCCACCGGAGTGAGGCCGGGAACCTCCTGCCTGGGGCAGGACCAGCTCAAGAACCCACACAGATGGACACTGCCAGGTCCTCCGGCCTGCGGGGAGAAGGGGCTGAGGAGGCTCTCTGCTCTTCCGGCTGCCTCAACCTCCTCCCCGGGGAACCCCAGAACCGCTGTGACACAGTGTCTGTGCCTACCCACTGTCCACACTATGTGACACAGGCCCAGCCACCTGCCAGCTTCCCTGGGTCCGGGCGGACTCCATCCTCGGTGGCTCCTCCCCAGACAGCCCCTCCCACAGCTGGCGTGGGCCTGCTGGCATCTGGGTCCCCGTTCAGACCACACAGCTGGCCCTGGCCTGCCACGGATGGCGTCTGAAAAGCACTAACTCAACAACCCCCATCCCACCAGGGGTGGCCCCCTCCCCGCTCCCACAGGCTCCGGGGCCTGTGCTGTGCAGCCACCGCGGGGGCCTGTGCTCAGAGCCTCCTCCTGCGCCGTGAGGCCTGGGGTCTGGGCTTCGTGGGGCCCAGACGCCGCGGGCAGTGGGATCTCCCCGGTCCCCCTCCTCCTGAAGGCACCCCTCGGTGACCTCGGAGCTGGGGGGGTGCAGGGCAGGGCCAGGTCCTGAGTCTTTTCCCTGCTCTTGGGCTGAACGGGTTATCTCCTCTGGGAGCAGCCCCCGTGGGAGGGCTGCCCAAGCTGGCTGCCTTCACATGAGCTCAGAAGCTTCCTACAGCGCCCCCCCCAGGATGCACCCCATGCCCCCCCCCAAGCCCCACAGCACTTGCCTTTTTGGGTTCCATAGAAACGATGCTGCCCGTAGAGAACATTGCTGTTTCCATGGTGATCCAAGTGGCTCACGGGGAGGAAGGTGGATGCCAGACTCCCCGAAAATCTTGGGTATGCTGGAGCTACGGAAGTAAAAGGACTGGCTGTGGAGGTGGCTCCTGGCACCCCGGCCGGTACCACCCTGACCCCAGGAAGGTGAGCAGCCCGCGGGTGCCCAGGAGCAATGCCCTGAAGAGCCCAGCATGCAGCCTGCCTGTGGGAAATCAACCCATCAATACATCATATTAACTCTGACTAGACTAATGCCATCCCTCCGGTGCAGCACAAATTGAATTGCTGATGGGCTGGGAGAGGGGAGGCTGGAGGGGCTGCCTTTGATCCCCGCCCAGCAGCACTTGCTGGCCCCAGCTTCCAGGCCAGGAAACAAAAGGCCTCGCAGAAGCGTCTTGAGAGGAGGTGGGAAGTGGACAGACTCCCTGAGGAGCTCCTGGCCAAGGGAGGGCCGGGCCGGACTGGCCTCCCCCTGCAGGATCCCCAGGCCCCTGGGCAAGCCGAGCTCTGCCTCTGTATACCCAAGCTGGCCCCAGCTACTGCCTGGCGACTCGGAGTTGTGCGGGGCTGGCCTCTCTCAGACCCGAGGGTCCGCTGCCCCAGGCCAAGCCCTCCGATGGCCCTGGTTACCCCCCCGCCCCATCCCTGTGAGGTCCCCACCTGCGGGAGATGGCCTGGAAGGCCCCGAGCTGGCTGCTCAGAGCCACCACGAGTGTGGCTTCTCGGTCAGTCCTCTCCCACCTGACAGCATCACCGACCGAGTGCGGGCTCAGAGGTTACCTGGAGCATGTAAGCCCCGGGTCCCAGGACCAGCAGGCACAGGCGACAGCCCCGGGACCAGGAGCATAGTGAAGATTCATACGCCCTCCAGTCCTCAGTACCTAGCCTCTGCTCTCCAGCCCTGAGGGGTCTGAGGGGGGCCTTCAGTGTGTGGGGTGGGGTGTTCCTTTACCAAGCTGGCAGCAGCCCTCAGACTCTTATCAGCCTGGCCCTTACTCTCCCACTGGGCCATGGCCACTAGGCTGGGGGGTGGGGGGGTCTGGGTGTCCTCATCGCACGGGGCTGGGCTGAGGTCTGTCCCCCAGGTTGGACAGCCTGTCTTCAGCTTGGGCATGAGATGCTGGCCATGCTTAGCTTCTCCCGTGTGCAGGGAGGATGGGGGCGGCTGTGGACACGTGGAATGCGTGGCTGTCCGGCCCCTACCACGAGCACCCACGGCCCAACTGGCGCCCTCTAGGATGAGGCAGAGGAGAACCTGGGGCGGGGGTGGGGTGGGGGAGGGCGTCTTCCCTCCCCCCTCCCTCCAACAAACGGGAACCAAGGCAGCTGGGCTGGGGCAGAGTGGGATTCCACCTTGCTCCAAAATCACGCTGTGCAGTCTCTCACGTGCTCCAAGGTGGTCAAGCCCGGAGCACCTGCCTGCGGCCCAAGCACTTCCCCAAGGTTGACGGCGAGGGAGGTGCCTGCCCCGAGGAGCAGGGGGCGGGGGGGGGGGGGACGCGCACACCAGGCGGCCCCCCAGTGCCAGCGTGAGCAACAGCCGGCTGGGGACACACAAGGACAGGTCCCTGGCACGGCTTCGCTCCCTCAGAGCGGGACCACTCCCAGACCGGGCATGAGGGCATGGGAGGGCACGGGAGGGCTGGCCCCACGCCGCTCCTCTTGCGGGGAGCGGGCTAAGGCTAGAAGGCAGGGCGATGGCCCGGCTTGTGTGGGGGACACATCTGCAGCAGATGTTTACCAGATTAAGCCCAGCTTCTGGAAGGCCCTGGGACTTGACACAAGTTGGGAAGGGCGGGGGTGGGAGCGGGCGGGCAGGGCCTTGCGGGGAGGGGGGCGGTAGTTAAACCATGGCCGCTGTCCCCCTGTAATTGGCTGTTGTTAAATGTTTTACGGGCCTCGTTTTGGTAAACAGAAGTCTGTAAATTCCTCCTTCCCAGACGCCGTTTCCCGGCCGGACCCCCCTGTGCCCCTCGGGAGGTCTGGGCCTCTTGCCTGCTCTCCGAGGGGGCAGGCACTGAGCTGGCTGGGAGGCGCGCTGTGTCCCGCCTGGTGCCCTTTTGGGCGCCATGAAGGATGCAGGTGGCCCTCTGTGTCCCTCTTCCTCGGAGTCCAAGCTGGTCGCGGACTGGCTGAGGATGGGAGCGAAGCACGCAGGGCCCAGCCCAGAGGCCCTCAGAGGCCTACCCTCAGAGGCCCCCAGATGGGAACTGTGGCTGAGGAAGGGGTGTAGAGTCAGGAGACACGCAGGGTGGGGAGGGGTGGGAAACCCTGGGGGCAGAGGGAAGGAGGGGAGAAGGGGTCCTCCCACCCCAGGAACAGAAAGGCTCCTTTCTTTTCTCAACAAGACTATCGTCTCTGGACTATAGAAGAAAACATAAAATGATTTTTATGAATCAGAGCAGCTGCTCTGAGCCCAGAGGCCAGGATTCAGGCCTGGTGCGGCTTGTGGGGTAAGGTGGCACCCTGGAAGGCTGCAGCCACAGACACAGTGTGGGGGAGAGTTGTGGGGTAACACGGGACCACAGGACTGGGCACAGAGGATCCGAACCGCAGGCCAGACCTAAGGAAGCTCAGCCAGGGGGGCCAGGCCTGCGTGCTTCAGGCTGGAGCGCTCAAACCCAGGGCCAGGCTGCCCAGAGACATGTTTCTGCCTAAAGGCCGAGGCCCTGGGGCCCGGCTGAGGGTAGCCTGAAGGGTAGTCTGTGCGGCGATGGAAGGGTCCGGGAGGAATCCCTCTTCCCGCCCTGCCCACTGCCACAGCACCATCCCCAAGGAGGCTCTGGGAGCAGGGCTGCCGGAGGGGAGGAGCAGCGGTGGGGCAGAGCAGCAGGACAGCAGCCAGGGAGAGAGACGCAGGGTGGCGGCTGCCAGGCGGGGGCTCCTCTTGCCCACCCCGGGGGGCACACGTCCAGTCCTGGGCCGTGCTTTTCGCCATGTGTGACAGCCCTCCCCTGGACGCCGGCCTCTTCACTCAGGAAGGGGTCTGTGGCGGTTGTGGCCCGCGGGGTTCAGCAGGACTGGGCTGTGGTTGCGTCAACCCAGCGCACAGCAGTCTGCTGTGGGCACAGGCAGCACCTGTCAGCGGGCTGGCAGACACCCGCATCCCTGCTTTAGCGCCTGCAGGGCACTACCTTCCCCCCCCACGCTCTCCCCGAGCGGCTCCCTCCTCGGGTGCCTCCCTCCTCGGGTGCCTCACTAACCCCGGGGGGCGGCAGGCTGTGCTGGGAAGTGCAGCTCTGGGGGGACTGGGGTGCCCGCCGCTCTGCAGGCCTGGCCTGAAGGAAGCGCTCTGTGGGCGCGTAGGATGCGGCTCAAGTACCTGGGGCAGGTGCTCCGGCGGGGCAGGCTCCATCCGTCCTCAGGACGAGGGACCGCTCCTGCGGGGTGTGCCCAGACCCAGGCCCTCACCCCACAGTGAGGCTCCGCATGGGCCGGGTGGGTGGGGAGACGGGGCGCTTCCAGTGGACGTGACCCCAAAAACGTTCACGGGCTCTGCTTCCCATACCCCTTGCGGTCTTCCTAGCAGGACATAGTGCCAGGGCCTCCGCTCACAGTATGCAGCGGCCAGCCGTCCCCACTCTGGGCAGGTGTAGGGGGCATCAACCCAGGGAGATCCCCTCCTGGGGAACACGGCTGTTCCTCCCTCCCCCCATCAACAACAGCTCTACAACACTGGACCGCTACACCAGCTCCTGACAGCTGTGGGGGTCAGTATGGCCGGAGAAACAGGCTGGGTCTCACGGCTGGGCAAGCCGCCGACTTCCGGCTAACACAGCTCTGGGGCTGAGATAACCAAGGCCTTGTCTACCCCAGCCCGAGGCAGGGGTGAAGGGCAGAGGGCGGAGGGAAGAGGGTGGAGGGCGGAGGGCACGGGACTCGTGCAGCCTCGGGCTCCAGGACCACAAGGCGGGGGTGGGGGTCCCGAGAAGGGACAGGAGGACTGAACGCACACTGCCTCCGGAGGGGACCCCAGGCCTGACTGCTCTGGCTGGGGTGTCCTGGTCCTCGCTGCCTCTGGCTCCCCAAGGCAGGGTCTGGGAGCCCACTTGCTTCCTGCTGTCCCCTAGCTCGGCTTTTCCTAACCGTCCCAGCTGCTCCCTGGAGATGTGGGGTGGGGACACCCTGGAAAGTGTAGCGCCTGGGATGTGGGTGTGAACCCTGGAGAAGAGGCGGGGTTCCTGGGGGGCTGATCAAAGGAACACGTCCGCTGGGGTGCGGCTGAGGAGAGGGAGGGGGTCTCCAGGATCTGAGGAGGCGCAGCGGCCGGAGGGCAGTTCCGGAGGACAGTACCCCAGGGTCCCCAGAGCCACCGGCCCCCCGGGGTGGGTGGACACACGGAGAGACGTCTTAGGCCTGGCCTCTGCCTAGCTCCCGCAGCCCTCACCGGCGGCCGCAGCGTCTGCAACAGCTGGGCACACTTGGTGGCTCCCGTGTGCCGCTCCCGCGCCCACTGGGACCCGGCCAGGCCCCGGTGGAGAAGCGGCCACCCGGGAGGGCATGGCCCCGACAGGCCAGCGTGCCAGGGCTGGCACGCGTGCCTTCTGCTCCCCCTCCAGGTGGCACGAGCACCCGTGACTAGCCTGGCTGACCCTAGGGAGCAGCATCCCTTTCACGGCCCTGTGGGTGGTCTGGGTGGGTGGGTGGGCGCGGCTGGGGTAGGCGGGAGAGCGGGGCCAGGCCCACTGACAATAAGACCAGCTGTGCTATGCCCACATCCCCGCTCCGACCCACCCAGGACGGCCGGACAGCGCAGGGCCGCGCCTCTGCCCCCGGCTGACTCCGCCGCCCACCTCAGGCCCCAGCGGGTCCACTTCTGGCAGGACCCCTGGTCTTGGGTGAGCCCAGCGGCCAGGAGGCCCGGGGCGGAGACAACAGCCTGTCCCAGGCCAGATGTTCTGGGGCGTTCCTCTAACCGGGGTGCCTCCCTGGACCCCCAGCTGTTCCAGGGACACAGGAAGCCCAGGCCCCCGCTCCAGCAGCTGCCCTGCAGATGGGAGGTGAGGGGGGCTCTTCCGGCTGGCTGGGAGGCCTTGCCTGGAGTGGGGGACACCTGGGACCCCCCTCAACCCAACCTGGGCTGCCCCTTGTCAGATCCACCTGGGGGCCCCGTCCTGGACGCAGGGTGGGGGGGGGTGGGGAGAGGGTGAGGCTGGGTGCCCTCGTTCTGGCCATCTCGGGCCACGGAAGGAGCGGGCCAGAAGGAGGCTGCGGAACTGGCCGCCCAAGCAGCCCTCCGCGCCGGCAGCCCCCACTGCGGCCGTGTCGCATGCCCCCCGCCCGCCTGAACACACACAGCCAAGAGACAGGCCCCAGCACGTGGGAGCCAGCTGGCACCCCGTCAAACTAGCAGCCGGGCATGCTGCCAGGGCAGGCAGCCAGCCTGCCACTCGCTGCGGCCCCACCCGCGCCGGCCTGTGCCGCGCACACAGAGCGGCTCACAGCTGGCCGGGCCATGTGGCCCGCGGCGGGAGCGAGGCTGCTGCGGACCCTGGAGGGAGGGGATCCCGGGGCGGGGCGGGGGCTGGAGGGAGGGAAGGAGCGGACGGTGGGGAGGCAAACCGAGGCAGGGGCCGGGAATGTACAGATGGTCACACCGATAGACATGAACTGCTGACCCTTGAGGTGCCCGGGGAGGGTGGCCGGAGCACATCCTGTGCCCCTTAGACTGCACCTGCCATGCCCAACCTCCTGTGCCCAGCCTTGGGGGCACAAACAGAAGGGAACCACAACGTACGGCCGGCACAGAGGCTGCAGAGCAGTGGGCAGAGGGGTGGCCGCCGCCCTGGGGGCTGCCTTCTTGCGGCGGCCAGCCCTTCCTCCTCGGGCAGGATGTGGGAATGGGCAGGGGGAGACGGAATCCAGGTTCTGGGACGCACACTCCCCAGAACACCGCCTAGACACCGGCCGTCCAGCCGGATGGGAGCACGTGGGGCACGGGGCCCGCGAGGCCGGGCCCGTGCGGGGACTGGCATTGAGGCATGCCCAGGGTAGGCCAGCAGCCACTCTACCGAGGGGAAGCGAGAGTCTGGAAGTGGATGTGGGCTGTCTGCGTGCCACTGCCCACACACTGGTGTGGGAGCAGGCCCGGGGCAGGACAGCCCTCCCAGCTGGCAGGGTCCCCGAGGGTTGGGTGGACGAGGCTGGGAAAGGTGCCTGCAGTGTGGGGCCTGCACCCCCCTCCCACACATACCCTGGGTGCCGACGCTGCAGCTGGCTAGATGCTCAGCCGACACCGAGGCCTGGCCCGGGAGTCGGGGTGAGCGACCCACCGGGTCAGCCGGCCAGCCAAGTACCAGGGCCCGGCTCTGCCAGCCTGGTCTCCTCCCCGGAGTCTGCTAGGCTCCAATAGCAGCTGTGGCGGGCGGGCACAGGTAAGCCTCCTGTGCCCACTTGTCCTTGGGACCTGGCCGTCTCTCCTCCACCCGAGGACTCAGAACACCGTTCCTTATCGCTGGCCCAACCTGCGCGCCAGCACTGCCCAGAGCCCAGATCACTTCAACCGCTGTCCCTCACTCGTCACCTGTCCTGTTTGGAAAGCAGCCCCTTCTTCTTGCACAAAGAAGGGTTCTCCGGCTTCCAGCAGCGCTGGGCGCTAATCTCCCTGCCTGGAAAAGCGCGGGCGGGGCGTGCGCGGTGTGTGGGTCCGCTGCGCTCTGTAAACACGACGCCGGAGCGCCACCGTCATTGAGTTACGGCACTGCTGAGTGCCAGGAGCAAGAGCCCTGTGTGCCCACTGCCAACTGCAATTACCTCCAACTGTGTTGCCAGACGGGGGGAGGGGGAGGAGTTAACCCTTCTCCCGCCACGGGGAGAGCTCACAGCCCAGGGAGCACCAGCGGTCGCTGGAGTCCGAGATGCTGAGCTCATCACAGCGCTAAGCAAACCCCAGGGAGGTGGGCAGGGCATCTCCTGTCTGTGGAAGCCCCTCCCGCCCCCACCCCCGCCCCGCGGAGCCCTGAAGTCCTAGCCTGACAGCAACAGGTATTCTGAGACGCTGGCTGTGTGCTCGCTGGTGGCGGGAGGGGCTCTTTGGTGGGACAGCCTGGCTGCTGGCAGCTCTCCCCTCTCCCCTCTCTGACCCAGCTGCTGCGGCTGGAGCCCACGTCTCCTCAAGGCTGAGTCTAGGGAGGTGGGGTGCAGCCCCCGGCAGAGGGCACAGCCCAGTCCGCCGGCCCAGCTGTGTTCCACATTTCCTCAGCTCCCCTAACCCTCTCTCCCCGGCCCCCCCTTCCTCCATCTCTGCCCATCTGGAGCACACATCTGGCCAGAACCAGTGCCGGGTGTGTGTGCGGGGGAGTCCCATTTCCAACCAATTACCACCTATCCTGGAGGCTCCCTGGCATGGAGGTCGACCCCACCAGAACTGGCGTGGCTGGGCAGCCGGGGCTCCCAGTGGTCGGTCGGTGGCTGCTGGCTGCCTTGGGGGCCGGGCTGGGACTCACCTTCGTGGGAGTGGGAGAACCAGATCTGTGGCGTGGCAGGGTGGGAGCCGCGGTAGGCCTGCTCAGAGGGGGAGGAGGCGGGGCCGCCGGCGTGCGCCGAAGCCGCTGAGCCCAAGCTGCTGGTGAGGAAGCTGCCCATGAAAGACGAGGCTGGAGAGTTTCCCATCAAGCGGCTGCTGGCTGTGGACACAGGGGCGAGAGTGAGTCCGCCGCGGTGCGCTGAGCACCTCGCAAAGCACCGCACAGAGCACCACGCAGAGGCCCAGCTCCCCGGGGCCCTTGTCTTCAAATACGTAAGGCAGAGGTAGGAAAAGCTGCCCCTGTGGGAGACGGTAATCACACCCGGGGTCCAAAGCCTCCTTGTGCCTTAGGTGTCCTGAACCAACCTCCTCTGTTACTGCAAGACCAAGAATGATACCCTTGCTAGCTTACCAGAACCACCAACCACATCACCACCACCACCACCACCTCCACCATCCATGGTACTGCCACCCCCGACACCACCACCAACCCCAACAACCATCACATCCTCCACCAGCACAACCACATTACCACCACCACCTCTACCTTCCATGGTACTGCCACCCTTGACACCACCACCAATCCCAACAACCATCAGCAGCAACAACAACCACAGCATCAGTACCACCACTAACCAGGGGCTGAGTATATACCATGTACACATTCTGGACCCATGGTAGACAAGCTGCCCGTGGCCTTCTCTGAGACACAGCACTGTGATGCTCCCAGGCCTCGGCCGTTAGCCTAACCCAGGCTTCTCAGATGCTGGTGGACTTTGGACAAATGCTTTGCCCATGGCTCCCTGAGGACCAAGGCCAGGGCTGTGGACCCAAGCAAGGTGTGGGTCTCTCTCCAAAGCAGAGTCTTTGTCCATCTGTTCAAGTCTACTAACTGGCCATAGTGAGACTGTGGTGCAACATCCCAGGTGAGGGAGGGGGGAAACTGAGTCAGGGGAAGAGGGGAAAAGGGAGGGCAGGGCAGGATGGAACAGTACTGACCAACTTGTAGACACCCCCCCCTCCATGGTCAGACTCGCACTGAGCCGCTCACAGCCATTCATCTGAGGCTCAGGAGGCAGTGGCCAAAAGCTCCTGGGGCTCAGCCATCCTATTTTGCACCCCTGGTTCAAGAACAGGAGAGCGAGCTGCCGGGAGCCCGCCAGGCTGGCCTCCACACCCTGCCCACCCAGCCAGCTACACCCTTCACCCAGCCATCATCAGCCAGGGCCCATGTTCCCTGAGTCCAGCAACCAAGGCCAAGGCCAGTGTGCTGCCCTGGTTGCCACGGCTACCAGTTCTTGCATGCATGCATGAGAGAGCTCTGTGCATAGGGCCAGGCCGTGGGCGGTCTGAGCTACACTGTCCCCACACCTTGCTTGGGTCCACAGCCCTGTCCCCACCCTGGCAGGGCCCTGGGACACTTTGCCACCTCTGTCCTGAGCACGGAGCCTGGCTTCAGGGGCCCTGGACCCCAGAGATGCAGGCCGGCCCACGGTGAGTCAGGATCACCGATCCCCACCCGGGGGGCAGGGGCATTGGTGTATTTGTGATGCCTCATTCCGGCTGGCGTGGTCCTGGGAGCTTCCCAGACTTGGGGTGACTCAGCAGAGCGGCAGCCAGGCGGGGGGGGGGCTGCCCCAGGAGACCCTGGCAGCCATACTGGGCCCCAGCGCCAGCTCCCAGCACGGGCTCGTGTGGAGTGGCTCCCTGACCCCCGCTGAGGCGGTGGGCACCGCTTGACAAGGGCCTCTCCCAGACACGCCGGGGAAGGGTCTGGAAGGGGCGGGGCCCGGTGAGGACAGTGGAAGGTGCCAGAAGCCAGGGACTTCCCGCCCAGACCACAGGCCTGTCCCGCCCGGAGAGGGGATTCCAGGCTGGGAGGGGAAGTGCCGGCTCCAGCCGCACTCCAGAGACCCTGGGGTGGAGGTGAAGGGCCTGCCTGTGGGGTGAGCACGGCAGGCGGCCTTCCCACCCCCCCAGCCCCCCCCTCTGCTCCCTCCCAGGGAATCCCGCCCACCCTTTCCTCCCCAGAGGGCGGGAAGCAATCCAGCCCAAAAGCTAGGTCTGGAGAAAACGTTACTCCATGATCTGGGCCTGGGAACCCCATACCTTGGGCTCTCTCACAGCACAGCAGGCAGGGGGAGGGGGTGGGAAGGATGATCCAGAGCTAAACATGGCCCCCCAGTGGGCAGGGAAACTGAGGCAGAATGACAGCTCCCCCCAGCAGGGTTTCCTTGCCCTGGGGTACAGGAGGAAATCTCACTGGTCAAACACCCATAGCCCTCCAAGAGCTCCCCGCGGAGAGGCAGGCGGGTGGGCCGAGCAGGCCACTGCACCTCCACCCTCTTGGGTCTTGGGTCTTAGAGGGAAGCTTGCCAATGTCCAGCTCCAGTGCTACCCCAAAAGGGGGTCCCTTGGGCGGGAACCCCTCAGGGACCAGCTGTACTTCCTATTCTGACTGGAGACCCCAGCTCGGCCTCCAGACGGGCGTGTCTCTGGACTTGCTGGGGGCCCCTCGGAGGAATTCCTTTACAGCTGCTTCAGCTGCTTTTCCAGAGCCTGCTAAGAGGGGACCCTGCTGGCGTCTGGAAGATGAGGGAGAGGCCGGGCCAGGGCTGCAGCCCCTCCCCCCCGGGCCAGGGCAGCCCTCCCCCGCCTGTGCCACCTCTGCCTATACCACAGCATGTTCAAGTGCCGGCACACCAGAGATGACCCGGGAGTTGCCAGCGACCACAGGACACTGATGGCGGCCAGGAGGACTCCGGGCCCCTCTAGCACCACAGGGGACCCCACGGGACACCGTGAGAGCTCTCGCACCTCTCTGAGGAAACGGAGCCCAATCGTCGCCCCGTGGCCAAGAGGCCAGCTGCTCAGGACGGCCCGGGAGGGCACAGGCCGCGATGGAGCTGAGCTCTACAGCCCTGACCCAGGAGTGGGCCCTGCGGCCCTGAGCCTGCCTGGCAGAAACCGAGGCTCCCATGGGCCCTGCCAGATGGGCATTCTCGGGTGGGTGGCATCCCCTGTTGCTTCTGAGACCCTCCCTAGCCAGCCCGGCTCTGTGAGCACTTGGGAAGACCCAGGGTGGAGTATCCGTGCTTATTGTCACCTCTGTCGCTGAGGGCTTGGACAATGGCGCTATGCCCAGCCGGCAGAGCCCACGGGCAGACATGGCTGCTGCTTCCCTGCCCCCACCTGCCAGCCAGTAGCCAACTCCAGACAGAGCTGAAGCGGTGGTTGCCTGGGAGCCCCGTGTGGCCTGGGCCTCTGCCAGGCCAGAGCCGGGGGCCAAGCCCAGCCTCAATTGGGCTGAAAGTGTCTTCCTCTTGGCAAACTTCTGGCCTACTGAGGGCTGCAGTCACCAGCCCACGAGGGGTCAGTGGGGAGCCCTGTGCCCTAGAGAGGCCCAGAAGGACTGGCCCGAGCCCCCCGGAAGAACTTCTCAGAGCCCCGTCCAGACAGGCACCATCATCTGACCCTACTACACTGGCACCTCTGTACCAAGGACCTTATAAACCCAAACAACTCAGTGCCACCAGGCTCCTAATGGGGGAACTGGGCGTGGTAGACTGAATCATCCGCCCCGGACCCTAGCGCCAGGCCGCCTGGGCCTGGTCACGAGAAGGCCGCCCTCCTCTCCCAGTGCGCATGCCCAAGGCTGCCCAGTCCCCGGGAACATGCCTCCCTCTGGGTCTCTACGCCACAGAGGTACAGCACACCGAGGGGCATCCCCGGAAAGGGCTCAGAGAGCTGAGGCGTGGAGGGCCCTCCCCACCGCCCGCTCCCTCTCCCCACCGCCCGCTCCCTCTCCCCACCGCACCCACATCAGCTCCCACTGCCTCTTCTGCAGCTCCAGACAGGACAGGCTTTGGTCCCAGCTCCAGGGCCACCTGAGCTCTGCCCAGGACACTATGGAGGCCTGGCCTGGCCATCGGGCTGGCTGAGAAAACCCCTCTGGAAGGCAGTATGCCAGGAGGCGCTGCGGACACGCCGTTACTGTGCCTCTGGGAAGCTGGTCTGTCTGTCCGCGTGCCACACGGTGGCACACCTCCACAGAGACTCCGGGCCACCCCCACACCCCCGGCCAGAGATGGGGGGGCAGGGAGGACAGACAGCAGAGCGAGTGGCCTGCCTTGGGGCCTCCTTCGAGCCTGCACACCCTACCCTGTCCAGATTCTCGGGGACGGGTGCAGTGGGGCCTGCTCAGGAAGAACAGGCCCATTCCACCTGGCACAGGACCCGTAGTGATGTGGGGGCTGGGGTCCCCACCCCTGATGACCATTCTGCCTGACCGCTGAGCCCCTCCCAGAGCCCTGTGGGGGAAGGGCCTGGCCCACAGGGGCCAGCTCCCCTGGGGCCTCAGTGGCCCTACGTGGGCAGGCAAGGCTGGAGGCCAGCTGCCTGTTGTGGCCACGTCTGTGGCCACGGTGGTGCACGGAGCTCTGGCAGGAGAGGGGGGATGGGGTGCACTGGTGCAGGTGTGAACAGTCCTGCAGCTCCCGAGCACCGCCTCCCAAAGGGCTGACTGACCGCCCAAGGCCTCTGCCAAGAGTGCCCTCAGGACAGGGCACGCCAGGGGCCGGGCCTGGGCGACCGGGCGGCACAGTGCCCACCTGGCCATGCCCACCCAGAGCTGCAACAGAGCCGAGCCAGTTTCGCGGGAGCAGCGCTGCAGAGAACAGGCATTTGTTTTGCGTTAAGTGAACACTGAGCGCGTCCTCCTTTTCTGGAAACTGTGAAATGGGTTGTTAAAAAAAAAAAAAGCTCCCTGAAATGGTGGCGGCTCCCAAGAAGCAAGTCCCTTCCCAGGCTTCCGGAAGCCCAGCTGACGGGCTCTGGCACCGGTGCCTTGGGCTCTGGGCCTGGCTGCTGCGCCCGCTGCCTGCGCCAGCCCCCCCCCCCCCCCGGCCCCCCGGCCCTCGCTGGGCTCCCGCTCCCCTCAGAGCCTCCGGCTTTCTCTGCCGAGCTCTGCAAAGGCCACCCAGGAGCTGGGGATGCCTGGACCTAGCCTCTGGTTTCCCCACGGGACTGGGGAGCCCCTGAGTGGGGTGTGGGGCGGCGCCAGGGCACAATGCCCCCTCCACAGAGTTGAGTGCTGGGGGTGCAGAGAATAGATACTTGCAGCCCCACCCCGCATTCCTCTCATTCCAGGAAGTGAGGCTTCCTAAGGATACAGAATCCTGGGAGGATGGAGGGGCTGCCTGGGAGGGGAGGGGCCGGGTCCTCTGGGAGGAGGGGAGGGGTCAAGTCCTAGGGGAGGGGCTGCTCAGAGACCTCTGACCCCCAGGAAACCGGGACCAGTGGCCTCACCACATGCTGCTCTGTGTGCTCTGTGTGCACAGAACGCAGCCCAGTGTGTGCTGGGATCAGGCAGAAGCCCGAGCCCCCGGGCCGCACCAGGAGGGAGGCTGCAGCTGGCCAGGACTGCGCGGGCCTCTAAGCGTGAGCACACCTGGACACACGTGTGTGTGCTACAAGAGTGCAGCCATCTGGGTGGACACGCGTGTGTGTGGCCTTAGCAACCTCAGTTCTCAGGCCCAAAAGGCAGGCCTCGGCCAGCATGCTCCCTGACCTGGCCTGCTCACCTCCGCCATTCAGGATGGGACACACCCAATCCACTTGCTAAGAGGAAAACTCCAGGCTGTGGACAAATTGCAGCTCCCAGACCCTAGCCCAGCAGGCTGCAGCAGCACCCCCAGCCCGGCCTGCCCAGGCGGCAGGTTCCACGAGCCCCAGCCCCGGCTTTGAACTCCAGCGCCCAAGTCGGTGTGCACTTCTCACCAGCCACGGCTGGCACGGAGCCCCTTCCTGCTGCCACAACCCTGGGGTGCCCGAGGGCAGCTCGCCCTGCGGCCTGGCCCTACCGTCCACACCAGCCTGGACTGAAGGTGGCTGAGGGAGAAGAGGAGGCAGAGTGGGCTTGGGGAAGAGAGGACGAAGGGAAGACAGCAGGGGGAGGGAGGCAGAGGCAGGAAGGATCTGGAAGCAGTCTTGGGCTGGGGGTGGGGGCGAGCCTAAAGGGGAGGCCAAGAATGTGAAGCAGTGGGCGGGAGGCCTGGCCCATCCCTGGGGCGGCCTGGGAAGCCCCTCGGCCAGCCCAGGAGAACCTTCCGGAAGTCCCTGCTGGCCCAAAGGAAGCCCCTCTCAAGGCCATAATAGGAAAGCTCTGCGGTTGCTAAGCCACTTGACCTGCAAACATGGAAACGGCCAGCAGGCAAGGACGGCGGGGCCAGGCCCAGCCACCAACAGCCCAAAACTAATAAAAGGAAAGGAAAATCGGATATAAGTCTGGTTCTTATTAAAAGGGTAAATTTAGCCCTTTGGCTAGTGCAAGGGGTGGAGTGGCCAAGGCTCCCCACTGGGGCGGCCCTGGACCCCATCCACCTCCCGGGGTGACTCAGGGTTTCTAGTGTCCGGGGCCTGGGGAGTGGGCGTGGTGCGGTGGGGGGGGCCTGGGGGGCTGCCTACCCCTGCGCACTCTCTATAACTTCCCCTTCCCCCCCCCCCGGCAGGCCGGTGGCCAGGACCTCCCAGCACTCCTAAGGGGACAGCAGACCGGCAGCAGGGCAGGGCGTGGGAAGGTGACCAGGGCTGGTCAGCAACACACTAGTGACCACTCCCCCCCCCAGCCTGGAGGAGCTTAGCCGAAGCAAGCACTTCTCTGCTTACTGTCTTGAAGTAAGCCAGTATAGAGGCTGGTGGCTCAGGCCTGTCATCCTAGCTACTCAGGAGGTGGAGATCGGAGGATTGCAGTTCAAAGCCAGCCCAGGCAGGAAAGTCCCTGAGACTCTTATCTCCAATAAACCACCAGAAAACCAGAAGTGGCGCTGTGGCTCAAGTGGTAGAGCACTCACCTTGAGCTGAAGAGCTGAGGGACAGCGCCCAGGCCCAGAGTTCAAGCCCCACGACCAACAAAAAAAAAAAAAAAAAAGGAGGGGAGACTCCTGCACAGGTGCACATGCACACCATCACCAACACTTGTGTGCGGCTACACACACGAAATAGAGCAGACATCACGGGTATGAACAATGAACACACGGCCCACACTCAGGGGAGCACGTCATACTGCCTACACGTGTGCCTCCATGCATGCCCCACAAATTCACACACGCACACAAGAAGACAAACATGCAAGAGCCCCAGCCTGGGAGTGCCCTCAGAGAAGACAGGCCCTCAGCGGGGAATGGCAGTGCATGCCTAGAATCTCAGCTCCCTGCGAGGTGGAGACAGAACAAAATTAAGAAGCCCTTACCTCAGGATTAAAATATAAACAAAAGGCCTGGAAGAGAAAGAAAGAGAAGGAGGAGGAAGAGGAAAAGGAAGAGGAAGAGGAAAGGAAGCAGCTCACACAATTCCAGCAGCAGAGATCAGGAAGATCATAGTTTGAGACCAACACAGGCAAAAAGTTAGGAAGACTTCATTTCCACAACAGCAACAGAAAGCCAGGTGTGGTGACTCACATCTGTAATCTCTGCTATTTGAGACACATAGGTAGGAGGATTGTAGTATGTCAATTGTGGGCAAAAAACACAGAACACTACTCTAAAGCAAAAAGGCGGGGTGGGGCTCAAGTGGTAGGGTGCTTGCCTAGCAAGCATGAGGCTGTGTGTTCAAATCCCAGCGCTGCCAAAAGGGGTGAAGAAAGAGGAAGAGGTCCTGCAGGCCGAGCTGGAGGCTCCGGTCCCGCTGCGGCCATCCGCACGGCTCTCCTGCAGCCAGGCCCTCCTCCAGGCCTCACACTGATCCTGTGTACCCTGGGTCTCAGCTGTGAGCAGCAGCAGGACACAGGTCAGGGACAGAAAGCCTGGAGCCTCGCCCAGCCAGACAGTACAGACTGCTGCAGCACGGGGCCGTGGAATGCTGACGCCCGTGGGAAGGTCCGTGGACAGTGGCTTCACGCTCCCGGCTGCACTCCCCATCTGCCCTGTGACCCCACCCAGGCCCCCAGAGCCGACGCCGCAGGAGGGGGCAAGGCTGGAGGCTGCCTGGGGTGTCCGCTTCCCCTCCGGTGGCCCGACCCTTGTGGATGGCCTGTCTGCCTGGAGGTGTAAGGCCCGCTGTCCCCATGGCAGGGGCCTGGCTCCGAGGGTCTGCCGGTGGGCATTTGCAGCCACCCAGTCAGCATCTGCCCTGACATCTCCAGCCCCGCCACTGCCCCAGAGGACACCAGGAGCAGTGGGCCAGCGGGACATCTGCTATGAGCGGCCAAGAGAGCGCTCTAGCTGGACATTCCAAGGACGTGGGCCAGCGAGCTTCCGCTCCTGGGAAACGTGGCACCACCTAGGGCTAGAGGAGAGAGGCAGGGTATTCCGGCAGCCAGTGCCAGCACCGGCTTCAGGTAGGGCTGGCCCCAGAGCCCACTTTGGGAGGGACTCACGGTCCTCCCTGAACTTCGGCAACTTGAGCCCTTCCAAGATCCCCTTCACACCAGCCCGGCAGCCATCCTCCCCTCAGTCCCTGCCATGAATTCAAGGGGCCTGGCAAGCCCCGGCACTGGGCCAGGACCCCCATCCCGGGGAGCAGAGCACAAAGGTGAGGAAGGAGGGTGGCCAGAGGGAAACTGAGGCAGTGGCTGCCCGACTCCAGGTCCTGGCTCTGGGGACAGCCTTCCAGTCTCAGGTGCCCTCACACCTGAGGACCCAGACGGGTAGGTGTTGAGACAGTGAGATCTGAGACCCAGGGGGAAGCCCAGAAAACCCTTCCTGGGGAACAGAGGGGCAGGGAGTGCAGGGACCACTGAGCACAAAATGTTCAAAATTCTGTTATTTCTCAGCAAGATTGCATCACTGCACCGATCACTGCTGGGGGCCTGGGGGGGGGGGGACTGCTCAGCACCTGGGGACACATGGCTGCCTGAAAGCCCAGGCCCTCTCCCACTGTCCTGCAGCAGCTTCCAAGTGGGGACATGAGGCTCAGAGGGTGGCCAGACACCACACAGCCAGGCTGGTAGCTTCCATCTTGGCTGCTCTAGGAGAAGGTGGGTCCCCAGCCTTGGCCCGGGCCCCGGCCTCTGTCCCTGTCCCGGCCCTAGCCCATCCCTGTCCCGGCCCCGGCCTGTCCCAGCCCCAGCCCCAGTCCCTGCCCCTGCCCTGCCCTGCCCTGCCCTGCCCTGCCCCTGCCCCTGCCCTGACCCCGGCCCCTGCCCCATCCCCAGCCCCAGCCCTGGCTCTCAGGCCTCGGGCCACTTTCTGAGGCAGCAGGCCAAGTGTCCACTCCCTTCCAGCATGGCAACGGGGGCTTCCTGTCTCCAAAGATGGTGTGAGGAGAATGCAAACCCCAGTGTCTCCAGGCAGGAATATGGGGCTTCTTGGAACTCTTGAGAGCAGGATGAGGGGGCATTTCTGGGACAGAAAAACTGCACCCCACTGCACAAGGGACCCCAAGGATGAGGGCAGAAGGGCAGTCAAGAGGATCAGCCCAGGGAGCGGACCTCCATCAAGAGACCTGACAGAAGGCCAGCCTGGCGGTCTACTACAGGGCTGATCACCAGCCACCACGGGTCGGGGCCACAGTGGGAGAAGCTCCCCAGTTGGTCCAGGGGTGACCACAGGCAAGCAGATGATCTGATTCTGGGGCCCGCTCCCGGGCTGGGCCAGCAAGAGGCTGGGCTCCATGTGGGAGGCAGGGCAGGGCTGCTCGGGCTCAGCACTGTTCCCCACAGCTTTGGAGGGTCTCGAGAGAGCCCCAGACTCACAGCAGTTCTCAGACCATTGAAACCCAACGCGGGCCAGGCCAGCTCCCTACTCCAGCGGAGCAGCAGGGTGGGGCGGGCTGCTCGGTGCCTGGCCTGGAGCGGGGGCCAGCCCGAGGTGGGCGGGGAGCTGACCCCACTCGGGCAGGTAGCTGGCACAGGGTCAGCTGGAGGAACGCACAGCCAGGCCGGAGGGCATGGCCTCCACAGTCCTTGCCACAGCAGCGGCCCTGAGTGCCATCGGAGAGGGCAATTCTACCCTGGCCCACTCACTAGCCAGCTTCTGAGTGCCAGCACGGTGCCAGGGCCGCACACCCAGGCTCCCGCGCCACACCCTGACCAGCACGGCCCCGGCCTCGACCTCACGGCAAACCACACAGAGCCGCAAGCTGGCAGCGGTCGGGGCTGCTTCCCTCCGGGGGTACCATGGTACAGGGCGTGGCCAGGACAGCAGCACCCTGGCCGGGCACGATCAGCCCAGGATGGAGACATCCAGCAGCAGGGCCGGTGCGGGAGGACATGGGGGTCAGCAGAAGGACATCTGGGGGCTGAGCTGGGTGGAGGGGGGGGCTCCAGTGAGCCCTGAAGGGATGGAGCACCCCAAAGTGTGGTCTAGCCAGCCAGAGGTAGGGTGGGCCTGGATACAGGGGTCTGGGCCATCACAGCCACAGGAAGAGCAAGCTGCCCCTGCGGCCCTGCCCCTGCTCCTGCCCCCATCCCCTCCCCCCCCCCAATTGCTTGAGGTGCTTGCCTGAACAGACTGGCAAAAGCGAGGGCCACCACCCAGGGGTCAGGTTACAGAAAGGCTGAGGCTGTGTCTAGGGTCTCCTGCTGTCTCCAGGGGCAGGAACTGAGGTCTCCAGCCACATCTAGCCAGGCCCTGCCGCCGCCATGCGTTGCTACCCACAGAAACGGGGCAATAATGAACATCTGTTGTTTAAGCTTCGAAGTTTGAGACGAATTTGGTACCTGGCAAATAGCTAACTGATACACAAAGAGACAATACAGGGCTGGCGTGCCCGGAGCCAGCCTGGCCCTTCAGGAAGGGGGGGCACAGGGCACTGGGCACAGATCGGGCATGGAGCTTCCCTTGTGCAGTAAGGAAGGCAGGTCCCGAGGGCTCTGAGCTGCCCTGGGCTCCTCACTGGCCTGCCTTTGCTTAGCGGCCTTTGAAGGAGTGTTTCCCCATCCAAGGCCAACCTCGGGGCCCTTTTGGACCTGGTGGTTTTGTAATTTTAGTATTTGTCACCAAATCTGCAATGAATTATGCAGCACAAGGGTGGCAGTGTGGACAGTTCTTCTGATTTCCCTGGTTTATCTATATTCACACACACGAAGGGCCTTTTCAGGGTTAGCCTAAGATGCGTTATAATTTAATTTAGATTTAATTTTAATAGTAATTTAAAGCAAATTAAAAGTTTATTTTTAGGATGCCCAAAGGGATGCAAAAAAAAAAGTCTCAAAAAGGGGACCGGCTCTCAGGCAGACTGTCCATGGGTGACCCGCTGACCGGGAGCAGCGGCCCCTCTGTGCAGACCTGGCCGGTCCTCAGGGGCTGTGGGCAGGCTGCTTCTCCTCCCCGCACGGGGCTCAGGGGGCAGTGGGCAGGCTGCTCTCCTCCCCGCACGGGGCAGCCCGCCTGCTGTCACCCTCCTGAGACCAGGGTGGGATCAGCACCCCTCCCTCCCCCCCTCTCACCACAGCCACACAGGGGTTCCAGCCCCTCCTTCTCCGCCTGCCCGGGCCTGTGGGGAAGGGTGGGAAAAAGGACCTGGGCCACCTCAGGCTAGAAGCAGGCTCTTCCTGCAGGGAAGACAGGGATTGACGACCAGTCCAGAGATAGGGGCAGGGACACATCGAGTGAGAAGTAGACACCTTGGTCTTTAACAAAGGGACAAGTCAGGGCACGCTCAGACCTGGCAATGGCTTCCTACTTCTGTTCCGACCCCTTTTCCTCATTTGATCATTTATCCCTCTTTTTTTTAGCCAGTCCTGGGGCTTGAACTCAGGGCCTGGGCGCTGTCCCTGAGCTCCTTTTGCTCAAAGCTAGCGCTCTACCACGTGCGCCACAGCACCACTTCCGGCGTTTTCTGTGATTAACCGGAGATGAGAGTCTCACGGACTTTCCTGCCTGGGCTGGCTCAGACTCTTGAGTAGCTTTACAGGTAGGATTACAGGTGTGAGGCACCGGCGCCCGGCATATCCGCTTTTTCCCAGCGGGGGACACTGAACAGCACAGAGGAAAGACACCTGTGCTCCACCTCAGTGGTTTGGGGAGAGTGAGGCCTAGCCTAGAAGGTGGAAGGGACAGGGGCCCCGGCAAGGGTGAAGGGCCCTGGCTGAAGCCTTCCAGCCAATGTGGCTCTGCCCTCTGGGGCAGCCCTGAAAGGCGGGGGGGGGGGGGGGGGGGGTCAGGGGGAGGGACCATGACCAGAGCAGGAAGGTGACTGTGTGGACGGTGCGGGAGGACTGGGGGTCGCAGATCAGAATCCTGATGGTCTGCAAGGGCCCAGGATGTTCTCAGGATTAAGGTCTCTGGGAGGGAGCCAAAAATGGGCTCTAGGAGCCAACAGGTGAAGAGGCAGGAGGGAGGCGGCGGCTGTGGAGGGGCAGCACCGGGAGGAGAGCGGGTACATGGGGGCTGGGAGGCTGAGTGCACGGCCTTCAAGGGTTCCCCTCTCCTGGGGGAGCGGGGATGAAGCGGAGCCAGGGGCAGCAGCCACGACAGAGCTGACCAAGGCCAGAGGACGGGTCCAGGAGGCCGTGAGGTAGGGAGGCAGTGCAAATTTGGGGCAGCATTTCTGGTCCAATGGCCAGGCCTCCGGTGGGAAAGGAGCCAGGGTTTGGGAACTGGCCGGCATCTGAGGGAGGGGACAGGCTCCTCAGCGTGTTGCGTTGAACCTCGCAAGGGAAACATCTTCATGCAAAGCCAAGCTTGGAAAAGAGCAAGTCCCACCAAGTTCAGGGCAATCCCGGAGGGGTGTGCGTACTGCAGGGGGCGCTGGTCACCCGCACAGAGCCGCGCTCCGGAGGCCCTGGGCGGGAGGTCCTGCAGAGCCCAGGGACACCTGCGGCTCCTCTCCCGGGGAGTACCTGAGGGTGAGCACACCCCGAAGCGCTGGGCCCTGGCACGGGGTGACCGCATGTGCCGCGGCCTGTAGTGTGGCCTCTCACCCACACCTTGGTCATCGGCAAGGACAGGAAGGCACTGGGCTGCTGTGCAGCCCTTCTGCATGCCCACAGGGGTGGGGGGGAGGTATGTTCAAGGTCGGCTCACCCCAGGCTGAAGGCTGAGGGTCCTGTCCTGAAGTTTCCAGCGTGGCCAGCTGGTCAGCTCCCCCTCCCCTCCATTCACACCCATCCAGCTCCACTCCCCATTGGCTGGCCTGGGACTCGACCATGTACCCTACGCCTCCCCACTGGAGCCCTGATGCTGAGGAGGGACGGGAGGGGGGACGGTCCTGTGGGACCCAACTCTGCCTAAGAAGATGGCGGCAGGCCAGCTGATCTCTTATTTAGTAGGACTAAGGATCTTTTTGGCAGAGTGCCCCCAGAAAGCACACCCCCACCCCTGCCACGGAGCTCTTTTCTTTGGGGACCCCAGTCTGGTGCTCAGAGGCTCTTCACAATCCTCATTTCTAGAACTTTCCCCCTGGAAAGCACTCCAGTCCCTGACGAGGGGGGGAGGGGCGGCACATGTGTCCTTCCCGTTCCTGGCGCCCAGGGGACCTCGGCCAAGGAGGAGGGTCAGCGCGGCAGCCGGCCTCAAGCCTTCTTGTCCCAGGACACCGTTCTCTTTGTGGGAGGAAGGGGGAGCAGCGGCCCAACCCACCTGTTCGCTCCCCCAGGGTCAGAACGTAGGAAGCACTTCCTGCCCCTCCAATCTGGAACCTAACCCAGGGGACAGCTGCAGCAGCCCGGCCACCCCCAGTGCCAGCCCACGGGTCCCAGTGTGGCCGCTGCTGACCTCGCCACCAGACAAACCTGATCTTTCACCTAGGGCCTGGGTGCCCCACACCCTGCACCCGGTCCCCGGCCTGTGGTGGTCGTGGCTGGGGGGCCACGGGTGGCGGGGCAGTGCGCCACCTAATCGCAAGGAGACCGGAAGTGTGCTTGGTATCCTGAAGCAGGTTCAGTGTGTCTGTGAAGGGGACACACACACGCTCACTGCCGAGACCTTCTGGGGCTCTCCAAGGGGCACCCTGGACAGGTTTCTCCCAGAAGCCTGCCAAGGAGCCGGGGTTCCAGAACCTACTCTGGACAGGAGAAGGGACCCCGAGGCCACTCTGTCCCTGGGTTTCATTGAACAATTTGCCAAAGCCATTCTTGAGGATGCAAGCCTCTATGGGGGGACAGAGGTACTCCCCCAGGGCTGAGGGGCACTTTCCCCAGGGACTCCCACACTGCCCCCCTCCCGTGCCAGCCACCGCCCCTCTAAGAAGAGAACATACCGCAGGCTGAGCTCAGGGGCACAGCAGGCATCTCCCCTGGGATTCTGTGACAGTCTACGGGGTGTCAAGGTAGCTAGGGACTTACATTCAGTAGGTCCGGACGAGGAGGAATTCAGATAAGGAAGGGTGAGGGAGTGCTGGGGTGAGGCACCCCGACTCCCTGTCTCCCAGAAAGTGCTTACTCCCAGCGTGCTAGCCGAATTCTATCTATGCTCTGGAATTCCCAGCTAGGGGACAGTGAGGGTCAGGGGGCTCTGACTTTGGAGCTAGACCAAGGCCTTCTGGGAAATGTAGTCCCTGTGGGCATTAAGAGGCCCAGCCAGGAAGGTGGGAGGATTTCATTAGGGAGCCATCAAGGAAAAGCAGACGAAGGGAGTTGCCCTCACCCCAAACTCAGAGTGGAAGAATAAGATGCCTGAGAAACAGTACACTTAAACCTCAGTTACCTCATACTCATCTTAGACCCACGTCCACAGTGGCTTTTCAGAGCAAGCATTCCTGATGTTCTTAATATGGTGGGGAGCTCCCCAGAGAAGAGGGAACACAGCCAAAGCACCCACGTTGAAAGAGGCCCTCAGGGCCTCTCTTCCCTAGCTGGGAGACCCCGAGGGAGAGACACCGACTGGGGAGGGGGCAGTGGCAGGGCCTCAGCCTCGGGGAAAGGCTGCAGAGAGCATTCTGAGCGCCCCACATTATTTATGCCCACAGCCCGCTCTGATGACATATGTAAGTTGACAGCGAACATCCTATCAACTTGCTGGAGTGTATCTTGATTGTTAAAACACACTCTTAAAGGTGTACAATCATTTATCAAATTAAAATAGCCGCGCTTGCTTGTTCCTTTTCTGTCTTCCTGGATGGCCGAACACTCGGCAGCCTCCCTCCCCCACTGGCCTCTTGGCTGTCCTCCCCTGGTCCACCCCATCCGCTGCCCCTGCACCTAGTGTACGCTCCGCTCCGGCAGCCGGCCCTGCTCGGCAGCCCCCTCACCCGGCCCAAGGCCAGGGCAAGCCCACTAATCGCCAAGAAGTGACAAACGCCAGAAGCCCCACCAATTAAATTTAAACTCATGCAAAGCTCAGTGGCTAGTAAATTATTATTTTTATTAGCTTGAACCAAGTTCCCGTAAGAGAGAAAGTCAACTTGCTCCCATGAATGGCTCTTGTATAATTTATTTAACTCTGCTCTTTGCCAAAGCCTGGAATATTTTTAGCTCGTTCTGTTGTTGGATTTGGCTTTTTTATGTGTGTTTCTGAGGGGTATTTTTAGCCTCATCCATGTTATTCTAACAACCTCCTATGCGTTTTGTCCTGTCTGTGCGGGCTGTTGAACCCTGTCTCGCAGGGAGCTGAGGGAGATTTCTAAGAATAACCGTGGAGCGTTTGGGGGTGCTGTGTGTTTTCAGGGGAGATGTGCTATTTGCACAAAGCCGCTCCCTGCCTCGATCACTAATTTGCCTTATTGCTCACGTGACCTGGATATTCCTATGGAGAACTCGGCATCTCCTTATAGGAATAATCAGACATGGTGGCAGCACACCCCCACTGAGAAAAAACCCACATTCCAAAAACAGCTTCGGCGGGGTGGGCGCGGCCACCACAGCCGGCCCAGTCTCAGGCCGGCCGCCAGATTCCCGGATCCCCGCGGCTGGGCGGGCAGCGGTGGCTTTGAAGTCTAGCTCTGTCACTGGAGAGCAGGATGGGTAGAGGCTTCGAAAGTCACTCTTTTCACACCTACTTAATGTTGGTAACTGCTGCAGAGGCACTGGTCCTGTCATGGAGTTAATGAGGTATTTACAAAAATGTATTTTTTTCTTTACACACACACAGGCACGCGTGTGCACGCACGCGCGTAGACGGAGGGGGACCTTCCACAGGGTCTTTTCACACAGGAAATGATCGTTGTATATGTGTTCTTTTTTTTTTAATCTCTACAGGGCTGGGCGGAGTTTTTGGCAGATTGCATATTTATTTTTCTACTTAGTGAGATTGGCCACCCCACGCACTTTTTAGCAGGAAGGAGGATTGGCAATTCTTCTCCAGAACCAGCTTGGGTCCCACGGCATCTCCACACAAGGCAGGGGCTGGCAGACTAAGCCCAGACCAGGGCAATTCACACCCCAAAGAGAGAAAGAAGGACAATTCAAAAGAAGACGTGAATAGACCGCTCTGTGGGGCCCCCGCCCCCGGGGGTCACCGGGAGACCGACAAGGACAGGGGCCGACCTAGCCGGAAGGGGAGGGTCAGGCACACTCATCTCCCTGGCTTCTCCCGGCCTACTGTGGGCTGATTAAATGTGCTCCTCGCTCCTTGGGGAGAGCGAGATTCCCCCAGTCGCTCCAGGCAGAAACACTGATGAGAAATCTTGGGTTGTTTCTTGTTGATTTTCTTTTTTTTTTTAACCTCCCCCCTTCCCAGATTTCACAGCTTTGCCTCCGGACCATCTGTATTAGAGACAAAATCTAACACTGCACTAAAAATAATGGCTCCAAACATTTTAACTGCACCTCTCAGTGACAAGGTTACAGGAACAGCACTTTACCACGAGACCCTACGTGGAAAAAGAAAAAAGAAAAGAAAAGAAAGAAAACCTACAGACCAAATAGCTAACAACACTTTCACTTTTGGAAAAAACCAACCCGGAACCCGGGAGAAGCCGAGGTCCTCCTGGCTGACACTGGCAAGTCCTGGGTATGGAGGAAGAAGGGCAGACTCTGTGGGAAGACTCTGAGCCCAGGCTCAGCGGTGGCCAGGCCAGGCCAGGTCCACCGGGAGAGTGGCCCAGTACAAGGAGGTAGGACTTAAAGAGAGCTGGGATTGCAGCCCTATGGCTGGATGCTCTGCCACCTGCCTGGGAAGCGGCCCAATGAGCGGAAGAAGCCACCGACAGACTCTCCTCTCAGCCGGCAGCCTGCACAGGGAGGGGCAGCCGCCCCACTGCAGCCTGGCCCGCAGGCCAAGGCTGTCCATGCAAATGGAAGGAGAGTCCACCAAGCTGGCCGTTTGGAGATCTGCACAGAAGGCTTGAAACAAATGACTCGACTCACTACACTTTTTTTTTTCCTTTCCAGACACAGACAAAAGTAGAGAGAGCCAGGTGTAACGCCTTTTAAAAAAAATACACGGAGCAAAATTTTAAAACCAATACGACATCCTGACTCCTTGAGATTACAAAGGGCTCCGGCCCCACGCGGCCAGCTTCCCACAGAAACCAGCCCAACATCCCCAAGCACAATAGGTCCTTCCAGTCCCCAGGGGTGGAAGCTAGGCTTCCAGGATCAGGCACATGTGGCCCTCCAGCCACTAAGGGGGGACCCCGAGGAGGAGGGCCCCCGTGCATGGGGTGGAGAGAAGGTCTGGGGTCAGTAACACAGCAGAGGACCCAGGCCAGAGCCAGGTGCGATCCCTCCCACCCCTCGGTGGCCTGCACTCCAAGAACCACGTGGTCCAAGTTAGAATGAGCAAGAAAGACAAAGGTCCAGGCCGCCCCGCCACATCCCACCTGACTGGGTATTACCTACATCTGAAAATAAGGGCAGAAAAGAGAAATGGCGGCTCACCCTGAGATGGGCCGACTGTGGGCTGGTGAATGGGGTCGGGAGGCAGCAGTGACCTGAACTGGTGGGGAATGTGGCCTGTCCTGTACTCCCCAGGGGGGCAGCCCCCGTCAGCCAGGGCACAGGACCAAAGCCTCCCTCTCCCTCCGCACAGGGCCCCTCCTCTCCGTCGCATCCCGCTGTGACTACCAGGGCAAGAGGGCCCGCATATGGGGGGGCGGAGGCTTCCTCCCCATCCCCCAACAGTAGGCTTGGCCTCCCACCCCCAGCACAACCAAAAGCCTGCAGCCAGAGGCCAGGGCTGGCCTGGAAGCTGGGGAACTGTCCCTGCAGCCCGACCCCCTCCCCGTTCCCCAGTGGGGTCTGAGCTGGGTGGGCCACGGTGGGAAGAGACACTTAATAACCACAGTGACAAAAGGGAAGAGGTTTTTTTAAAATTGCCATTTGTTCAGACAAGGGCTTTCCCCTTCCTCTCTCCAGCTATAAAGCTAGGAGAGGGGGAGAAAAAAGGAGAGAAAGAAAAAGGGAAGAGCAAGAAAGAACCTGGCTGGGCCATCTCCCCCAAAGCTCTTCAGAAAAGGAAAGAGGAGCAGGCAGCCTGGCTGGCATGGCTGCCCACTGGGTAATCCTCCTGAAATAAATGCTGGGGGCTCCTTAGTAATTAAGCAATTTCGGGTTTGGAAGGGATACATACATATATATATATACATACGTGTGCATATATGTGAGTGTACATACATACACATGTACATAAAGGAAATGTACTTTTTCTTTTTGGTCACCATCCTTTCCTGCGGTCCCCTTTTAGTACCGTCTCCGCCATCCGTTTTAATCCATGCACTAATTGTAATCCCATTAAAGCAGATATAATTTTATTAGTATTCACAGTTCATCAAGCTAGCAATAATAACTGTTACTGCCAAATTAAAAAAAGGCACCGAGCGACATTTCTGATGTTTAGAACGAACCACACACCACCAGCCGGCAAGGGCGCGGGCCGGCCCCGGGCACACGGGCTCGGTTCACCTACCGCGTGGACGCCGGGGCTGCGCGGCCAGCCGGCGGGGGACGCGGGGCGCTCCCCGCCTGGGCGCAGAGCGCACCGACTCGCGTGCACCGAAATCCCGCGCCTGCCCAGCCGGGCCGAGCCCGGACACCCGAGGCGCTGGTGAAAGCAAACGCATCCCCTGCAAACCCATTCTCACCCAGACAAGGCGTGGCTTTATGGAGACGAGGGGTTTACTCCTGTCCCGGGCAGCTCCCGGGAGCGCTCGGCCCGCGCCCGGCACCCTCCCCCGGCCACCGGGCCGTGCGGCTCCCGCAGGGAGGGCCGTGCTGCCCCGGCGCCCGCCGCGCCCCAGCGAGGCGCAGGGTCGGCAGGCGCGGCGCGCTCCGCCGGAGGGGAGGCGGCGGGCCCCGGGGCCGCGCGGGGAAGGCGCCCGGCCGCCCGGCGTGGGGGCCGCGAGGCGAAGCCCCTCGGCCGGCGCCGGGCGCGGCGGGCAGCGCTCCTTGGGCTCCCGCGTCCTCGGCTGCCCGGGGCCCCCCCCGCCCCGCCGGCCGGGCACTGACCTGCGTGAGGCGCCGTGGGCAGCGGCGACGGGAAGTACTTGCCCGGCTGGAAGTGCGCCGGGGGCTGCGCGGCGGGCGCGGCCGGGGCGAGGCGCGCGGCGGCCGCGGCGCTGCGGTGGCCCAGGCTGCCCCGTTCCGACAGCAGATGCGGCGGCGGCGCGAAGTCTCGGCCATCCATGCCGGGCCCTGGCCCCGGCCCCGGCCCGCCGCCGCCTCCCGGGAGCAGCGCGGCCGGGGCCCGGGGACGGCGGGCGGCGCGGGCGGCGCGGAGGGGGCGGCGTCTGGGGTCCCCGGCGTCAGGGGCGGCGGAGCCCGTCAGCACGCCGGCGGCCCGGGCTTCTCGGCGGGCGGCCGTGCCCCGAGCCGGCGGCCGCCGTGAAGGTCCATGGTCTGCGGAGGCAAGCGGAGGAGACTCGGTTAGTCGGGGCTCGGCTGGCCCGGGGGTCCCCGCCCTGCCCGCTCTCCCCGCCCCCCGCCCGCCCGCCCGACCCGCCGCCAGACCCAGAGATGCGGCCCGGAGCGCACGGCGGGCTCCCCGCGGCACACGCCGCACCGCGCCGCACCGCGCCGCTCCGCGCCCGGGGCCCCGCACGCACACGCACCGTCCCGGCCGCGTGCGACCTGGAGGAGCCGGGACGACCCGGCCGCGCCGTGGGCAGCGTCCCGGCCCTGCGGGAGCCCGCGGCGAGGGCGCCGTGGCGAGGCGGCTGCGGGCTCCGCCGGGCGATCGGAACCCCAACCCGCGAAGCCATCACGCACACTGGCGCGCGCCCTCCCCCGCACGCCCGCTCCCCTCCCCCGCCGCCCAGGGGCGGCTCGCGGGCGCAGGCCCGGGCCCGCGCGCGTTTCCCTGCTCCCCCGCCACGCCGGGGTCCAGCTTTTACCGCAGTCCGCTTACCCGAATAACCGTGCTAATTGGGCGAGTCATTTTATTGATTGTAACTCGAGGTTTCTTTATAACCTTCTTTTTCTCCCCTCCCCTCCCCCACGCGCCTTCCAGGCCATTCTCTTGAATCTGTCGCCCCCCACCCCCCTCCCCGCAACAGGACCGGCCCGGCCGCCCCGGCACCGGGGCCAAAACCCCCGGCCGGGTCCCCCGCGCCCCGGGCGCCCGCGCCCGCCGCCGGCATCACCTGGGCCGCCGCGCCGCAGTGCCAGGCCCGCCGTGCCCGGAGCCGGGAGCTCCCAGGCGAGGCTGCAACGATCACCCCGCCCCCCAATCAAATTCGCCCAGGATCTTCTTCTGCGAATTGGGGGCTCGGGGGGGAGGGTCTCAGAGTCAGAAAGTGTTGGCCCTCGGCCTCCCGGACCGGCCACGACGTTTCCCCATTCACAGCCCGCCGGGGGCCGAGAGACCGGGGATCGGCAGCCAGCACCCAGGCCGACGCTGCGGCGAGGGCAGGCGGATGGGCCGCGCCTGGGCAGTCCTCCCCGCCGCCGGTCCTGCAGGACCACCTAGAAGTGGCCCTCGAGTCCCTCGTCCACACCCCCCCCCACTGGCCGGCGAAACTGGGACGATTTCAGACTCGGCGAGGAGCCACGGAGCCCGGGGTGGTGGCCTGACCGCCAGACACGTGCGCCTCCCTCCGCGGCACCCACCGCGGCTTCCCCCGAGCGCGCATTGTCTGCGGGGCAGGGATCGCCTCCCAGCCAGGGGAGGCGCCGGACGCCACGCTCGGAAGCGTGAACTTTCGAGAAAAACCCCTGTGTGGTTCCTTTTTAATATATAAAACGCCAGCCCACGGTCACAACAAAGCGGCGGGGACGAGTCCTATTTAAAGCGCCGCGCTCTCGGCTCGGGCTGCACCGCGCTTCCACTCGCGGGCTGTTCGGCGTCTGATTTCATCCATAACCAGCAGCCCGCGCGTTGCGGGAACACCTATTTGCTGAGCCGATAAGCTTTTTTACTGTTTATCCGGAGCGCCTTTGCATTGTAAATAAGCGGACTGCACACAGAGCGCCCTTTGTCTCCACTCGCCATACAAAGGAGTTTGGGGCTCCCTTCCCCCTGGGGAGCTCCACGCTTCCCCGGGTGCAACAAATAACCGGGCCGGCCGAGGCGCGGGCCGGCCCGAGGACGCCGGGCGGCCCAGGCTGCGGCGCGCGGGGCCGGCGGGCTGCGGACGCCGGGGTCAGGGGAGGGGCGGCCCCGGCCCAGCGAGGTACCCGCGCGCCCCGGCCCGGCCCGGCGCCGGCCGAGCCCGGGAGGGCGCCCGGCGGGACAAAGGGAAAGAAAGGAGGGGAGGGAGGGTCAGAAACCCGCGGCTTCAAAGGCGCCGGGGGCCCGGAGCGGGGTCGGGGGCGGATGCGCGGGGGTGCGCGGCTGCCCGCCGGCGTCGGGGGTCGTGTGGGCTGGGCTTTTGTCTCGGGCCCCCCAACAAGTCCTGGCAAAGTTGCCGAGAAAGTGCGAGCGGCTCGCGGTTCTTGGGACGCGGGCTCTTGCCCGCAGCCCCCGCGGGCCGGCCGCCGGCGCGGGGACCCTCCTCGCCCGGTCGCCCGCTCGCTCGCCCACGGACGCGTGGACCGCGCCGCCCGCCCGCGCCACGGCCACCCCCGCGGTGAGGCCCCGGCCCTCCCTTTGTGTGCTCTCTTCCCGGGAGCCGCCGCCGCCGCGCCCGCGGCTCTGCCCACGCCCGGGACCCAGGACGCCCGAGCCCGCCGGGGCATCCGCGGCCCGGGCCTCCAGTCCCGCGGCTCGAGTCGCCACCCCGAGTCCCGGAGCTCGGCGCCCACCGCGCGCCCCGGCCCCGGCCCCAGGGCGGGCTGCCCGGGAGAGCCGCCGGGCCGCGCCGCAGCCCCGGGCAGGGCTGGCGCGAAGGTGGCGGCCGGCCGGGGGATCGCTGATCACGGCTCGGAGGAAGGGGCCAGGCCCCGGAACATCTCCCCAGGGCGGCGGGGCGTGACCCCCGGGCCTCCGTCCCCCAGGCCGGAGGCCTGCTCCGGGAGCCCGGGCCGATCTTCAGGCTGGCTTTGTTTGCAGCTTTTGCGCCCCCGAACCGGCTCACACACTCGGGGCCTCCGGTGGGGAAGCGGGATCCGGGCCCCCCCGACCCCGGCCGGCGCCCGGGCGCGCGGGGCGCCGCGGGGCCTACTCGGCCGGCCGAGGCCGGGCGCGCAGCGGGCGCGGGTGGCCCGGCGCCGCGGTGGAACCCGCTCCCTACGAAACGGCCGCGCGGCCCCGCCGCCGCCCGCCCGGGCGAGGAACCGGAGCCGGGGCCGCGCCGGACCCCTGCCCCCCACCCCCCGGGGGGGGGACGCGGCCGCCCCCGGAGCCCACGCCGCGAGGACGAGCGCCGCCCGGCCCCCCTCCTCCACCCTCGCTCCCCAAGGAAAATAAACACACACAAAGCAGCACCTCTAAACTGTTCCCGTGAACCAGCGGAGCCCGAGAACCGGCCGCCACCCTCCCCTCCCAGCCCCTCGCCCGGCCGGGGAAGCCCCTGCGGGCGGCGGCCCTGGCGCCCGGAGCCGCGGGGTCCTGCGCGGCGGAGCGGCCGGGCGGGGCCCCTCCGCGGCGGCTGGGGGAGGGGAGAGGATGGGGGCGCGAGGCGTCGGGGCGCCGGGTCCGCCGGAGCCGGGCGCGCGTGCGGTCCACCCGGCCCCCGTCCTGTCCCGATTATTTATGTTTAATGCTGGGTGTCGATCGAGACAGGCGCTCGGAGCGCGGCAAGGACGCAGGACGGGGGGACCTGAGACCGATCGATACGACTTTCCGGAGGAAAAACCGCGCTCCCGTCGAGTCCACCTCTAAAAAGAAGAAGGCCTTCTCGACATTCTCCCGGGTTCTTTCAGAGGGAAGATCGGTTACTTCTCAGCACAACCCTGAATTCCTCTGCGCCAAAAAATGTAAGTCCCCAAAGCCAAGACAAAAAATAATAGTAACCAAAATACAAAACCAAAAAGGAAAGCAATTTCAGTTACTTACTGGAGGCTGTTTCCGGGATACAAGTGAATGCAATACAATTAAATCAGTAAATGTGACTTTGTTTTGTATTCCTATTGGTATTTTCAATGTGCTGACTGTTGCACTGTAAATGCACGGCTTCCACAACAACGACTCTAGCGAGCCCATCCAGAGCGGCCCTCAAACCTGCAGCCCGGCGCGGCCAGCCACGGGCCCTGCATACTAATAAGCTCGTGCCGCTCAGCCCGGACCAGCCCGCGCGCTGATTGGCCGCGCGGCTCTCCACGGCCGGGAGCTCGTGCCACTCATTCGGCGTAAACAGGCCTCCCAATAGGCTGGCGCCGGGCCAGGGAGCTGCCAATCAGCGAGCAGCGGGGCTACTACCCAGCCCGATGGCGCCTAATTCAAGCCTGGCGACTGCGCAGCTCCTTTGCGCAGCTCCTAGCTGCTGAATGGGGAATGTGGTGGCGCTGGGCGGGAGAGGGAGCCGGGGGCGAGGGAGAGCGCGTGTCCGGACGCAGGGAGAGGCCTTTCTTCTTCTTCTTCTTCCTCTCCTTTAATTCCGCAGATCTAATGCTTCTGGTTCAGAGGACGGCGGCGGGGGAAGAAACACCAGCACTCGGTAAAAACAGACGTCCTTTTCCTACCTGGAATCGGAACCTGACTCAGGTAGGCCCCTCCTCCGGGCCCCGGGGCCGCCCGGGGTTGCGGGACCCAGCTGCACCGCCCGCTCCCGGGAACGGCTGGCCCGGCCGGGCCCCGGGCGCGAGCCCTTCCCCCGACCCTCTCCGCGCTATCTCCCTCGCCACGGATCAAGAAGCAACGTGAGAAGCTAGGGTCGATGGCGGGGCGCGCGATCGCCTTTTCCCTCCGCTCCTAGGCGTCCTCCCCGGGTCATTCGGGGAGGGTGCAAACGATGGGCGCGAAGCATCGTACTGCTCCGCGCGGCTGTCCTGCCTGACCGCTGGATCCTCACTGCCACGGAAAACCGCCACCCAGTCGCCCTCCACCGTGACCAGAATCAAACCGCTTCTTAAGCCCCTCCACAGGCAAATACTTCGGCTAGAATTTGGCTTCCTACCCAAATGGTATTTATTCTCAAGAAGTCGAGGTGATGCCTTAGTGGTGGCGAATACGCTACTCCTCCTTTTCTGTCTGGAAAAAAAAGAAAAAAAAAAAAAAAAGATGCTCAGGACTGGATGCACCCTCGCACGCGTTAGGACTTCGGAGCCGGGCTCCGGTGCGGTCGCGCAGGGGTTAAAGCCGAAGCCCGTCGTCTCCTTTCTCTCTCCGCCCCCCTCCTTCCCTCCCCCGCGGGACCGCCGGGATTGGTTGGCACTCCGCCAGCGGACTGTCAATCACCGAGTGTAAACAAGGCGCTGATTGGCTGGTGTCCAGTCCGCACTGGGCCTCCTGAAAAAAGCAATTACTGGCTCCGCGGTTTCAAGGCTGCCCAAGGCCGCTTGATGAAAGGAGATAAGCTGGGGACCGTTTCCAGGATCCCCGCGGGCCGACCCCGGCAGCCCGAGAGCCGAGGTGCGGCGGAGAGTCTGCGGATCAAAGGAATCCTCCTAGTGGTGGGAGCGGGCGCACGGCCGGGACCGCCTCGCCCCCCGCGGGCAGCGGTGACCCGGGGTGGGGGCCGCGAGCCTCGGGCAGGGACTCCCGTGTCTCCCGCCCGCCGGAGCGGAGCCTCCGCCCGCACCCGCTTCGGGCAGCTCGGCCGGGGGGAACTCAGGTAAGCCCGGGGACCGCAGGCCGGGACGCGGGACGCGGGACGCGGCGCGGCCACGCCGGCACCCGGGGCCCCCGCGGCGGGCTGGACCGCGGCCGGGGGGCCCCTGAGGCGCGGCGATGCTCGGCAGCGGGGAGCCCCGCGAGGCCCGATGGGCGCGCGGCCGTCCCGCGGCCCGGGCGGCGGAGCTGGGTTCCGGGCCGAGGTGCGCCCGGGGCGCGGCGGCGGCGGCCCGCTTCCCACGCACGTGCGCGGGCGCCGCGCCCGGCTCCGGAGAAAGGCGCTGCCGGAGCGGGGCCGGCGCGGGCCGCTCCAACCGGGGAGTCCGGCCGAAGGCGAGAGAAAAGGAGGAGCCCGCGCTCCCGCGCCCCCGGGCCCCGCGCCCCGCACCCCCGGGCCCCGCGCCCCGGCCGGGCCCCCGCGCTCACGCACCCCCGCGCTCACGCACCCCCGGGCTCCGCGCCCCGCACCCCCGGGCCCCGCGCCCCGGCCGGCCCCCCCGCGCCCCGCCTTCCTCCCCCAGCCCTTTTTCTCCCTTCTCCCCTCGCTCAATGCCCTTTCCGAACGGTTGCGACGCCAATGGCTGCCGCCTGGCCGGCAGCTCGCAGCGCCCACAGGGCGCCCGGGCGCCCTCGGTCCCGGGCCGCCCTCCCCGCCGTCCCGAGCGAACACGTGTTTCCGCGTGCAGAGGAACGTGGCGCCGGGGTCTGCAGCCTAGCCTTCCGGCGGCAGAGGCGGAGGTGGACAGCGGAGGTCAGTCCTGGCTCCGCGCGGCCCGGCTCCGCACAGGGAGGGGGTTCCAAGCAGGGCTGGGCCCTCCGCCCCAGTGCCCGGCCCCTCTGTCCTGAGCCTTGCAGCCCTTCACGGGCACACTGAGCAGACAGCCCATCTCTTCCCAGCTGGAGCGTGGAACTTCTTCCCACCGCTTGCTAGACCCTCTCCGGGCTCCCCTGGCCTGGGGAGATCAGTGGACACCTCACAGAGCCGGTGCGCCCTGGCAGCTGGGCACCACACCCACACCGCACTTCATCGCTTGTGAGTTCACGCATCCTTCGCATGTGCACACGTGGGTGCTCGTGCCGTAGCATGTGCTCCATTTACATGCATGTATACCACCCGTCCTCACACGCATGACCTCACACACGTGTGCCAAACACGCAGGCAAAGCCACCTCACACATGCAGAAGTGCAGAGTGCAGCCAGCCTTTCCCACCTTTCCCGGAAACCTCCAGCCCACTCTCCTGCCCCACAGTGCCCCGTCCGGCAGCCATCCCAGCCCATCCCCCCCCACCCCCCCAAGCTCCCAAGTGACCACCATCCCACTGTGTGAAATCACCGAGTAAATAATCATATTTTTAATACACAGGCTGGGGGGGGAGCAGCGTCAGGCGAGTTACATAAAATTGTGAATTAGTCACCACTCCAAGTAAAGGGAGCACAGCAGCACTGGGCGATTGCCTGGCCGTGTCTCTCCATTGTTCCCTGGGCCATTAGTCAAAGGGCAAATTAGAAACAATTTCTTGATGACAAAAACTGACTCTTAATTCTTCCCACCAGAGGCACAGAGGGAGAGGTCCTAGGCTGGTGTCTGAAGGGGGGGTTGAACCTGCCTGGACCATGTGCACATTGGACCCCAGGCTGGGGCTGAAGGGCTGGGCTGAGATGGTCAGCACTCTTAAGCTTCCCCAGCTACCTACCCCAGAACCAGTTTTTTTTTTTTTTTAAATAAACATTTTTTATTGTGAAAAATGCCGTACAGAGGGGTTACAATTACATGGGCAAGATAATGAGTACATTTCTTATCAAGCATTGTAGCCTCCTCCTTTGTTTCCCCTTCCCATCCCTTCGCATCCTCCCCCCCATCCCCCCCACCAAAGTTGTAAAGTTTTTCGACATAACGACTTGTACATCTCATTGTTGCAGTGGGCCCTCCTATATCCCTGTTTGAACGATTTGTTTTTTCCCTTCCCTTCCACATATACCAACATCAAATACAGTGAAAGCAGGGGTTAGTTATACCATGGGGGAGGGACATACAAAGCAACAAAGACGTAATCTTATAAATATGTTAGAAACAATCGCATGAAAGATCTTTCTCTTTTTTTATTTTTTTTTGGTCAGTCGTGGGGCTTGAGCTCTAGGCCTGGAAGCTGTCCCTGAGCAATTCAGCTCAAGGCCCATGCTCTACCACTTGAGCCATAGCGCCACTTCTAGTTCCAGAACCAGTTTTTTAAGAGCATAACTAGGGAGGGAGGGGATGGTAGGGGGAAAACAATGGAGGGGGTAACAATGTTCAAGAGGAAGTGTACTCATAACCTCACTCATGTAACTGTAACCCTCTGTATAGTAGCTTTACAATAAAAAAAAAAAAAAAAAGAGCATAACTAGGGGTGGGAAATGATAGAATTTGCACCCTTCTCAAATAAGAGAAGTGTAAAAACATAAAATTGAAAGCAGTTTCCTGGGTGTGAGCCCCCTCCCCTTACAAGGAGGTCTCCCCACCCTGGGGGGAGGGGCACTTCTGTTCATCACAGCCTTTGGCTGGGCCAGGGTCACTAAAGTCCCTGGAACCCGGTGAGGTCGCCCTCCTGCCTGGAGTATTGACAGGGATCCCTGCAGTACAGCCTGGGCCTCTGCTTGGGCACAGGCAGCCTTGTCTTCGCCAGGTTTTCTGTGTTCGGGGCTGATGCTTTGTTGGGCAGACCTACTTGAGCAGGGAGAGAAAGGTAGGGGTGTTCCTGTTCCCAATCCCAGAAGAAAGGGGATGCGCTCCCAAAGAAAGCTTTCAGTTGCAGATTTCTGTTACTTAGTTGGGCCTAGAGATGGAGAAGGGGTACGCAGCCAGCACTCCCAGCCCCTGCCCCAGTGCCTGCCCCTCCCATCCAGAGTCTAGGCTGAGGCCCAGGTAAGGGGCAGAGAGCAGGGACAGAGAAGGAAGGATTGGGAGCACAGCTGGCTGGCAGCGTGTCTCCCCAGGGTCCAAGCTCCACACTGCCCAGAGGTGACCGGGCAGTGCCCAAGGCCCCGCTGGAAGCACAGGCTTCACCTCTGCAAACTAAAGACCATATCCAAGGCACACCTCAGGATCTGAGTTAAAACACAAGGAGAGGAACCTGATTGACAGCCCCCCCCCCCTTCCTGGGAGGGAAAGCTCTAACTTCTGTTGTTGCAGGTTTGTCCAGCCAGGTCGGGAGGCTGCCCAGCCCCCTCCCCGTTCAGGGAAGGTGCTTGTTAAACAGAGTCGTAATTTGTGGCTAAATATAACCCAGTGTGTTCACACGGAAAGTATAATTCAGGGTGCTCGTTGTATGAGGTTATCAGCGAAGAGACCCATCTGGGTTAAATTAAAGCAATTTTCATAAAGGGCAGAAGCATTTAGTAACAGTACGATTGCCGCGACTAGGGAAGAGGATCAGGAAGGCAGGAGATGCTGGGGACCCCAGGGCTGAGGGGAGCTTCCAGGGCCCCTTCCCTTTGCCCTGCTGCTCACTGTTTTCTGCTCTTCCCTGATCTCTGAGGGCCACCACCATCATCGCAGCTCCCCATTCTCCCTGCTGAGTCTGGGACGGGTCAGAGGGCATGCCTTCCTCGAAATGGAGGCACTGCTTTGTGGGTCTTTTCCTGGCAGGAAGCCGCCCCAGACAGCCTCGGTTTTTGAGGAAGGACCCCGTGACTCCAGCAGCACTTAGCCGAAGCTCAGATCTCACCCGCCGGGATGGGGGAGGGGCTGAGCGGCTCACAGCCCTGCTGAAGGATTAGCACCTGGGCAGGGCCCGGCTATCCGGGCTATCTCTGCGGTCTTTTCTAGAGCCCGACCCTTCCTCAAGGACACCTGCCTCCACTTGCCCTGTCCTGGCCTCAAAGGAGGTGCTGGGAGGCAGAGTAGCTGTGGGCCTCAGGGTCCTGCTGCCGGGGTCTCTGTCAGGGTAAGTCCGTACTTGGCCAGACTTCCTTGGCCCGATTCCCACACCAGCAGGTAGAAGGACTCCAGCCTTCCAGGCCCTGGGAGACAAATACATGCTGGGTATCTTGGTGCCTCTGATCAAGCCCAGCTGAGTCAGCTAGGACCCAGCCTGGCAGCAAGGCTGGGTAGGACAGGGCTGTGGGGTCCCCTGGCTCCTACCCCCCCCCCCCCCCCCCCCCCGTGGTGCCAAGTGCCTGAAGTCCCGACAGCTTCCCATGTGCATCCCTTCCAGTCCCCAAGCTCCGTCAGGCTCTCCCAACACCTCTGTGCCGGAAGAGTGCTGTCCTGTGCTGTCCTGGCCGGGCTCCCACACGGCCTGTGGGACTTGTCTCTGGGGGGGACGGGGCACTCTGCTGTGTCCTCTCCCTGGAAGAAGCCTCTGCTCCTCCTGGCGTGTCTGGGGACCTGAGTCTTTGGCCTGGTTATCCTCACCGTCCCATGGCTGGGAGGGCCTGTGGAGGCCTGCCTGGCCACTGCCCTTTGTTAACAGGACGGGCGATCCGTTCAATTAAAAGTCATTGTTTTCTGACCTATAAGCGCATACTTCACTCCATTCAGGAGGGAGATGTCCATAGTCAGGAGGGCAGGGTTCCCCTGGAGGAGGGCTCCCCAGAAATGAAAATGTCCAGCAGACCGGAAGAGTCTGCTGCTGCATGCTGGCTCCTCAGGCCTTTCCAGAACCTTCCCCTTGGGCAGACATGGGGCAGTGGAATGCCCAGCTGGCCAGGCCTCCTCTGTGGGACCCCGGGGTGGGCCTCGTGGTGGGCCCAGCCCCCGACCCCATGTCATGCCTCTTCCACACAGAAAAGCCCGGGTGGGTGGTAGGAGAAAAAGAACCTGAAGTCCCTGAGACCCAAGCCGGGAAGGCGGTGCTCTGGAGGGGCGGTGCCCAGACCCGGACCCCGGACCCGTGTCTAAAGAAGGGAGAAGGGAGCCGGCGCTGGCTGCAGGCCCGGCCAGGGTGTCCGGAGCCCCGCAGCTGCTGTGTCCTTAAAGGCACCGCTGCTCAGCCAGCCGCTCAGCCAGTCTTTGTCCGAACTAAGGGCCATGCAGGGGGTGGGGAGCCAGGTACAGGCTGTGGTGGGCGCACTCTGCCTCTGCGCCCCCCCCCCCCCCCCCCCCGTCCCCTGTCCCCCCATCCCCCAGCCCAATCCTGCATTCGACCCTGCGGGGCACAGGGCGGAGCCGGAGCTGGTTGGGGACCTGGGGCAGGGGAACAGGAGAAACGGAGCCCTTCGGGCTGCCTGCGGGGAGGAAGCCATGTCCAGAGGCTGCGTGCTCAAGGACAGCCCTGCGTCCGGGACTGACCTCCCACCCCCCAACTCCTGCCTCCCCTCTCTGGCTGCACACCCGGACTGTGGTGCCCGGCCAGCCTGGACCCTGGGCCTTTAGACAGCCAGGACACAGGACAGGAGGTGAGCGGTGAATGTCTGGCCCCGACCTTCTCTCACCCAGGGCCCTGGGTCCTTGGGCAGACTCAGGGTGCTGCCAGGCTGGTCTCTGCGTCCCCGCAGACCTTACACATTCACCTCGCAGGCTAGAGGCCTCCCCCAGCGCCGCATCCACAGGCCCACGGCAGGCCTGGGCACCCTCCCGCCTGCCTGTTGGGGTGAGCTGCGCCTGGCAGGTCTCTGACTGCCACTGGGAGGAACTGCTAATAGACAAGAATCTGGAAGCCAGATCCAGCAAGGTCAGGCTGGCCTGAAACCAGGAGATGACGTTTAACAGGCTGGATGTGAACCTCCACTTTTTGGTTCAGAAATCAGTTGTAAAAGTGCAGCAGCTTCCCCCTCCGCACATGAGCCCACCCCAGCTGCCCACCCCAGACTCCGCCTCCGGGCCTCTTGTGAATTTCTCTGAACCCAGCAGCTGAGCCTGGCCCCCCGGGGTGGGGGGGCTCCCAGGATGTCTGACCCAGAGTCTCTGATGTCAGTCCCACTGGGGGAGGGGACACAGCTGGGGACAGCAGAGAATGGGGTCCTTGTGCCAGTGTCATCAGGCCCAGAGTGTCTATGAACACGGCTTTGTCTGCACCCACACCCCGTGGAGACCACGAGACTGGGGGGGCAGGGGGCGGGCCAGTGAGCCTCAGAACAAGAGCTGCTTGCTTTTGGCTTTTTGGCTTCAGCCCTTAGGTGGGTGCTGGACGCAGTCTCTCCAGGCGTGCATGCCCCGAAGTGGGGGTGTGGAGAGAGGGTAAAAAGCGAGGTTCAAGGCTGGGGGCTAGAACCATTTTGTTAAGCTTTCTCTTTTTTTCTTAAAATGGCAGCCGCCGTGGAGGGAGGTGGGAAGGGGAAGGGGGCCGGGGAGGAAATGCCCCTCTCCCCGATGACTTCCTCCACCCCAGGCACAGCTGGGAGCAGAATCAGTGACAGCATGCCAGTGCTGGTCCAGCTGCCTGGGAGTTCTTGGTCATCCAGAGTGAGAGGCCCCGCGTGGCATCTGCCCACCGGGGGTCCAATTGCAGAGACAAGCCGGGGGCTTCAGCTGAGGTGTGGGGGTGGCTGGAGGCTGGGGGGACTTGGCTATGACTCCAAAGCATTTGGGGTATGGGTCAATCCCAGAAGGCTTCCTGGTGGCAAGAAAGAGTACAATGTGGACCATTTTTTTTGGCTGAACAGCAGTGGGTTTGGGATAGACAGTGTGTGTGTGTGTAAGTGTGTAAGTATAAACACAGAGCCTGGGCGCTGTCCCTGAGCTTTTTTTGCTCAAGGCTGGCTCTCTACCACTTGAGTTACAACCCATTCCACTTTCAGTTTTTTGGTGCTTAACTGGAGATGAGTCTTTTTCACCTGCTTCTTTGCCAGGACTGACTTTGAACCTCAATCCTCAAATCTCAGCCTCCTGAGTAGTAGTGAGCCACCAGCACTTGGCTGAGAGACTCTGGGAAGGAAGAAAAAAAAAAAAAGCAAACCCAAAACAAAATAAACAGGAAAGCAAAAAGAGCTGGAAGCATAGCTCAATTGATATAGCACCTGCCTAGGAGACATGAAGTCCTGAATTCACATCCCAGTGCAGGGGGCGGGGTGGAGAGGAGAAGAGGAAGAGGGGGAAGAAGACAAGGTGAGCCTTGGGCCCTCAGAAGCTGCCCACTGGCCCTGTAGCCTTTGGAAGGAAGATGTCCTGCCACACTTCCATTTGGAGTCCTGCCGTCCGGAATGGAAATAATAACCTTTTTCTTTTTCAAGATCATAGTTTGTGGTCCTTTATTATGAAATAGCCCCAGGGCTCTGACCCAAGCTGGTTCTTGGCCGCCCGCCGTGCCCCTCCCCGCCCCCCCCCCCCCCCCCCGCTTCCTCGGGGAAAGATGTGAGTTGGTCTTCCTGAAGAGAGCTAGGGACAGGGTGGGGTGGGAGTTGAAATCCAGGCCCTGCCCAGGAGAATCTGAAGGTCTCCAGGTTGGACTGTGGACATTCAGACTGGCTTCCACTAACCCCTGTGTGCTGTGGCTTCCCAGGGTCACTGCCTTGCTGAGGGACTGGGGGACTTCACTGGGCGCCTCTGAGCTCTCCTGTCAAGGTGAGCATGTTCTCCAGGACACAGCAAGGGAGCAGAACTCAGACTCAGCAAAGTGGAGACACTGGCCACATTTGCCCAGCCAGCCTGTCGCCCACCTGGCCCTTCTCTTTGTCCTGGCAACCTCCCTGGAGACGTAGGGGGAGCCTTGACATGCATTTGTTTTCTTTCTGGAAAAATGTACACACACCTAGTACGTTTCCAGAGGCCCTGGATGAGAACCACCAACTTCCTCGGCTTCCCTCTGATGGGCAAGGTCCCAAGCCAAGGTTGAGGATCCTCCATGTGCTTGTTCCTCTGTCCCCCAGATACTCCTTGGGGAACACTCGGCCTGCACTCAGGGTGCAGAGAGACTGCCCCTTCTCTGGCAATGTGGTGAGCTTTCTTGGTCCCAGAGACGCTGAGTGCCCAGCCTGCAGCAGCACAGCTGGCTGCATGTGCTGGGCTGGGCTGCGGACCAGCTTCCCAGGTCATTTGTCCATCTCCAGGCGCTGGCCTGCACCGCCCAGGACGCCCTCCCTTCTCCTCGCTCCACTCTGCCAAGCAGCACTGAATAGATGAGAGAGGGGAGCCCTGTTCTTTCTGGGACGAGCACCCCCATCCCTGGGCACAGAAGGACTTAGGACATGGTCTGCACCAGGGGCTGGCCCCTCACAGAGCAGCATCCTATGAGGGGAGTGTGGGACCCTGCAGGCTCGTGGAGTCCCACCCCCCCACGCCTGCCTTTCCCCCATCCCCACCTTTCCCCCATCCCCACTGGCTGTCCTCTGGCCAGCAGGACGTGAGGCCTGCCCCCTGCATCAGGCCCAGCCAGGCCATCTCATTCAGCGCCCCATCTTCCCTCCACTTCTCCAGTTCTGCCCCAGGATCTCCCTCCAGTCCCTCATTCCCTGACCCAGCCCTCCCGTTTTCCATTAGCTGCTTTCCCTGTGGCTGTGACAGAAGGCCTGACCGACAGGAGGAAGGATTAATTTGGACACATGGTCTTGGAGGATCGAGGAGTGGCCTGGTAGAGCAGAGTCACCCACAGCATGGGACCCATCCCCCACACAGAGCCCAGGGAGACATGTGTGTTCTCAAGGACTCCCCTCCAATAAGCCCCACCTCCTACTTTTTACCACTTCCCAATAACACCATTATGTCATTGCTAGGTTGTGGCATAACTATCTCTAGAAACACCCTTAGACACCCCCAGAAGAGTCTGCCACTAATCTCCTAGGAGATTCTCAATCTAGCCAAATCAACGACCAAGATTAACTGTCACCTTTCCTGGGTCTCCTCTCCCACCTCCCTGTCGCTCGATCCCCAGCCCCAGCTCAGAGACCTAGAGGACAGTCCGTGGGACCAGGGCTGTACCCTATGGCTGCTCTCCAGAGGGACCCTCAAGGTTTTCAGGAGAATGAAGAAGGAGTTGCTGTGAACTCAAGTCCAGGGCCCAGACAGGAGGCTCCTGTTAGCTTGAGGCGGCCCTGCAGAGGCAGACTTGGAGGGAAGAGAAAAAGGCCCTCATAAAGGGAGCAGATTTGAGAGCAGTCAGCTTCCAGACAGTGCACAGCAGGGACTCCAAGGGGGCTGGGGGAGAGGCTGTGGGAAAGGCTTGGGGAGAAGCTACAGGAGAGGTTGGGGGAGAGGCTACAGGAGAGGTTGGGGGAGTTGCTGTGGGAGAGGCTGGGAGAGAGGCTGTGGGAGAGGCTATGGGAGAGGCCGGGGGAGAGGCTACGGGAGAGGTTGGAGGAGAGGCTGCGGGAGAGGCTGCGGGAGAGGCTGGGAGAGAGGCTATGGGAGAGGTTGGAGGAGAGGCTGCGGGAGAGGCTGGGGGAGAGGCTATGGGAGAGGCCGGGAGAGAGGCTACGGGAGAGGTTGGAGGAGAGGCTGCGGGAGAGGCTGGGGGAGAGGCTGCGGGAGAGGCTGGAGGAGAGGCTGCGGGAGAGGTTGGAGGAGAGGCTGGGGGAGAGGCTATGGGAGAGGCCGGGGGAGAGGCTACGGGAGAGGTTGGAGGAGAGGCTGCGGGAGAGGCTGGGGGAGAGGCTATGGGAGAGGCCGGGAGAGAGGCTACGGGAGAGGTTGGAGGAGAGGCTGGGGGAGAGGCTGCGGGAGAGGCTGGAGGAGAGGCTGCGGGAGAGGTTGGAGGAGAGGTTGCGGGAGAGGCTGGGGGAGGCTGGGAGAGAGGCTACGGGAGAGGTTGGAGGAGAGGCTGCGGGAGAGGCTGGGGGAGAGGCGGCAGAGCTGCCAGGAGGAGCTAGCTAGGCCACACTGCTTCTAGGCACCTGGCCTGGGGAACTGTGATTTGTATTGTTTTTAACTTAGATGTCTTTTAGGAGTTACAAACTCCCTTGTCTTCCTCTGCATTGTCTAGAGACAGACAAAAACAATAGGAGATGCCCCTATGTCTACCTGAAGAGATTTATGAGGAAGCATTGACTTAGTGACTATGGATGGAGTTACCAGGTCCCAAGATCGGCAGTGGGTAGGCTGAGGCCCAGAGCTGATGGCACCGTCTAAGTCCAAAGCCAGTTGATGGCTGGGCTCAGTCAAGAGGGAGGAAAACCCCTCTAATTCTTGGGAGGGTTTGAGTTTTGTTCCATTTGGTTCTTTCTTCAGTTGAGTCTGTGAGGCCCATTCAGGTTGGTCTGCACTTACCCAGTTAGAGGCTAACTTCACCCAGATCTCGAGGACACACTCCCAAGTAATAACACTCCTGGCCCAGTCAAGTTGACATAGAATTAGCTGATGCGTGTTAATTCCAGTTAGGAGTGAATGGCTAGGAGTAGGAGGGGGAATGAGTTCAAGTCACCAAATGGCTTTCAGAAGTGGCTGTCCTGCTGGGAACAAAGGAGAGTCCAGCTGTCCCAGGTCCTCACAGACGCGTGGAACTGTCAGTCAGTCTCAGGGTTTGGAGCAGCATCTTTGGTGGTTTAGAGTCCATCTTCCTGATGACCAGTGAGGCTGGCTCGTTCTCATTTCTGTACTGGCTATGTTGCCGACCATGTTTTCATGTAGACATTTGGCTATTTGATGCCCTTTGGCCACATGGGGGACCTGTGTATACCTATTTTAAAAATCAATTGTTTTGTGGAGGGCTGGTGGCTCATGCCTGTAATCATGGCTACTCAGGAGGTTGAGATCTGAGGATCTGATACAAAGCCAGCCCAGAGAGGAAAGTCCATGAGACTCTTATCTCAAATAAACCACGAAAACTGGAAGTGGCGCTGTGGCTCAAGTGGTAGAGTGCTTGCCTTGAGCTGAAGAGCTGAGGGACAGCACCCAGGCCCAGAGTTCAAGACCCATGACTGACCAAAAAAAAAAAATCAACTGGTTTGTCTTTTCTTAGTAATTTGGAGAAGTTTTAATATAATCTTGACACAAAGTCTTGACTGGGCATCTATCAACCTCTCATGATACACAGAGGTAGAGGACGGCTTGTGGCTGGCTTACCTTTCTCTTATGATATCTCTAAGTTCTCCGTTTTAATGAAGTCTTGTCTTTCCTGGCTAGTGGCCTTGGTGTCCTCCGTCAGAAATCTCTACTGACCTCTGTGTCCTGAAGGGATCCTCTTATGTTTTATTCTAGAAGCTTTAGGGTTTATTTTTCACCTTTTGGCATGTGATCTACTTTTAATTAATGTTGTGCGTGGTGCAGTGTGGGTTGGAGGTGATTCTCCTGTCAGCAGCTGATGGGGTACCTGGGAGAAAGGGCCAGCCTGCCGCTGCAGCCGCGGTGGCCTTTGTTGTAAATCAGCCAGTGGGGGAGGGGCGGCCTTCTGGACCCGCCCTCCTGCCCACTGGCCTATTTGACGGATCTTGTGCCAATCATCAGGGGCTTTGCTGGCTGCTGAAAGCCCACCCACGGGCCAGGCAGAGGGGCCTCAGGGTGAGGCGTCAGGGCCGGCCACAAAGCTCATGGCAGTCTCCTGGGCCCAGCCGTGTCCGGTCGGCTGCCTTTTCCTGCGGCGTGGCCTTGTTCGCATGGCCACACAGGCCCCTGGCAGAGCTGCGTTGCCCACCCCAAGGGGTGGGCTCCCAGGCAGCCCCTCCCCCAGCCCCCCTAGACCTCTGGAAGGGGGAAGGGAGAGGCTGTAGGGAAGGGGCGCCCATGGGCCAAACCCCCAGGGCACCAGCTGCCCCGCCTGCGAACTGACCCCCTGGCCATCTCCCACTGGCATGGCCACCTCCAGCCCGAGGGTTTGTCTGCAGCCAGCCTGTCCACCTCCATCTGTTGGCTCAGCCGCCCTGGTGGCACCAGGGCCAGGGGGTGTGCTGAGGGGGGGTGGTGGGGGACCTGGTGCACCAGACCCTCATGTCCACGACCAAGCCCGCCCAGGGGCCTCTGGGAGCCACTGGATGCTGCTTCAGACAGGCGGGTGACGTCCCAGCAGGGCACCTCGAGAGGGAGAGGCTGCCCGGCTAAGTCTTGGTCATACAGGTGTGGGGCGCTTTCCAGCAGGAGGACGGCCAGAAGCAGAGGCCCTGCCTGAGGTTTCCAAGATGGAGAGCGCAGGGGCCTTCCGCGGGGCAGGAAGGGGGTCCACAGGGGGAAGCCCCACGGGGCAGGGGTCCTCGTAGCCCCTGGAGGCCTGTGGAACTGAGGTGGGGTTGGGCATGAGAAGGCCATTGTGGCTGCCTCCAGGAGGGGGGGAGGGGACGGAGCGGTCCTCTGCGGGCAGGACAGGTGGAGAGCAGGGCAGCGCAGGGAGGAAGGGAGGCACTGGGCCTGGGAGGGAGCGGGAGTGGAGTTGGGTTTTATACAAATTCTGGGGTTCCCAGAATTTGGGGAGGGAGGGAGACAGACTCCTCATGTCTGGCAGGGACGGCCCCCTGGGGGCCCAAGGGTTCGCAGGTTCAAGGAGGCCAGGCTGGGGCTGGAGGGTGTGGGGCCACCGTTGGGTCCTGGGGTGTGTGAGGGAAGTGGACTGGTGTGGTGGTTCACGCCTACAATCCCAGCGGCAGGAGCGCAGTCCCAGGCCTGAGCCAGCGGAGGCCACAGAAGCTGTCTCAGAACAAGAAAAGAAACCCGGAAGCAGTGGTGCACCTGGGTCCGGAGAGGGCAGAGGGCTGGGGGGGGGGGGGGGCGGGGGACGGGAAGGAGGAGGCTCCGGGAGGGGTGGGGGAAGGGTGGGAAGGAAGGCCCCTACAGGAAGGCCCAGGACAACAGGAAGAGGTTGGATGTGGATCTGTGGTGGTGGCTGGTGCCCTGCAGGCCCTTGGTGCCTGCGCCTCCCTTCCTCTCACAGGCCCAGTGCTGGTGCAGGGGTCTCCCCTCCCCCCAGGCCTGGCCTCCACCTCTCCACCCCTCCTGTGGTGGCTCCGGCCCCTGCATGGCCCTCCTCTTCCTGCCGGACACCACCAGGCCCAATCCAGGGAGCTCAGGGCTCCCCTCACCCCACTTAAGTTAGGAGTCAGGACTTCAGCGGAGCTTTTGGGGGGACACATGCCCCTAGCTGCTGCTGCACAGGCAGCAATGAATGGGAGGACTTGGCAGGCCAGGATGGAGGCTGCCACGCAGCAGCTGGGCCAGCCAGCCTGCCCTCGCCCACCACCCCTGTTCCCTGTGCCCCATATCCCAGTGGCTCCAGCAAGCAACATGGCTGAAGGGCCTCAAAGGGGAGAGAGAAAAGCTGAGAGGCCAGAGGTTTGCAGGAAGAGGGAGGCCAGGCAGCCTCCACCACATAGGTGGCCCAATATTGGAAGCTGAGGCGCACAGTCTGGAGGGACAGACGGATGCAGGCCTCAGCCCGTGGACCAGCTCCATCTGTGCTCTGGAGCTTCCGTCCATGACAGAGGTCCTCTCAGAGGGAAAGGTGGAGTGATCCAGACTCAGACACTGAGAAGCCACCTAAAGGTAGAGGGGGAAAGAGACCGGAGTGATGCGACCACTAGCCAAGGCATGCTGGGGCCTAGAAGCTGGAGGGAGGGTCTGGAGCCTCCGGAGGGGCTGGCCCTGCAGCACCATGACCTTGTACTTCCGGGCTCTAACCTGTGAGAGGATAAGTGGAAAGAGGGGGCAGGGAGGGAGGTCGTGGGGCTTGACCTCTCGGCCTGGGCGCTGTCCCTCAGCTCTTCAGCTCAAGACTAGCGCTCTGCCACTTGAGCCACAGTGCCACTTTTCTGGTGGCTTATTGGAGATAAGAGTCTCCTGGACTTTTCCTGCCCGGGCTGGCTTTAAACCACGGTCCTCAGATCTCAGCCTCCTGAGTAGCTAGGATGACAGGCCTGAGCCACCAGCAGCTTGAAAATGTTTGTGGTTTTAAGTGGAAGTTCACCATAGCAACCTTAAGAAACTAATATGACTACTATCACCCCCTTTTTTTTTTCAGTGCTGGGGATGGAGCTCTGGGCATCAAAGATTCTAAAGTGGGGCTGGGAAGGTGGCTCAGTGGTAGAGTGCTTGCCTTGTGTACATGAGGCCCTGGGTTCAATTCCTCAGTACCACATAAGCAGAAAAAGCCAGAACTGGTGCTATGGCTCAAGTGGTAGAGTTTTAGCCTTGAGCTGAAGAGCTGAGGGACAGCACCCAGGCCCAGAGGTCAAGCCCCATGACTGACACACACACACAAGATTCTAAAGTAAAAAACCATCCAACAAGCCAGTGCAGTGGCACACACCCAAACATAATCATCCAGACAGCAATCCTCCCTGAGAGGTGGATGTCAGGATGCCAGTACCCTGTCTTCCCTGGACATGAGCACCAGCTTGGTTCTGCAGTTGGCTCTGTGTGTGTGTGTGTGTGTGCGCGCGTGCGTGCATGCCCATGCACATGCATGCACACACACATGCATGGTGATCCTGGAGCTTGAACTCAGGGTCTGGGCACTGTCCTTGAGCTTTTTGCTCAAGACTAGCACTCTACCACAGCTTCACTTCCCACTTTTTGGTGTTTAATTGAAGTTAAGAGTCTCATGGACTTTCCTGCCCAAGCTGGCCTTGAGCCATGAACCTCAGATCTCAGCCTCCTGAAGAGTTAGGATGATAGGCGGGAGCCACCAGCACCCAGCTATGGTTGGGTTTTTGGCCCGTGTTTACCTCTCTCTTTCCAGGGACTGGTGCTCCGCTGTCTTGGTGTTTGCTGGCTCTGCCACCCTGCCTGGGCTCCCGGAGCCCAGCTGGATTCCAGCCCGCGTGCAGTGTGGCAAACACACCTGTCTGCGTGTGTCCTTGCTGCATGTCTTGGGAGGGGGATTGCCGGGTTGGGAGGCACACGGCTCGATGGTGCTATATTTTCCATCCGGCACTGACCAGGCCTCCTCCTGCCCGCCTGGGCAGCTACGAGAAGGGCTGGATCAGGGCTGGCTGCCGCCGTGGCTCCCAATATCAGGGCTGATGGGGCTGGTGCCCCATGCCTGGGCCAGGCTCCTGGGCTTCTTGCGGGCTGAGGCGTTCGCTCAGCCTTGTCCACAGACCAGAGAGCCGTGGAGCAGTGCGCCCGGGCTGCGGGGCCGCGTGGAGGTGGCGGAGAGCGCTGTGGCTCCCTGGGCAAGTTGACGGACATGCAATTAACCCGCCTGTGGTAATGTTGGCAAGTGAACTGGAACGGGAAGTTAGTGTGGAAACCAGGGCCTTTCAAGTTATGACAAATTCATCAAACACAGGGACCTGTGAGCGGGGCCAGGGCCTCGGCCCTGTGTGCTCTGCGGGGAGAAGCATGCGCGCGAACCCGGAAGGCCTGTCCCTCTCCGGCTCTTCCCGTGACTCCAGGGCAGAGCGGAGGCTCGCTTGCTAACCCATGCAGACCCTGACGGGGATTCCCGCTCCCCGAGGCTCTGTGTGTGCTCTGAGCCACACGGCCCGGCTCTGGTGTCAGGGCACCTTGATGAGCAGCTTGGCATTAGCAGATTGAGAGAGTGTGAGTGTGTGTGTGTGAGTGTGTGTGAGTGTGGTCAAGGCTAGGGCACTGCCACTTGAGGCACAGCTTTACTTCCAGATTTTTGGTGGTTCATTGGAGATAAGGTGGACTTTTTTGCCCCAGGCTGGCTTTGAACTGAGATCCTGCGTAGCCTCTTGTGTAGGTAGGGTTACGGGCGTGAGCCACCAGCGCCCGGCCTGCCATTCTTTTTGGGGTATTAATTGCGCCAGGCAGCTCACCATGGCATTTCAGACGCGCCTGTCGAGTTTGGCTCAGAGAAACTCAGTGTGCTGCTTTCTCTTCCCTGTCCCGCAGCCATTGCGGATCAGTAGCCTTGATTGAGGCTCCTTGTGCTGTCTTTATTTACAGTTGTGTTTTGAGGGTATTCCCTCTTCCCTCCTCTTCCTCTTCCTCTGCTGCATGGTCCCCTAGTTAGAATCATGGTCTGTGTTGACGTGCAAAGATGTATCTAGGTGTGTATATGTCCGTTCATGCTCATGAATACGTCTGTCTCCTGGGTCTAGCCGCCACATGTGAATGACATTGATTTGGGACACAGTCGAGAAAGTTAGAGGGACCAGCCCATGCATGGCACTGCTGGTGCTGAACTGGCTAGCGTCAGAACCGTGGCTCAGACCAATGGCTGGCTTCCTCACAAGTTGAGAGCAACTTCCACCGAGAACAGAAGCCTTGGGAGGAGGAGCAGAGAGGGCACGATGGACCCCAGGCAGCGCGGGCTGCCCAGAAGCCAGGGCATGGAGCGGACCCTGCCTCAGTGACTCTAGAAGCCCATCCTGCCCTGGCCGCTGTCTCAGTCTTTAGAGCTCAGAGAAAATAGATTCTGGTGTCTCAGCTCCCGTGCGTGGTTATTTATGGCCCCAGCAAAGCCTGTCCCCCCTCTCCTCCCTGTACTTCACATAGTCCAGGAAGCCACCGCAGGTCCACGTGTCCACAGGGCGGTACGGAGGGCCGGGGGGGAGGGGACCCCACTCAGCCTACCAAGAGGAGGAGCTGGGAGCACAGTGGGGGATTCAGCCCCTCAGCGCTGGGCTGCCTGGTGGTCCCTGAGGGACTGTGGTTCTTAACACAGGTGACCCAGAAATAGACAAGGGGGGCTGTCTGTGCCTGGCCCCAGACACAAAGCCCCAGCAGCACTGAGCGAGCAAAAACCCTGGGCCCGGAACTTGGTTTCTAACGCTGGCTGTGTGGGAAACACCACCCCGGGGGTGGGGGGAGCCTGCTTCACCCTGGGCCAAAATGTCTCCTTGTGCCAGAAACTCAGGAAGTCCTCCCAGAAAATGGGTCCCAGAGAAAGGCAGGACATGGCTCAGAAGGTCTCTCCCTCTCCCCCAGAGCGAGGTCTGTCCCACAAGGCTGTGGAGTAATGCACTGCTGTCTTTATTTACCATATAAATAATTCATGGTAAAAGAAACGATTGAATACGTGAACGGGGGAAGTACTCCTAAATGTAGAGGGAGCGATGGGATTAGAAAACTTCCATTTGGCATCGGTGCATGAATATTTGATACCGGGGCAGCGCGGGCAGCTGCTCCAGCTCCTGGCGCAAGTTCGGAGGAAACGGGCGATTCGCTCAGCCTCCGCCTACCTGTCCTCAAAGCACCGGGTCATTGCTGCGTAGTAATTAGTAAGTTCAAAATACTAATTAACTGCACCGTGGAGGAATCTGGCAGATGTCACCTTAAGCCACATGATAGACATTAATACCACAAGTGAGGGACAGACCTGGGACTGATGGCCAGGAGGTGGCAGAACACTCAAACAGGGTTGAGGAGACTTCCATGAATTCACCCACCCACGCTCTTCAAAATATCAGAGCCAGAGCCGGGCACCAGCGGCTCACGCCTGGAATCCTAGCTACTCAGGAGGCTGAGACCTGAGGATTGAGGTTTGAAGCCAGGGTAAAAAAGTCTGTGAGACTCTTATCTCCACTGAGCCACCAGAAAACCAGAAGTGGCGCTGTGGCTCAGTAGTAGAACGCTAGCCTTGAGCAAAAGAGCTCAGGGACAGCACCCAGGCCCCAAATTCGAGCCTCACGCCAACAAAAAAATAAAATGGAATAAAAAATAAGTAACAAGCCAAAGCAATGAAACAGAGAAAAATACAAATTCGAAAACCAAACTTGATTTGACATGTTGTGCTTAATTTTTTTTTTGGGGGGGGGGGATCATAGGTGAAATCCAGGGCTTCCTGTGTACAGAGCAGGTTTGGAGGCTTCCCCTCAACCAACACCTGGCATAGTGGTAGGCACCTTCATCCCAGGACCCTTTCAGTGGGAAGTATAAATAGAAGGATCATGATCCAGGCCAGCCCAGGCCAAAAGCTAGACCCTCTGTGAAAAAGAACCAGAACAAAGAACGGGCTGGAGGCATGTCTCAAGTGGTCTAGCACTTGCCTAGCAAGTCTACGCTGTGAGCTCCTACCCTGGCTTACCATGTTGGAAGAGACACATTTTAGAAGTAGTCTCTGGCTCACTGACTGCCCTGGGCTCTGTCAGCTGACAGAGACAGCTCCAGCTCCTGGCCTTCAGAGCCTCAGGGCAGGAGCCTCCATCCCAGGACTCCATTCCACCCCCAGGAAGAACGTGGAGGGCCTGTAGCCAGGCGTTACTCTTTCTGCTCTCAGTTTACCCACCTACTCCACAGTCATTGCTGGCTTCCAGTTTCCTCTCGGAACTCCCTGTCAGATCTAAGAATGGACAGAGCCACAAAGACTAATTCTGAGCTGACACATGACAGCTAGTGACTGTCTGTGTCTGGGTGGGTGCTGGGGTCGCAGGAGACTGCACCACAGCTGCCCGGGTTCCCGGGGCTTGCAGCCGCCTCAGATCAAGGGAAGGCCGTGAGTCTGATGGTTACGCTGTGGTTATGGAGGAAATGCTCAGGTGTCAGGGACAATGGGCATCTTCTCCCCAGCTCACTCTCAAGTGGTTCAAAAAACAGAATAAGAGACTCGGGTGCCAGAGGCTCACACCTGTCATCCTAGCTACTCAGGAGGCTGAGATCTGAGGATCATGATTCGAAGCCAGCCCAGGCAGGACTCTTTTTTTTTTTTTTTTTGTCGGTCGTGGGGCTTGAACTCTGGGCCTGGGCGCTGTCCCTCAGCTCTTCAGCTCAAGGTGAGCGCTCTACCACTTGAGCTACAGCGCCACTTCCGGTTTTCTGGTGGTTTATTGGAGATAAGAGTCTCACGGTCTTCCTTGCCCGGGCTGGCTTTGAACCGAGATCCTCAGATCTTAGCCTCCTGAGTAGCTAGGATTACAGGCGTGAGCCACCAGCACCCGGCTTCAGGCAGGACTCTTATCTCCAATAAACTACTCAGAAAAAGCTGGAAGTGGTGCTGTGGTTCAAGTGATAAAGTGCTAGCTTTGAGCACAAAGGGGCTCAGAGACAATGCCCAAGCCCAGAGTTCAAGCCCCATGACCAACCAAAAAAAAAAAAAAAAGAAAAAAGAAAAGGATGTTAGTATGAGGGATTGTGGTGAACAGTATTCAGGGCTCTCTGTACTTGCTATTTAACAACTTTGTTTTTCTTCTTTTTTTTTTTTTGTGCCAGTCCTGGGGCTTAAACTCAGGGCCTGGGCACTGTCCCTGAGGTTCTTTGGCTCAAGGCTAGCACTCTACCACTTGAGCCACAGGGCTACTTCTGGCTTTTTTTTTTTTTTTGGTTGGTCGTGGGGCCTGAACTCTGGGCCTGGGCGCTGTCCCTCAGCTCTTCAGCTCAAGGCTAGCGCTCACAGCGCCACTTCTGGCTTTTTTCTTTTTGCTTATGTGGTGCTAAGGAATCGAACCCAGGGCCTTAGGCATGCAAGGCAAGCACTCTGCCACTGAGCCACCTTCCCAGCCCAATAATGTCTGGCTTTTTTTTTTTTTTTTTTTTCTGCTTATGTGGTGCTGAGGAATTGAACCCAGGGCCTCATGCATGTAAGTCAAGCACGCTACCACTGAGCCACCTACCCAGCCCCACTTCTGGCTTTTTCTGAGTAGTTTATTGAGATAAAAGTCTCATGGACTTTCCTATCTGGGCTGGCTTCGAACCTCAGATCTCAGTCTTCTGAGTAGCTAAGATTACAGGTGTGAGCCTGGCATCTTTATATATCTATTTATCTATATGTATTTATATATTTTTAAGTTTTATTTAGGATTCAAAGTTCTTTGCTTCAATTGTGATACCACATAATCTCCCAGGATTTACTAATACATTGTTGGTATGTTGTATCTATGTCATCATAGTTTCTTT